>NC_142737.1:26472447-26787447 GCF_051943395.1 Hippocampus bargibanti
ACAATGAGATTAACAACGGACACCACCGAAAAAATCGATTGGATTTACTTAATTCTAACATGAATAGTTGCACGTAGTTAAAATGTAGTAAACAGGTAATTTTCCTGTGTTCCCAAAGAATGAGCAAATGATGTAGTATATGCCTTTGACATATTTTAATTTCATTGACACCAAAATTCAAGTTATTTTGTTTTTCAAGGTGCAATACTTACGCATGTTTGGCTCCTCGAGGTCATGTGGTTCAATTTTACTACATTAACGGTAATTCAAATCATCTTGTGTCACATCCTCCTCAGCGCCAGGAGCATGCCCCTCCCTTGCCGGCTCTCCGGTCTCACTCACCTGCTACTCATTCCCTTGATTGTGCCTTCTGGCTATAAAAGCCACCCATTCCCGCTCGGTCCGCGCCGGTGTATTTTCTGTAGTTTCCCCGTCGCCCCGCAGCACGCAGGTTTGTCCCGTATGTCCACTCGGTTGCCTTATTTCTCGTGTTGCCTTGAGTGTCTCAGTAAAGACCTTTCTCGAACTTACCGTCTCCACCGTGTATTTTGGATCCAACCCCTTGCTACTTTCCTTCGTCCCTCGAGTCCTGTCACCACTCCTCGAGCGGACGTGACATAATACACCGGCCACCCATGGATCTCGTCGGTGGAGACAAGTTCATATCCGCCATAGCCCATCAGACGGAGCGTTCGAGCCAGCTGGGGCAAGCGGTTGCGGAGGTCCGCCAAACCGTGTCTACGCTGGCTCAACGCCTACAGAGGTTGAGAACACCTCGCCACCCTGAAGGCCCCTTCCTCCCCTCCCGTGAGTAGGCGCGAGCTTCCCCTACCGCACCCCTCACGCTACGTAGGCGAACCCGGGCGCTGTGCTTAATTCCTGATGCAGTGCTCTCTGGTTTTCGAAAAAACAACCCTCCGCCTACGTTGGCGATGAGGCCAAGGTAGCCTTCATAACCAGCCTCCTCACGGGCCAGGCCGAGTCCTGAGTGTTGGCCGTCCGGGAGTCCCAACCTGAACTATGCTTCTCCTACCCGGACTTTGTGGCCGAGCTGCGCCAAGTTTTCCACCACCCAGTCACAGAGTGCGAGGCGGAGGGACTCCTCCACGACTGCGTGCAGGGAACGCGTTCGGCCGCTGAATACTCCATCACCTTCCGCATCCTGGCTGCCCGGAGTAGCTACAATGATTGAGCGCTGAGAGGAGTGTTTCGTCGCGGACTGAGCGCCGCTCTCAAAGACGAATTAATTGGCCCGTCCAACTCCCAGGCGATACGGGCGCTAGTGGATCCGGGGGCGGCTGGGTGCATCATCGACCCCCAACTGGAAGTGACATTGGGCTGCGACATCGAGAAACTCAAAATCCCTAAGGAGATTCTTGACCTTGACGGCCGACTGTTAGCCAGGGTTACTCGAGATTGGGTTGCATCACCGCACCTCTTAAACTCCAGCTGTCGGCTAACCATGTCGAACACCGTCGGTTTCTGCTCATGCCCTCCCGCAACGTGCCACTCGTGCTGGGCCTCCCTTGGCTCAGCATCCATGCCCCACCATACAGGGTTGGAGCTCCTACTGCTACACTGTCTACGGTCGGCTACGGCAGGGCGAGACCCCTCCCGTGGTGGCTCGCCCAAAGAGATCTGCCTCGAGGGCGTGCCGCGTTGTTATCATGATCTACGAGAGGCATTCAGTAAGGACAGCGCGCAATCCCTGCCACCCCACCAACCGTATGACTGCACCATAGAACTGCAGCCGGGGCTCCACTACCGGACTCCCGACTTTACCATATTTCTCACCCGGAACAAGAAGCTCTGCGCAAAATCAAACTTGTGAAAAGTCATCATACTTGCTAAAATCTTAACCAAAATGTCATATTTTTGGATGTAAACCACAATAAGTCATTTTTTTCTTGACTTCAGATTTGAAAACTAGTTATTAATTATTTTATTCAGCGTTCTGTATGTAATATGTGGCGGGGATTAAACATTCTAATGGCTTCCCCAAATTCATAATGGCCCTCGGGTGGAAACCATATCTACAATGTGGCCCGTGGCAAAAAACGACTTTGACACCCCTGCCCTAACCAATCTCACCTCCACCAATGTCCCCTTTAGGTGGACACCCAATGCGGAGGGGGCGTTTAACCACCTCTGACATGCCTTCACCAACCCTCCTGTCTTACGCCACCCCGACCCAGACCAAGCGTTCGCTGTAGAGGTCGACGCATAGGAGTCCGGGGTGGGGGCGGTATTATCCCAGCGCTCCCCGGTCGACCAGAAGCTCCACCCATGCGCCTTCTTCTCCCACCGGCTCAGCCCTGCGGAAGCCAACAATTATGTGGGGAAGCGGGTACTGCTGGCGGTAATCCTGGCGCTGCAGGAGTGGAGACACTGGCTCGAAGGGGCCAAACATCCCTTCACCGTCTTCACCGATCATAAGAACCTCTCCGCCATTCGGTCTGCCAAGAGACTCAATTCGCGGCAGGCCCGATGGGCACTGTTTCTTACACGCTTCAAATTTACTCTGACCTACTGCCCAGGTTCGCAGAACACCACCCTTGACGCCCTATCTCACATTCACGAGCCGGCAGAGAAGGAGGAGGTCATTGCCAACATCCTGCCGGCGCAACACATCCTGGGCGCCCTGAAGTGGGAGGTAGAGAAGAAGGTTCAGGAGGCCCAGGGTGGTAACCCTATCCCCAAGGGTTGCCCGGTGGATCGCCTATTCGTATCCCCGCTCTACGCACCAAGGTTCTGCACTGGGGACACGCCTCCTGGGTCGCCTGTCACCCAGGGGTCAACAGGACGATCCATCTCATCGCCCAGCGGTTCTGGTGGCCGGAGTACAGGAGGGACGTCACGGACTACGTGAAGGCATGCCCCGCCTGTGCCGCTACTGGTCCCCTCCAGATCCAGGTCCCATATCTTCCTGGACTTCGTCACGGGCCTCCCCCTTCCCGTGGCAAGACGGTCGTCCTCACTGTGGTGGACCGCTTCTCCCGTTAACCAGGTTACCATCCGCCATCGAGACGGCCCAGCTCCTAGTTAACCACGTCGTCCGTCTCCATGGGATTCCGGCGGACATCGTGTCGGACCGGGGACCGCAGTTCGTGTCCAAGGTATGGAAACGTTTCTGTCAGTCCATAGGGACATCGGCGAGCTTGTCGTCTGGCTACCACCCTCAGTCCAACGGCCAGACGGAGCGCAAGAACCAGGACCTGGAAGCGGCTCTCCGGTGTGTGTGCCTCCACTGTCCAGCGCTGTGGGCTCTCCACTTGCCGTGGGTGGAGTACCCACACAACACCCTGGTCTCCTCAGCCGCAGGTCGGTCTCCTTTCATGTCCGCCTGTGGTTATCAGCCGCCGCTGTTCCCCACCCAGGAGGGCCAGGTGGAGGTCCCGTTCATCCAACACCTCCTTAGACGGGCCCATCGTGTGTGGAAGGAGACCAGAGCCGCCCTGTCGCGCACGGCATCCCAGAACCAACACATTGCGGATCGTCGTCGCCGCCAGGCACCGGTGTACCAGGTCGGGCAGGAGGTGTGGCTGTGCACGAGGGACCTCCGGTTGGCCGGGACATCGGCCGAACTGGGTCCACGGTTCACGGGTCCCTTCCCCATCGAGGCCATCCTCAGCTCGGTCTCGGTTAGGCTCCGGCTGCCACCCACGATGAGGATCCATCCCTCCTCAAGCCCGTGGAGACCAGCCTCCTAGCTCCGGCATCCCCCCCCCCCCCCGGATGGTGGACGGCGACCCAGTCTACACAGTGCGGGGAGATACTGGACTCAAGGCGCATTGGCAGGGGATTGCAATACCTGGTCGATTGGGAGGGCTCCGGGCCCGAAGAACGTCAGTGGCTTCCCCGCTCCTGGATCCTCGACCCATCTCTCACCTGAGCGTTCCCCTCGGCTCACCCCTCCAAACCGGGTGGGCCGCCAGGGGCCGTCCATTGAGGGGGGGGGGGCACTGTCACATCCTCCTTAGCGCCAGGAGCGCGCCCCTCCCCTCCCTGCTTTCCAGACTCACTCACCTGATTCCCATTTCTTTGATTGTGCCTTCTGGCTATAAAAGCCACCCGTTCCCGCTCGGTCCTCGCCGGTGTATTCTCTGTAGTTTCCCCGTCGCCCCGCAGCACGCAGGTTTGTCCCGTATGTCCACTCGGTTGCCTTATTTCTCGTGTTGCCTTGAGTGTCTCAGTAAAGACCTTTCTCGAACCCTGTCTGCCAGCAGTACGCAGGTTGGTCCCATTCGTCCTTTTGGTTGTCTTACCTCCTGTTTTGCACTGCGTGTCTCATTAAAGACCTTTTTTGAACTTATTGTCTCCATAGTGTATTTCGGATCCAACCCCTTCCTATTTTTCTTCGTCCCTCGAGTCCTGTCAGTACTCCTCGAGCAGACGTGACACCATGCTGTTGAAATAAATTGTCAGCATTGTCTCTTGATTATAATACCAGGATTCTACTGGCATTATTACTGTGGCTATTTTTTGGAAATGCTCATTACACAGTTGAATCCATTATATATAATACTATCTCATCAGGAGGTCACAATGGCATGAAAGAAGATTCAAATAGTATAGATCAGTGAAAGCTTGGCCAAAACAAATATGCGAATCAAACTTGTGGGGACCCCTTGGAGGGAAAGCCGAAAGGAAGAGAGGAAGATCAGTAATGTAGCATTAGGAAAAAGAATAAAAACAGGGGCAAAAACCCTTTGGTCATGAGTTTGACGTCATGATGTAAAAATGAGAAGACAGAGCAATACAACAGCATTGATATACATCCCGTTACCACAGGGAACTGTCCTAATACTATCAAGGCCTTAACTACAATTTTCTACTTCACAGTTTCCCTTCAAATGGGGAAATGCCCAGCAATGACGTCTCTTGTATATGTTGAAGGATAACACATCAATTAAGCATCCACAGATTTAGACGTGCATCTGCTATTGTGTTGGACAGTAAACAAAAAAATAGATGAGGCCTGCATCCATCCATTTCACCTATTTTCTATCCCGCTTATCCTTCCAAGTGTTGGAAGCATTGCATTGCATTGCAGTGTTGACTATCCCAGCTGTCGTCGGGCAGTAATTGGTTGCCAGCATATCAAAGGACACACATAAGGCAAACAACCATTCATACTCACAATCATACCTAGGGACAATTTTGAATACGAAGGATGACAGTCATATACAGTCAAGTCTCGTTATATCGATATTCTCGGGAGTCGGAAAGAATATCGATATAACCGGACTATCGATATATCCGATCCTGCGGCATGTAAATTTTCTCCTTGCGTTCATAGAAATAGTATCGTAATAAGCAATACTATCGATATAACGAGACTTTACTATATATATATATATATATATATATATATATATATATATAGATAGATAGGGCGGCCCGGTAGTCGAGTGGTTAGCACACCGGCTTCACAGTACAGAGGTCGCCGGTTCGCGTCCCGGTCCGGCCTCCCTGTGTGGAGTTTGCATGTTCTCCCCGGACCCGCGTGGGTTTTCTCCGGGTCCTCCGGTTTCCTCCCACACTCCAAAAACATGCATGGCAGGCAGATTGACCACTCCAAATTGTCCCTAGGTGTGAATGTGAGAGTGACTGTTGTACGTCTTTGTGTGCCCTGCGATTGGCTGGCAACCAATTCAGGGTGTCACCCGCCTCGTGCCCGAAGACAGCTGAGATAGGCTCCAGCAACCCCCGCGACCCTAATGAGGAATAAGCGGTACGGAAAATGAGATGAGATGAGATATATATATATATATATATATATATACAGTAAAGTCTCGTTATATCGATATTCAAGGGAGTCCGAAAAAATATCGATATAACCGGGACTATCGATATATCCGACCCTGTTTGCATGTAATTTTCTCCGTGCGTGCATAGAAATAGTATCGATATAACCGGGACTATCGATATATCCGATATCGATATTGGTTATATCGATAGTACCGCTTATTACGATACTATTTTCATTTCCCTTGCACATTTCTAGTCTTTTTATGTATAATTAGTACCGTTTAGTACGATACCCGGTTATTATGATAATCCGGTTATTATGATAATCCGGTTATTACGGTGCTCCTTTTCATCCCCCGCCGGCCATTTTTGTTGTTTATATCGATATATCCGTCGCGCCATTGGTCAACTTGGTCACGTGTCTTGGTTACGTGTCAAGCCATCAGTCGCGCCATTGGTCGACTTGGTCAGGTGACTTGGTTACGTGCCCAGCACCCGTGTAGTAGAGCCATTTTCATTTTCAGACGCTAGCTCGTGTGTAGCAGACGAGATTGAAGTGTTTGTGTTAAAAGGTAAAAATGGGAAGCAGAAGAAGATTGATGACTTTTTTAAATTGTATACATAATACAGTAAGATGTAAGCGTTGCAGTTTCCCTGTTGTTTTATGTACATGCCCACTGTACTGTATATGAATGCAATCGTTTTTTGCAACAATGTTTCTTGTTTTGTCTGCTGAAGCGCGATATTTTTGAAAATTATTAACATTCCATACTGTGTATTAAAGGACAGCCGATGTCACTTTTTATTCAAATGCAAATAAAAATGACTTCACGCCAAGACGTCTTGCATTGCTTGTGAATCCAAACAATGGCTTCAGATTCGGATAATATGCTTTCTTGTTACACATCCAGTTATGAATATGTTTCAAATACACTGTAGTTCTGGAGATTAAAGCATACATGTTTACAATCATTAAAGAAATATATGTGCCATTTTGAGGCAACATTGGGGGAACATCTCTGACCCAAAAAAAAGGGAGCTAATGGCCAGCTCCGTTTCTTATATGGCGCTTGGCTGCCCTCTTTTGGCGGCTTTTGTTTAATGCAGCTCGGCGCAGGATCGGATATATCGATAGTCCCGGTTATATCGATATTTTTTCGGACTCCCTTGAATATCGATATAACGAGACTTTACTGTATATATATATATATATATATATATATATATATATATATATATATATATATATATATATATATATATATGTGTGTAACGGAGTTGTGCGCTTAGATTATTAAATTATGAAGGAAGTGACGCAACGGCGCACAGTGTGGCACTATGTCCCGCCCATAGTTTCCAGAACAATCTCGAGGAGTTTCAGGGTGAGTCACAATTTTCTGTTGGTCTTGATTAACGCGCATTTTCATGACAATATCTTATTTAGTTTCCCCTTTTGTACTGTCTAGTGTTATCTAATTAGTTCCCTTATTCATTTCGAGTCCAGATTACTTTTTGTGTCATTATTTACTTCACGTTTTGTCGAGTGGAACTTTGGAGCACATGTGCTTTTCTATTGCGCAGTTAATCACAAGACGAAACCCATGCGACTTCACCCATCCCTTCTGCCATACTGTGTTGCAGGTAATACTTGTTTCATTTCGTTTTTATTGAACAATATGTAGTTTATTGTGTCGTGTTTCATTTGCCCGTGAGTGTCCGTGGCGGGTTGAACTGCGCGCCAGCCATTACAAGCGCACCGCGTGTTCTGCCGAGTCTCCGCCCATGATGCGTTCAGGGACATCTTGTAAATAACAGTGAACTTGTGTTGTATTCTCTTTTTCTGTAAATAACCACTATACGATCACACGTTGTTAATTCTGTTTTGTTATCTACAATGTTTTGCATTTGAGAACAATCTCGAGGAGATTCAGGTTAATCACAAGACGAAACCCATGCGACTTCACCCATCCCTTCTGCCATACTGTGTTGCAGAAATAAAAGAAATAAAAAGACACATCCACGCGTCTCGTCTTCATTAAGACGGCAGCATCGTGGAGATGAAGACAGTCACTGTTGTGACACCCGTCACATATATATATCCAAAGCAAACACACACACAAAATGGAGATACTGTAATGCTGAGAGGCGAGGGGGGTGCTTTGGAAATTAATTGTGCATTGTGCAGTTGTGGTACATACTTGGAAAACTACATCAGACGAAGGAGGATGCAGCAATCTTCTACACAGTCTTTTACCCTCTGATAGTATTTGTCCACAATGAAAGACCAGCCCCCCCCCCCCCCCCACACACACACAAAGGTGGGGGCTAGTCACATCATCTGCTAATATGTGGTAAACAACATCAGACAAACGAAGCAAACCATCATCATCTGCCTCACGCACCTCTACTTGATTTAAAACAGTAATTGCCTGTGCATTACTTCCACCTATTGTCAAGACCGTTTGTCCTCAAAAGGTCATACCAATTTCATTAAACCATGAAATAGATCTTGCATATAAACTATTTTAAAATTGTGATAATTATAACTGTGGTAGATAATGTGTGGTGAAACACACACACAAACACACACACACACACACACACACACACACACACACACACGCACACACACACACACACACACACACACACACGCACGCATGGACACACGGACACACACACACACAGGTACACGCACACACACACACGCACACACACGCACACAAATGCACATGAACACGCACACGCACACACACGCACACACACATGCACACAAACAACCATTTTTTGCCGTTTTTATTGCAGTAGAGTACTTCAGTTTGCTGTGTGTTTACAAATAAGCCTCGTAATGCTTTGGGTTACTTTTGGAGGAAAACTGTGTGTCTCTGACTTTGTGTGGTTTCCTGGTGGTGGTTATTTTCTTTTGCCTGCTGTGCCTGCATTGTTGCCTCAATTTGTCATGCACTGTTATTGACAGGAGCATTTTAATAAAGGGCTTTCACTCGCACAAGCCCAATGAAACGTGCCCATCAAGTGTCTCCCAACTGTATGAACAAGTTTGAATATACAGTGAGACCTCAACTTGCGAACTTAATTGGTTCCGAGACAGAGTGTGTACGGCGAAAAGTGTGTATCTCAAATTTTTTTTCCCATAGGAAACCATTAAAATGTGACAATACGTCTGTGTAAGCTCTCAGTCGTACAGGAGTGGTCCATCGATGAGAAGGTTTCTTCAGCCGTCATCTGGAGGCTTCGTCAGCAAACGCTGACGAAGCCTCTTGGATAGGAGGCGAACCGTCCGAAACCTTCAAATTTGTACAGATGACGGCTGAAGAAACCTTATCATCCATTAAAATGGGAATAATCCGTTCCCGGGTTTCCATAAAATATACTTTTCATCTAAATAAGCCTTAAAACTACACACAACATACCTTATTCTATGTATAATAAATGTGCTATTGTATTGTAATGAAAGAAATACACTGCATTGTATCATAAAGTCACTTTATTTACATTTGTGATGGTCATTGATGGCTTGATGGAATGGCGTTGGAGGTCCGAGGTCAAAGGGAATTGCTGTTTGGAAAGAGTCACATTCCATAAGGACTGTAATTAAAGAAATAAACTGTGCTATAAAATAAAGTTGTTTTATTACCTGTATGATGGTCATTGATGGCTTGATGGAATGGTGTTGGAGGTCGAAGGTCAAAGGGAATTGCTGCTTGGAAAGAGATGCACATTACATGAGGACTGTAATTAAAGAAATAAACTGTGCTGTAAAATAAAGTTTTATTTAATTTTTGGTGGTCGTTGATGGCTTATGGAAGAAGAGTCACCTTCCATAAGGACTGTTGGTAACTTAACCTCTGGTGTGGCTTCTCTTCTTTTTTCTTTGGAGACTCCTCATCATTTTTGCTGATTAAAAACCTCTTAATTGACACCTGTTGCTTTCTGACTTGCAAGGTCTTACGAAGCTGAGGCATCACATTATGGTTCATCATGTTGATGATTGTCATAGCCAGTCTTTTCTGAATGGAACTGTTCGGTAAAAGCCTGCACATCATTCCACTTTGCCAACATTGCCTTTATGAGCATCCGTTACTGGCTTTAAAATCCTCAATAAGCGCCGAACTTCCAGGTTGGCGCATGGCGATATCGGCGTGAATTAGCCGTGCTTTCTCGCATAAAATAGCTTTACTCACGCTGTCGCCGGATAGCTGCTTTTCGTTAATCCAAATTAACAGAAGTTTTTCAACTCCTTCGCTTGTCCGATACCGTCACTTTGAGAGCACGGAAACACCTTTTGCAACAGACGCACCTTTGATGGCTTTTCTGTTCCGGAGAATTTTACTTATGGTTTTATTGTTATGTGCTTTGTTTTATTGTTTTTATTGTAAAGTGTCCTTGGGTGTTTTGAAAGGCGCTTGAAATAAAATGTATTATTATTATTATTATTATTATTATTATTAATGGTAGCAATGGTTGACTTAGCGTAGCCGTGCTCGGCCCCTAAATCACACAAATGCACACATTTTTTCTTCTCTGCGATGGTGATTTTATTTTGTGTCTTCTTGGGATGAACACGAGCCTGTGGTGTTTTTTTTTCGGTCCCATCATATTAAAATTATCAGCAAAAGGCTCCAAGTAGGCGATCGACGTGTGCATTCAATGAGAGGGGGCTGGAGCGCTGTTCGGTGTTCGGTCGTGTGCTTCTGCCGAAGATCACTCCGCCAGATCCGAAGGTCGTGTGCTTGATGGACCAGCCGTGGTGGGTGTGTATTATGAAAATAGTGCTTATTATAAGTTTTAATTATCATAAATTTAACGTTCGTAAGATGAAAAGTTCGTAATATAAGGTGTTCGTAAGTTGAGGTCTCACTGTATTAGCATGCTTAAAGGACAACCGACACCGTTTTTTGTTTCCTAACTGACATCAGAAAAACATTTTATAGCATTTAAAATACCCAAAACACGCAGGCTGATGTTTTTAGTCAAATGCAAAACACCAATAAAAATGAGTTAGGGTGTCCCAAAACTACTTCAAAATCACCTCGGAGATGCCAAGTTTCAGGAGGTCCCGCCCCCTTGTTCGTGACGTCACACCAGGATGTCTTGCCTTGCTCGAGAATCAAAACAATGGCTTCAGATTCGGAGGAGATGCTTTCTTGTTACTCATCAAGTTATGGATATGATTCAAATAGTTCTGAAGAGGAAAGCATACATGTTTGCAATCGATTAAATAAGTCCTCCCATATCAATTTCAGTCGGCCGTCAGGACTCAAATGTAGCGTCCCAGAAAATGCACAAGATGGCGCCCAAGCTCCGTTGGAAATGGGCTGATTTGTCTGCTGTGAATTTGTGTCAACTAGTATCAAATAGTATTTTGGTGCAACACACAACTATTCACCATCACGTTATTTATGTTTTCCTTCAAATTTCGTCATCAACACGATGTTTTCAGACCAAACAAAGTACCCAAAATGCATTCTGTGTTGCTTTCTCGGTCAGGTGCGTTCCAGACGTGACGTCACCTCAGGAATCGTCACCAACTCGGAAACAAGACTTCCTGAATATTCAGCGCGAGTCTTAAAACGTAAAATATATCTATATGCCGTGGAATCTTTGCAAAATACGCTCAGTAGAAGTAATTTATAGTGATTTTAGAAATCGTCGGTTGTCTTTTAAAGCAGTGTTTTTCAACTTTTTTTGAACCAGGGCACATTTTTTTACATTGGAATTTTTTTGCGGCACACCACAAACCATCTCGCAGGAGAGAGGCAATCAGTACGTGTTGCCACACGGACAATGACATAATAGTGGCAGAAAATGATGAATGTTTGTAAAATTTTAAATTTGAAAAAAGGGCATTGGATAGTTTCTCACGGCACACTTGTGTGCCGCGGCACAGTGGTTGAAAATCACTGCTTTAAAGGTTTACTTTATGTGTGACATCGATGAAAAGGTTTCTTCAGCCGTCATAGTACAGATGACTGACGTTTCGCTTCTCATCCAAGAGGCTTTGTCAGTGAACAAAAATTTTGCTGGTACCTCTGGCCCGATCTATACATATCCCGACTGTCCAGAGGTGGCGATGCCAGAACTCTGCTATGATCGGTCCCTGCTCTAAGGTTGGGGGAGAGCAGAGGCGGTTTTGACTCCTTTTCTCTACTGTCGACGCTTGTTGGTAATAGTTTCGCCCTATGCTGGAGGGTTCTGATAAATCCTAGTTTGTGTTGTAGTGGGTGGTTAGAATCGAAAACTAAGTATTGGTTAGTGTGCGTGCCCTTCCTAAAGACTTCTGTTTTCAGCGCTTTGCCCTCTTTTATAATTACTTTACAATCCAAAAAGGCTAGTTGGTTCTCTTTCATGTCCTCGCAAGTAAATTTAATATTTATATCTACAGAGTTGAGGTAATCTGCGAATGATTGAATTTCTTGTTTTTTAATTATGACGAAAGGGTCGTCCACATATATAAACCAGTGCCTAGGTTATGTGTGACAATTTCGCCCAGAGAAGTCTCAACACTGTCTTCCATTTTCACAGTAAAAGTAGTCATGTAAGGTCTTTCCGAACTCTTGATAGGTTCATAGTTATACATGCTTTACGTTTATAAATTACCAAGAAGTAGTTGACTCACTATTTGACAAAGCTCAAGCGAATGCCACACTAATCAACAGTCAAGTGGTCACAATTACCACCTAACATCCACAGTTGACATGGTCTTTTTGACTATGATTACTGACCATGCTAAATTTAGTCTCACAAATTGTCATGCAGGAAATTTGCCTGGCTCTTTTCTTATGTATCTAACATTACCACACTATACTACATAAAGTAAAGTTTGAAGTTCATCTGTGTGTTTTGTCACAAGTAAATTAATGGGTCAACTTGCACTCCGCTTCTCTACTATAAAATTAGGTCAAGTGTGAAAACTGTCATGTCACTATAACCGCGAATGAAGCGGCGGTGGAAGTTGGCAAACCCCAGAAACCGCTGGAGTTGCTTACGCGTCTTCGGGGTAGGCCATTCTACCACCGCTTTAGTTTTGGCGGGGTCGGCCCTGAGCTGCCCATGCTCCTCGACGAACTCCAGGAAAGACAGAGAGCGGACATGGAACTCGCACTTCTCTGCCTTCACGTAGAGCCGGTTTTGCAGGAGCCGCGCCAGAACCCGTCGGACATGTTGCCGGTGCTCCTCTGCAGATCGAGAAAAAATGAGAATGTCATCGAGGTATACAAAAACAAAAACATTGAGGAAGTCCCTGAGCACATCATTGATTAGATTTTGGAAGACGGCAGGCGCGTTCGTGAGTCCGAACGGCATCACCAGGTACTCAAAATGCCCTAATGGCGTCTTGAATGCTGTTTTCCATTCGTCCCCCTCATGGATACGGACCAGATGGTAAGCGCTACAGAGGTCCAATTTAGAAAAAATAGTAGCTGATTGAAGGGGCGCGAAGGCTGAGTCCATGAGGGGGAGAGGGTACTTGTTACGGATGGTGATGTCGTTCAGACCCCGGTAGTCGACACACGGGCGCAGGGATCCGTCTTTCTTATCGATAAAGAAGAACCCTGCGCCCAGCGGAGAACGTGACGGGCGAATGAGTCCCGCCGCTAGGGAGGAGTCTATATAGGTGCTCAGGGCTTCCTGTTCTGGTTGAGAGATATGGAAAAGTCTGGAGTCCGGTAATGGAGCCCCTGGCTGCAGTTCAATAGCACAGTCATACGGTCGGTGGCGTGGCAGGGATTGGGCGTTGTCCTTGCTGCACACCCGCAGGTCATGGTAGCACTGCGGCACGTCCTTGAGGCAGATGGCCTCGGGCGGGCCACCGCGGGAGGGGTCTTGCCCTGCCGTCGCCGAACGCAGGCAGTTGGCATAGCAGTAGGGGCTCCAGCCCTGAATGGTGAGGCCCTCCCAGGAAATGGACGGATCATGGGTACTGAGCCAGGGGAGGCCCAGTACCAGCGGCACGTTCCGGGAGGGCATAACTAAAAATTGTCGGTGCTCCACGTGATTGCCCGCGACCCTGAGTTTAAGCGCAGGGCCGTGATGTGGGTGACTATAGCTAAAAGACGGCCGTCAAGATCGAGGATCTCCTTAGGGGCAAGGAGATCGATCAGTTGACAGCCCAGAGAGTCAGCCAGCTGGGGATCGATGAAACACCCGTCGGCCCCCAAGTCCACTAGCGCCCGCACAGTCTGGTAGCTGGATGGGCCAATGACGTCGCCGTCCAGCTCTAGTCGCGTAATGGGGGCCGTGGGCTTGACTTCCTGGGGTCGCCGCGGTCGCCGTTTCGACGGGGGCCTACCGGGACTGGAGGTCTTGGGCTGGGGGCCTCGGGTGCGACGAGCCCTGGGGATGGTGCGGTCGTCCGTCCCCCCCACCTGCATGGGTTCGGGGGATCCCTCCATGCGCCGCACGCCGGGTGTAGTCGTCCTTGACCGTGTGCCGGGCTTGTTGGACCGCTGGCTGCCTTGTTCCCTCCGCCGCTCCCTCAGACGGAGGTCCAGACCGATGACGGCGTCCACCAGGTCATCGAAGGTGGTCAACTCATCCTTGAGTGCGGCGCTCAGTCTGCGACGAAACACCACCCTCAGTGCTCGGTTGTCGTATCCGCTGCCAGCGGCCTGGATCCGGAAGGCGACGGAGTACTCAGCTGCCGAACGGGATCCTTGGACGCAGTCGTGGAATCGCCCCTCTGCTTCGACCTCCGTCACCGGATGATGGAGGACCCGGCGAAGCTCAGTCACGAAGTCCGGGTACGACGCACACAGCTCCGGTCGGGACTCCCGGACGGCCAGCACCCAGGTCTCAGCGAGCCCCGTGAGCAGGCTGGTGACAAACGCTACCTTGGCCCCGTCGCTATCGTAGCTGTGGGCTGTTGTTCGAAGACGAGCGTGCATTGCATGAGAAATTGCGCGCAGCGCTCGGTTTCGCCTGCATAGCGGGAGGGGTGGGGTAGCTGTATCTCGCGCCTACCCACACGGGGGGGGGGGGGGGGGGGGGGGGGCTAAGGGTTGTGAGAGAGGCAATGCGTGTCTCAATTGGCTCTACGCGTTCAGCCAGCGTGTTGGTAATTTGGCAGACTTCCGCGATGGCTTGTGCCAGCTGGCTCGAACGCTCTGCCTGCCTGGTAAGGGCGGCGATGAATCTGTCTTCGCCGGCGGGATCCATGGGTGGTCGGAGAATTATGTCACGGCACTCGAGGCTAGAAGGCAGGACTCGAGTGACAAAGGAAGGTGGGAAGGTTTGGATCCGAAATACACGGCGAGACAGATATCCAGGAAAAAAGTCTTTACTGAGACACGCATGCAAAATAATAAACAGGGGCAGGTAAGTGACGGCAACTAACAATGACAGACCTGACGGCAAGGTAGTCGCGAGGGTAGCTTCCGGAATTCTCCGACGGAGACGGTAATGTGCGATCGGCATATATAGTCAGAAGGCACAATCAGTAAATGACAAACAGCTGTGGGAGCCCAGGTGAGTGATGATGGGAGGGGCCGTCTCCAGGGAGCAGCGGAGGAGGTGACGGGAGGGGCGGGGTGCGCCCAGGACGGCGACGAGATGTGACAAGAAGATTTATTTATTTATTTTTATGATCCAAAGGACCAAAACAAAGTCTACAGGTCGAAACCATTTTCAATTCTTGCTCCAGTGCCATTGAATGTATTACCTAGGACCGCAGTAGAAATGTTTTCAGACTTATTTTTATAGTCTTAGATTTGTATTGCATTTTTTGTATTGCATTTAACCGAATGTCACGTTGGCCTATTTAACTGCTGCTTCTTTTCTTTCCCCTGCCTGGTCATCATAGGCTTGGAAATGGGACGAGATGATGATGACCAATTTGATTGTCACTGTACAGGTTCTACACTGACTGACCAGGACAAGAGCTGAGGTGGCCCACCTCCACGAAGGCGCCACTATGAAGATTTTTGTCTTGACAAACCAGGCTGGGTTTTGACAAATACGTCTCCGGACAAGTTGTGTCCATAATTTGTAAAATGGCTTCAAATGACTTCTACTGGGCATATTTTAATAAGATTCCACCGCATATGGCTATATTTTACATTTTAAGACTCGCTCTGAACATTCAGGAAGTCTTGTTTTTGAGTTGGTGACGAGTCCTCGTGTGGCGTCAGAAAAGGACCGCCTCCTGACCGTAAAAAAGACGCATTGTAGCGTCTTTCCATCACGTCAATGTATTTTGCTGTACTGTATTTTTTAAACCGTGTGTTACATCCAAAAGCTGCCAGCATAGGCAGTCCAAGCTCCATTGAAGGAATATATCAGCCTGTGGAAACGGGCTGATTCATTCTCACAGCTCGGTGGCCATTTTATTGCCTCTTTTTGGGTGAGACATTCCCCCTGCCCGTTTGCCTCAAAATGACACGGAATAAATTCTTTAATCGATTGCAAACATGTATGGTTTCCTCTTCAGAACTATTAGAATCATATTCATAACTGGATGAACTAACAAGAAAGCATATTATCCGAATCTGAAGCCATTGTTTTTATTCTCCAGCAATGCAAGACGTTTGGCGTGATGTCACGAACTGGGGGCGGGACTTTCTGAAAATGCCCAATTCGCAGCTCAATTTTTTGCAGATTTTGGACACTTTGTCATTTTTATTGGTGTTTTGCATTTGATTAAAAATATCATACTGCGTGTTTTGGGTATTTTAGATGCTATAAAATGTTTTCCTGATGTCAGTTAAAAAACAAAAAAGTGACGTCGGTTGTCCTTTAATAGTATTGCAATCTTCCAACAAAAATTGCCTTCTGTTATGCATTAAATATTGCCAACTCAAGTGTGTTTTGGAGCACAACAGTGCATACCACCACCATTTAGATGCTACTTTTTGCTTTTTTTTAACCTACAAACAATTCTCATAATGAAAAGTGCATACAATCAGGCTGGAAGCCCATTAATCGTGGCCATGAAGGAGCTCTTAGTTTCAAAAGGTTTTGTGACCCCTGCTTTAGTGATTATCGAAGTCTCTAAGCTTCTTCCACACATTGCACCGGTGGAGCACAACAATGCCATACCAGACTGCACTGGGTACTTTAAATCACTTTTGTAGTCATAAAAGTGATGAAATGTGTCACACAGTCATGAAAAATGTTCAACAGGTTGTTGAACATTAGTGTATATGATAAAATAATTTTATTTGTGACAGAAAGACAAACAGCAACATTTTCTGTCAGCGAACGAGCCAACGTGCCTGATTCGGCAAAGGTTAACATGATGCTCCAATCTTGTGATGCGGTTCGCATCACATTCTGCCCATCTGAGAAGAAATACACACATTCAGCTATTTTGATGAGGAAACTATTGATAATTAATGGATTGAAAAAGAAGTTCAATGAAAAACACGGACCATAGAACTAAAATGTAACCTACAGAGAATGCCCAGCTGATGGTGCTAGTGATGCTCTCCCCCACTTCCCACCATTGACTGCATACCCCTGGTATGATAAAAGGCACTTTTGTTTCTGTAGGGATCATTTATATTTTGGCATGATACAAAAGAAAGCTATTTTTTGATTACCGGTAATTTAATACTACAGAAATTGAAAAAAGCTCTTCTGGTCATCTGGTTTGAGTAAAAAAAATCACATGTGCATATGATTGTCACCTCCTTATGATATATTAAATGGAAACACGTTTTCTAAATAAGATGATAATGACATTCAAAGCTCATGTCTTTGCTGGGTTTGAGCATGTGACATTTTCACTGCAACTCAAGGTTTCAGTTTCCATCAACAGCAAATGGCAGTCAACCGACACAATGGTTTGCATTCTTTAAATTAATGCAAATTGATGCATTAATTTGGACAAAACCTAGACACTGGTTTAGATACGTGGACGATACTTTCGTCATAATTAAAAAACAAGAAATTCAATCCTTCACAGATCACCTCAACTTGGTAGACATCAACATTAAATTTACTCGTGAGGACATTAAAGAGAACCAACTACCCTTTTTGGATTGTAAAGTAATTATAAAAGAGGACAGAGCCCTAAAAACAGAAGTCTTTAGGAAGGCTACGCACACTGACCAATACTTACTTTTCGATTTTAACCACCCTTTACAACACAAACTAGGAGTTATCAAAACCCTCCAGCATAGGGCTAAACTTTTACCAACAAGCGTCGAAGGCAGAGAAAAGGAGTCAAAACATCAGGAGAACACTCACTAACTGTGGGTACCCTCAGTGGTCATTTAACAAATGTCAGAAAGAAAGAATAGGGAATGAAACCAAAAATTCTCAAGATACAAAAAGGAGAGGAGTAGCAGTACCTTACATTGCAGGAGTTTCTGAAAAACTACAAAGAGTCCTTTGGCAACACAAAATTCCTACTTATTTCAAACCGATAAACACTTTAAGGCAAAAATTAGTACATCCAAAAGATAGGCTGCCAAATGAAAAACAAAGTAATGTAGTTTATTCAATACATTGTAAGAATGATAATTGTAGCAGTACATTGCAGTACATTGGGGAGACTAAACAAATTCTCAAAAAAAGACTTTATCAACATCGCAGGGATAATACTAGTGGGCCTCAATCGGCAGTACATATGCACCTAAAAGCTAGCAACCACTCATTTGACGACAATGAGGTTAAAATCTTAGCGAAAGAACTTAGATGGTTTGAAAGGGGAGTAAAAGAAGCGATTTTCATAAAACAACTAAATCCTTCATTAAACCGGTTTGGTGGGGTGAGGTTAAAATTGGATCGTTCATACAATAGCCTGCTTAGGCAACATAGGTTAGGCAACATTCGTAATGCTGATGAGGGGATACCGGAGGGAGTGGGGCAATCAGGCCAGTCGTTAGTCAGGAATGTAGGAACAATCGGTGGGGCCGCGGGGAATGGTCCTCTGCTCCCCCCAACCTGAGAGTAGGGACCTATCATAGCAGTGTCCGGCGCCGCCATGTCTGGATATTAGGGATATATATATTGGGCCAATACTACCAGTAAGACTTTAGTTCGCTGAAGAAGCGTCTTGGATAAGAAGCGAAACGTCCAACACCTTCAAAAAAGTACAGATGACGGCTGAAGAAACCTGTTCATCGATGCATTAATTTGCTTAATTTTTACTCTTGCGCCACAATATCATAATAACGTGTCCAAACTGGCGAGGGCACATAGAACCTATTGAAAATATTTTTTTTACTTGATTTGCACTTCATCAAAATAGACTCACTCCTGCGGTTAGTTTCCAGCACATAACAAAAATTAAGTATTGCATGCTGCAAATGTTTCAAACATGCTGATTACCGCCATTACAGTTTGATGCAGCAGATTTTTCAGGAAAAAAGGTATCTTTTTATGAGTACAGAATGTTTATGGACGTCTGAAAATGACCAAGGGTTTGATTTGGGTGAGAGGAGCAAACGGGTGCACATGCGGGTTTATGCTGGGCAGGTGATGAGGCAAGCATTGTAGGTGCAGGTTCAGGAGTTCTCATAAGACAACAAAACGCAGAGTAGGATTTTGAATTAAACAGGATGCAATAAACCCAAATTGAATTTGACAGTAAATGAGTGACAGCATAAATCAGCATTAAATAAATCGAATATTGAGGTCATTATGGTGCAGTTTTTTTCTAACGCCATTAAAAAAAAAGACTCAAATTCCATCGTCGGTCATTAAAAATGTTTGATAATTATGCACATTCCTGTGTCTTGATGCTTGTCTCTCCGGAAATCTCTGTATCAGTCCAAGTATTGTTGATCAATATTTCACATCACTGGACACTTTGAACTGTGTCACATTTGACATATCGCAATGACTGTGCTTCTGGTCACTTTAAATGATGTGACAATTATCTGCATCATCTGCACCATTGGATTATAATTACTGCATGACTGCTCACTTTTTTTTCCTCGATGACGCTCTGCATCATGTGCATAGATGTCAATTACGGTAACCCTGAAGTGCAAATCACACTCAAAGTCTGCTCCACTTTTGGTCAATCTTTTTATTTATTGCTTCAATTGATGACAAGAAAGGTCTGCAACAAACAATGATACACAATCTAATATAAAATAAAGAATAATTATGTCATTCATTTCAATCTTGGTAGCAGATAATTTGCTTGATCAGAGCACCCATTTCCCATTCTGAAGCTTTTTTTTTTTTTTTTTTTTAAACCACCTCTTTGGGGGTGACCTGGTTAGATAGCATCAGGAATGAGTATGTCAGAGGGACAACTAATATTAGAGGCTTTGGAGAGAAAGTCAGATAGGCCAGACTCAGATGGTTTGGACATGTCCAGAGGGAGAGAGAGTGACTATATCGGGAGAAGGATGCTGACTGAGCCTTGAACTGCCAGGCAGGAGACCGAGAGGAAGACCAAAGACGAGGTTTATGGATGTTGTCAAAGAGGACATGAAGGTAGCTGGTGTGAGAGAAGATGATGCCCAAAACCTGTTTAGATGGAGGACATTGATTCACTGTGGCGACCCCTGAAGGGAAAAGTCGAAAGGAAAAGAAGATGCTACAATGTACTGAATTATGTAACTATGAAACAATATCACACCGTACAGTTTGTTGTCTATGCACACAAGTACAGTAATAACTCATCTTTCATCACTTTGCTGCTGTGAAATGTAAATTTCTCCACTGTGAGACTAATAAAGGCATATCCAATCCAATCCAATCCAATCCATTTTACGAACACGTCTGCTCACGAACCTTTCGCCTTACGAACATTAAATTCGAGAGAATATAATCTTGGCACTATAGGAATATAGGAACTAGTTGTCGGGGGACGAACCAAACCACACAGCACAGATGGCTGGCGGACTAGTTTTCGGCAGATGAACACCAAACCACATGGTCGAACAGCGGCATGGTGGCTGGCGGACTAGTTTTTGTCACCACTTTTCTTTGAGTGCAGACGTGGAGTACTTTTGCTATTATGCGACCGGAAAAGACCCCACCACACGCTAGTGTTAAGCCGAAGAGGACATAAATGAAAATTACGATCGAGCAGAAGAAGGAAATCATCGAAAAACACAAATGGGGGGTGTGTTTGTGTGACTTAGCACCCCAGTACCAGTACGCTAAGTCAACCATTGCTACGTGTTGCTAACGGTCTCAGGCAATAGAAGAGGATAAAAAACCTCGTTTGATTTGGATTAACAAAAAGCAGCTAACAGGGGACTGTGTGAGTGAGGCTATTATCGCGGAGAAAGCACGGCACCTTCACTCGGATATCATCAAGAGACAACTACATCAACGATCACCATAAAGGTAAATAAAACGACTTTATTATACAGCACAGTTTATTTCTTTAGAATACAAAAGCACATTTATTATACAGAAAGAGGTATATTTTGTGTAGTTTTAAGGCTTATTTAGTAGAGAATTATGTTTTATGGGGGACCTGGGAACTGATTATTCTATTTTTTAATGGTTTCTTATGGGAAATAAATGCTTGGCAGATGAACTTTTGGTCTTAGACACACTTTCTGGGAACCAATTAAGTTTGTAAGCTGAGGTATCACTGTATTTAAATTTCTTTCAGCCTCCAACAGGGAAAGTCTCCAATACGTGCTGAACATAAGTGGACTCTCAGATTCAGATAAAATGTATGCAAGACATATTTATTCCAGAAGTGGTGCAAAGTCAGCAAAATACAAATAAATGCACTGATCCATACACCAGGAAATGGTATGAAAAACGGGATGAAAAAAGGCACTTGCAAAAGATAAGGAAGATATAAATGAAAATTCCTTGTCACAAAAAGTATACTGGTTTACAATAAATCCAAACCGAGGATAATTTATCGAAACCAAAATGATTGGAATGAGAAAAAGGAGTGCAAAAAAACGAGGAAAGGGGAAAAACAGCAATCAGTTGCACTTTGCCCTCTTTTTTCTTTGCCTTCTTTGCAGAACATCACATCACATAAAATCCATTCAAAATTCACCTGAAAGTATGATTTTGCAAAGTGTTGATATTTGGATTGAACATCAGAAGATTGTGTCGCTTTATCGATGCTGTAACAAGTGTAATATTCAACTTTAATATTCCTCGATCAAAATAATTGCCATTTCCCCTGATGCATCATTGTTTGCACTTTCTTTTCAAAAAATGCACTTGATTCCCTGTTATTGAAAAAAAGCGATGTTGCACCCATTTTCGTATGTTATTCCCAGTTTTCGTATAAACTGCATCAGTGTCATTTAATGTCAATAAATCAAAAAGTATATTACAAATTCCAATACATACATTGTATGAAAATAGAGAACTCGAGTCCTTAATTGGTTTACATAAACACATTGTTCACTGGTTATGCGATCCATGCAAACCAAGACTCCCCTCATTCAACAGAAAGAAAGCAGGTACTCCATAATGCTGACTAATCAAAAAAACTATTGTTATTTTGACTTCAAGATGGCGCCACAAGAATGGCTGCCTTTACAGAAGCTCCTATATTTCCTTTTTCTTCTTTTTCCTTTATTCTTCTTTTCATACGTTTGCTGCTGTGAATTGCGAATTTCTCCACTGTGAGACTAATAAAGGTTCTCTTCTCTTCTTTTCTTCTCTTTTATTAACAGCTGTTTGACGCAATTCAGGGTAAGTCTGTGAAGGTAATTCTTTAAAACAATCGAACGGTAATTGTGATCCTCTGATGGAAAGGATTTTCTGTAAATGTAATGCTAAATAAATGCCATGTTTATATTTAGTCAATAATCTAGTCTAGTGTGTCATGGCATGGTTGTTTTTGTTTAACACTAGAGAGAAACTAAAAAACTGAGAAAAAACGATGCTCTACCCTCAAGATCTTGTCATGATCTGGTTGGCGACCAACAGGGGGCGCTGTCGGCCCCGCCTGCACCTGCACAGGTGCTGGTCGTCCCGATCAGGTTGGCGACCAACGGTTAGCGACGTCAGCCCTGCCGGCAGCCTCGCAGGTGCTGGTCGTTATAATCACTGTCACTTAAAATGACACCCGGCACGACCATCCGGTGCCGGTTCATTGTTTGTTTGCTGCATGCATCGTGTACGTGTTTGTTTAACCTTGGCGGACTTTTACTTTTGGTTTTCTTTTGCTACTTTGTATTTTTTCTATTCAGATCATTTTGATGTTTTACATTTTGTTACTGCTGACCTTTAATTTAATACAATTTGTCAAACAACCTCCTGCTCCCTCCTGCCTGCTTTTTGGGATCCGCACCCGCCATCACCACCTTGCAAACCGTGACAGATCTATTAAGTATGAGTTTAATTGTGTGTGACCTGTTCCAATGTGACCTGGCATGTTTGGAGGGAATGTTTTAGACCCAAGAGCCTTATTCTTGTAGTATTTTTAGACCACAGGCATTGTGGTTTCATTATTATGCCACTACGCAAGCATAATAGCAAAAATATAGAAAACGAGACACTTATGATTCTGTCATTCATGCAATGACAAAGTCTTACGCAATCATTTGTATATGCGGTTGTTAATTTTGCGTAATTACCCATGTGTACATAGTCTAAAAAAATAACCCAGTTTTGCAATCCCCTTTATCCTGTATGTTTTTTTAATAAGAAAGGAAACGAGAGTACCCAAAGAAAAGCTGAACAGACATCTGGAGAACATTCAAACTTCACATGTGAAGGACGTGGCTCTAATTGAAACCAGTCTACTTCTGTACTGTGAGCTGGACACGAACCAGTCGAGCACCATGCCATTGTTTTTTTTTTTTTTTGCACAACAACATTTCTAGTGAAATACAGAACTATACTTGTCTGCTACTTTGGTGTCAGTATCCATTTTTGGCTTCAATTGCCTCTCTTATTTCCAACAGGAACAGCCAAATCCTGATTTTGGACACTGAACTGCCCAAGAGAATGTTTCGATAGATAGTCCTCTAAACTGATGGGTTCAATAAATTCCAATACGCATGTTTTAACGATAGATAAATCTTCTACCAGCTCAAAGTGCTCAAAGTGAAAAAAAAAGTGACCCTGGATTAAATTTATACGTCTCCTCCGGCAGATGCTCTGCTTTCACACTGGTTTGCCATTGGCTTGGTCTATGGTGCAATTGCATGAGTTTCATCTTCAAAGTGCAGCTGTTGGCGGCCATTAAATGGAATTAAAGTAAGTGTTGCGCTCTCCACGCCGGTGCTCGGGGAGATACGATGTGGTAGGAGTTAGAAAAAAACCCACAAGAAAAGCGGTGTACATCTCGACTCAACCATGGTTTACTTCGAATGCCCAGAGGTAATACAGACGCATGCGCACAACAACTTCCTGTCCAACAATGTAAATCGGTCCGACACAAAACACTAAACGAAGCAGTGCGTTCCTTGTTTTAAATAAACATTTTAGATGTATACCATTTGTAAACGAATGTTAACGATGCGATTTGATTTACCTGTCACCAAAATACAGCTTTTATGACCACTGAGGTGCATTTCCAAAAACTAAGGTACTTTTTAACCAGTCACATAAGCAATATTTCTTCAGGGCGTTAGTCATGCATTTTACCCATATATCACCAACAATGTTCCTCACTCTATATATGGCAAAATTATGTGTAGCATTCCAACAGAAAATTGATTAAAAAAACAGTTGAAATTTATGCAAACCTCAATATTTGTAATTTATTTGCTCTAAATTATACCAATAATAATAATAATAATAATCATAATACATTTTATTTCTAAGCATGTTTCAAAACTCTCAAGACAACTTTACAGCAGGGGTCGGGAACCTTTTTGACTAAGAGAGCCATAAAAGTAAAATATTTAGAAATGTTTTTCAGTGAGAGCCACACGCACGCGCGCACACACACCCATGCACGCGCGGCCACTTTTCAACAAAATATCAGAATGTATTATTTAAAATAACTTTGTGATAGTACTCACCGTTAACATGAATGGTTTCTCGTGATTGGTTAAAATCCAGGCAAACAATCGGAATGAAATTCAATTTGCCGGTCCAGAGGCGAAGTTACTACTAGCTAGCCTGCACACGGCTCATAAGCTTCCACACTTGCTATCTGCAATCTACTTCTCGCAGAAGTATGTTGATGCTAACGTTAACATGGGGCTTGTTAAAATGTCACTGACATTCGACTGTTTCATTGCAAATTAGAATCAGAACATTTTCTCTCCTCTAATGCTCTGGTGCATTCACGCTGAAGTGCACTAGTTGGGCTCATTTAAAGGGGCGTTTACCTGTTTCAACATGACGGCCACTATCATCCAATCAAAATAGCGCTTTCGGCCATTCTAGGTCAGTGTTATCCAATCAAAATTGCGCTTTCCGCCAACAGCAGCCCCAACGGGAAATGAACGGCGAAAAAAACGACAATATGTATTTAGTTTTATCGGCGAGCCATATGCAATCATCAAAAGAGCCATATATGGTTCGCGAGCCATAGGTTCCCGACCCCTGCTTTACAGTCATGGGATAAGAATTTTTTTTCTGCAGGTGAGCTGCGGCAGCCATTCGCAGCAGCGCTCACTCAACCCGGAAGTAACACAAACTCACGCCACTAATATGAGTGTGTACATAGACAGACAATACAATACATCCTAATTTATATAGCGCTTACACAACAGCTGTAACAAAGCGCTTCACTTAGTCAACACAAAGTAAAATAATAAACACAACAGAAACATAAAAACATGGACAGTTGTGCAATCTGAACGACTTTTCCCATGTACTATATGATGTTTGAGTACAATACTAACACTTTATTACATGAAGCAGTTCTACATGAAAGAGGAGACGACAAAAGTGTCCTTTTCATTGTCACGTCCAGCCACAGCGAAGAGAAGTCTCGCTTCGTTTAGGAACTGGATCCCAAAATAGCAGACATAGACAGGCGTACCGAATAATAACATTTAATCTGGTACGTAAAATCCGCACAGACCAAAATCAACTCAAAGTGCTGGTCAAATAAGGCCCAGGAAATACAAACTACGCGAAAACAAAAGGCACAAGCACAAAGGCGAGAAGAAAAAACAAACAAGGATCTACAAAAGGACATTAGACGTACCCATTCACAAATCCACAGAAATGGTGAATAACCTGAATAGGAATCATAAACACATAGGACAGAGAGCTACAAGAACAACTAAGACGCAAAATACCAAAACTGGGGCACGAGCAGTGCAAGGAAAATAACTCACCAGCAAACAAATGACAGAATGACACTCTATAAATACCCAGGTGAATAATTAGGAGATTGGCAGCACCTGTGTTACAAGCTGGAAATCACCACCCCACTACCTCCTGCCGAATCTGAACATTTACCAGTGGATCAGAGACGTCATGGTGGTATGTGCATGCTACAAGCTATGTACATATTTAGCCTCTTTCTGTATTGGTCTAAGATGATGCCCAAATACAGTGGGGCCTCGGTTTACGAACACCTTACAATGAAGTACTATTTTCGCGATACACCCCCTTCCCCTCCCCCACCACGGCTGGCGAACTCATCTTCGGCGGAAGAACACCAAAGCACACGACCGAACAGCGCCCCAGCCAGCCTACTTTTCCACACCCCCTTTCTATGACTGCACACGTCGATCGTCTTCAACGATACTTTTGCGGTTATGGGACCGAAAAAGACCCCATCGCAGGCTTGTGTTCAGCCGAAGAAGACACAAAACAAAATTACAGTCGAGGAGAAGGAGATCATTGAGAAACACGAACGAGGTGTGCGTTTGTGGCGTCACAGGTGCGCACCGCGGCTATCATGTGACTCTCAGCCTGATACATTTCCCACACTGTGTGTCACTTCCCTGAGAGTTTCTACTACAATTGTACAAATAAAGAGCCCAGTATGCTAAGTCCACAATTGCTACCATCCTTCGCCTAAAAGCTTTACATAAAGGCGTTATTTAGTCGATGCTTTCACGTGACTAATGACACTGAAATTGTCACGGTGAGTTGACAGCTGAGGCGGGGCCGCCGCTCCTGACCTCCACCAGCTGATGTCAATCCCCTGATCACCGATACTGGGACATTTCAACGAGTTGCTGTCACCTCACTCACTGAGATGATTACGGCGCCTCGCGCCTCGCCGGCGTCTTGGACTTGCCAGCACAAGAGTTTGCTTCGCCCGAGGTGATTGTTAGCCGCGATCGCGTAAGTTTGTTGCTTTCCGGGATCACATGTTTCTTTTCACCCCCACGTGCCATTATATTTTGCCTAGCTTGATAGGCTGGACGGATCAACCCCGCCCGCCTTCTTTTGTCAGGTCCGTGGAATTCTCCACCTAGATGGCTGTCAAATACCAGCTGAGAAGGTCATTTTTATTTTATTGGATGACAACTGTAGGTGTTTATTAAGCGTTATGGCAAGGTACTCCACCAAACAAGACCACCTTCATCCCTTTCACATTGCCTCTCAGAAATTAAATCCTGGTTTTCCCATAACCTCCTCAAACTAAATTGCGAAAAAAAATGAACTTCTCCTTGTCTGTACTAAATCCACCCTTCACAAAGCAAACAGTTTCTCTCTCACCATTGACAGTTCAACCGTCTCCCCCTCCCTTCAGGTCAAGAGCCTGGGTGTCAACCTCGATAGCTCACTATCTTTCAACTCCCATATAAATAACATAACTCAATCTGCATATTTCCACCTCCGTAATATCAATCGTCTCCGTCCATCTCTCACCCCTCACACCGCTGCTATCCTTATCCACACTCTTGTCACCTCGCGCATCGACTATTGTAACTCACTTCGATTCGTTGTCAATCAAAACTACTCCAAAATTCCTCAGCCCGGATCATCACTAAAACCCCCTCCTTTCACCACATCACCCGTGTCCTCCAGCAGCTCCACTGGCTACCTGTTAAACATCGTATCAAATTGAAAATACTTCTGTTTACATTCAAAGCCATCCATAACCTTGCCCCTCCCTATCTGTCTGACGTGCTTCAAATCTCCGTTCCCTCTCGGTCCCTCAGATCCTCATTCTCCGTTCACCTCTATGTGCCTTCTGTCCGTCTCACCACAATGGGATGCAGAGCTTTCAGCCTCTCTGCTACCAAATTCTGGAATTCACTTCCACCCAACATCCGTAATATTGACTCCCTTCCTACTTTCAAATCCCAGCTCAAAACCCATCTGTTTACAATTGCATTCATTGTCTAGTTCCATCAGCTATTTTATTATTTATCATTTTATTTATGGGTTTATTGTTCTGTATTGTAAATACAGAACAATATTTATTGGGTTTATTGTTTTTTGATTGCAAAGTGTCCTTGAGTGTTCTGAAAGGCGCTTGGAAATTAAATCATCAGAATCAGAATCAGAATCATCTTTATTGCCAAGTATGTAGAACACACAAGGAATTTGTTTCCGGTAGAACACGCTGCACTAGTATCGTCGTCAAAAAAACTGCTAAGTGGCACTATACAGTTCCATTTTGGCTACTGTTGAAAGAGTTCAAAGAGTTCAAAGAGTTAATGGCTTGGGGGAAGAAGCTGTTCAAAGTTCAAAGAATGTATTATTAAATTATTATTATTATTATTAAAATGTATTATTATTATCATTATTTCAGGCTTATGCGAGAGAAAAAGAGAATGCTACTACCAAATTAGAAGCATGCAGTATCTGCAGTTTTACATCTATAGCATTTTGCAACAATACTGCACCATTTATAATTCAAATGTACCATTCGTAAATATTTCAGCAAGCCTGTCGTAAATACTTCCACAGTCGGCTGCTGGTTGACACCCTGTATCATCTGAAGCCGCCAGTGACGGCAACTCAGTGAGGTGGCCAACTTATCGAGAGCTCGTGGATGGACCGTGCAAGTAGCACCCCTTAATTTTATTATTTTGTCAGCGGCAGGACTGAAAGTCACTTTGGATGAGCTATAAAATGGATTCACTTATCGGTTTCTGTCAATAGGTATCGGCCCATGAAAACTGCAAATGTTTGGAGTGAATGGTGGAGCAGTAATTAACTTTCGTTGGCTTGGCTTTGAAATAAATATTTGTCAATCAATGTCAACGTTTCCTTTCAGATTTTGACATTTAACACCAGCTGTCATCCATGGGTGGAGAAATCAACAACAACTGGACAAAGGAAATGATTGCGAAGCGAGGAAATAAAAGGCTTGTGGTTTTGACAAGGATTCTCGAGGAACATTGAACATCGCCGCAGGAGAGGTTGTTATTGTATTTCAACAACCACAAGACTGTTGGCCATGTGGAACAAATGTCAATGAGCATGCAGAGCCCACCACTGCTTTTTGATGATTCAATAGAAATGGAGAGAATGTGTGTTCAAGCCAGCTGTGATATCAATCTCTCTTCTCACATAGAACTTGTTCACATTGTGTCCAATCCAGTGATTACAATGCAAAAAAAAAAAAAAAAAAAAAGATGCCCGAGGATGGGTAACGGCATTACAGCCACCAGAGTCTGTTTGTTAGTTTCATTAAACATCACCATGGATGGATCTGTGCAATGGGGCCCATTTGTGCTCTTTGTGCTTCTCCTACCTACAGTAGGCATGCAAGAGAAGTTTGGGAAGGGCCCGCATACATGCATGCATGCATGCATACATACATACATACATACATACATACATACATACATACATACATACATACATACATACATACATACATACATACATACATTTTCTGAACCGCTTTAGGCCAGGAGGTACACCCTGAACTTGGCGGCAAATCACAGCGCACAGAGACCAACAGACATCCACACTCTGTAGGGACGATTTTGAGTGTTTAGATTTTTTTTTACGGTTGTGTCAATCCTCCCACTTGCTTTATATACATTTAACATTGTCTGAACATATTTTAAACACATTGTAAATGCATCTGAACACAATAAAATCGCAATTATCAAATGTTCACAAAATACTCAGCTGGCATGTCTGACTGGGACTATGGCAAAGAGAACGTATTCCAATAGTCAGCTGTTGTCTCAGAGTTACGCATGAATAAATATGGGCCGTATCTTTGCGATAATGCCACTATGGCAGGCACTAGGACCATGCCTTTCACCCACCATCATGAAAAAAAATCTCAGATTCTTATTATATAAGTGAAGGTAGACACTCAAATATGACTTCCAGATTTTTTGCTGAGTCAGTTAGGTAAAGGTCATTTAATAAAAACTCAAAGCGGCGTCTTTAAACAGGTGCATCTTGCTTCCAGAACCTGTCACCAGCCTGAGATCATATGCATACATAAAGACAATTAGACTTCGTTATCCTGACGATTCCCCTCACATTAATAAGAACATTATACATGTGACGAGTTGATGTTAAAAATATTATCCTGTTGTATTTCTATTTCCTTTTTCTTTCTTTCTTTTTTTTGTTGCACAGATATGCCACTCTTGTCTCTTTGAGTAATGACTGACTGAGGACACTAATCAATACCACAGCATGCTCTACATTTCAAAATCATAATGATTTGAGTTTGAGAATGGGTCATACAATCAACATTCAGAGGAATCAACATTTAAGACAGTGTTGATCCCCATGCGGTACTCTCACATGTACAATACATCATATGTAATCTCCGTCTCGTCACAGCACAGGTAAAGCCATTTTAGTTGTACTTATGTATGTATGAGAATACGGATCTTAGAACGTGAACAACATTGAGTTATTATGCTGTTGCATTACAGTAATTATTTGACTTATTATGTTTATTGTTATTGCTTTGCACTGTATGAAATATGTATACATGCCTGGAAATATCAATCACTCAAACGGTGGGTAATCAACATACAGTCATCAAGATTTTTCTGAGGTTTGGATTATGCTATAAAGAACGCACTGTATTTTATACAATGGAGAACGAACAGACTATGACCATGAACAAAAAAAGAAGAAAAAAAAGGATACAACACATTCACTTGATGTTTTTTTATTTATTCATGTATTATTTTTTTAAAATAGTTTCAAATTATTTGTTTGTTCCTTTTCAACTTAATGCTCACGACATTTTTATTTTTAACCCTGTAAATGCCCTTGACTTCCGCACTTAAATTTGATGCAGTTACCCAACCTGGATGGCAGGCGCTGCCTTTTGAAGGTATATATTTCTTCAATTTCTTCTTAAAAACAAGACAATCACCATAAGATGTTGATAAATAAGCAATGATAAAATCCTGTGCGTTTTGTCAATCTTGTATGCATGTGTACATGTAGATTCTGGGGACCCTCCAGCCGCGCACCCGAGCCCCGACGTATGACCCACCTCGACTCTCGTCCTGGCCGCGGCAGGCGTAGGTGAACACTCCCCCTCCGGTGCCATCATGCAGTCAATTGAGAGTCGAGAGTGAGATGCTGTCTGGCTGGCCAAAATTGTCATTGCCAGGATGCTAGCACGTTGTGGTGCCAGGCGCAGAATAAAAAAAAAAAAGGTCTGGTTTGGTCGTAAGCACGGGTGGTCGTAGGTCGAGCCGGTCGTAAGTCAGATGTTACCCGTATAAGGAAGCGGAAGTGAGTTGAGTTTGTTGTTTGGTGGAGAACCTTCTTTTCAGTTGTAAACTTCTTCTTCTTTTCCTTTAGGCTTTTCCCCTCATGGGTCGCCACAGCGAATCAGTGTCCTCCATCTATCCCGGTTTTGTGCATCCTCTTCTCTCACACCAGCTACCTTCATGTCCTCTTTGACCACATCCATAAACCTCCTCTTCGGTCTTCCTCTCGGTCTCCTGCCTGGCAGTTCAAGACTCAGCATCCTTCTCCCGATATAGTCACTGTCTCTCCTGTGGACATGTCCAAACCATCTCAGTCTGGCCTCTCTGACTTTCTCTGCAAAGCCTCTAACATGAGTTGTCCCTCTAATGTACTCATTCCTAATCCTATCCAACCTGGTCACTCCCAAAGAAAACCTCAACATCTTCAGCTCTGCTACCTCCAGCTCTGCTTCCTGTCTTTTCTTCAGTGGCACTGTCTCCAGTCCAAACATCATGGCTGGTCTGACCACGGTTTTATACACTTTTCCTTTCATCCTAGCTGAAACCCTTCTATCACACATCACACCTGACATTTTTCTCCATCCGCTCCAGCCTGCCTGGACACGTTTCTTCACCTCTTTTCCACACTCTCCATTGCTCTGGACAGTTGACCCCAAGTACTTAAAATCATCCACCTTCTTTATCTCTTCTCCCTGTAGCATCATGCTTGCACTTGGATCCCTCTCATTCACACACATATATTCCGTCTTGCTGCGACTGATCTTCATTCCTCTCCTTTCCAGGGCATATCTCCACATCTCTAGTTTCTCCGCCACCTGTTGGCTGTTCTCGGTACAGATCACAATGTCATCTGCAAACATCATGGTCCAAGGAGATTCTTGTCTAACATCGTCTGTCAGCCTGTCCATCACCATAGCAAACAAGAAGGGGCTCAGAGCTGACCCTTGGAGGAGTCCCACCTCCACCTTGAATTCCTCAGTCATACCGACAGCGCACCTCACAACTGTCTTACAGTCATGATACATGTCTTGACATACTTTTCCGTCACTCCAGACTTCCTCATGCAATGCCACAGCTCTTCTCTGGGCACCCTGTCATACGCTTTCTCCAGATCTACAAAGACACAATGCAATTCCTTCTGACCTTCTCTGTACTTCTCTATCAGCATTCTTAAAGCAAACACTGCATCTGTCGTACTCTTTTTTTGGCATGAAGCCATACTGATGCTCACAAATGTTCACTTCTGCTCTTAGTCTAGCTTCAACTACTCTTTCCCAGAGTTTCATTGTATGGCTCATCAACTTTATTCCTCTGTAATTAGTACAACTCTGCACATCTCCTTTGTTCTTAAAAATGGGCACGAGTACACTTCGTCTGCATTCTTCAGGCATCTGTTCACCATCTAAGATCTTGTTGAATAACCCAGTCAAGAACACCACCGCCACCTCTCCAAGACACTTCCATACCTCGATTGGTAAATCATCAGGCCCGAGTGCCTTTCCCCCCTTCATCCTCTTCAGCGCCCTCCTCACTTCATCCTTGCTAATGCTTGCTACGTCTTGGTCCACATCAGTCACGTCTTCTACTCTTTGTTCCTTCTCATTTTCCTCATTCATCAATTCTTCAAAGTACTCTTTCCATCTTGTCATCACACTACTGGCACCTGTTAATACATTACCAGCTCTATCCTTAATTACCCGAACCTGCTGCAGGTCCTTACCATCTTTGTCTCTGTCTCGCCAGCCTGTAAAGATCAGTCTCACCTTCCTTGCTGTCCAGCCTAGCATACAAGTCATCATAGGCCTCTTCTTTGGCCTTTGCCACCTTTACTTTAACCGTGCGCTGCATCTCCTTGTACTGCTGTCTACTCTCGTCTCGTAGGTTTTATTCGCATATTTGTTTTGGCAATTTTTTTTACGTCGGATGCCCTTCATGACACAACCGTCTGTATTTATCTGGGCTTGGGACCGGCACAATAAGACACTGGCTTGTGCCCCCTTGTGGCTACATTTTTTTCAGTTGTAAACCAAGGCATAAAAAAACAGACATTTTTGGTACAAAACCGAATTGGTCGAGAACCGCAATGTTCGAAAACCGAGGTTTGACTGTATGACATCTATCGAAGGTCCACCAGTGGGTCTTATTGTATGGAAAATAATAATATTGTACGAAAAATAATAATAATAATAATAATAATAATAATAATGATCTGATCTCAAGAAGTCCTATCAGTGGATAGAGAGGGCTGACCGTATGGACAGCACAGAGGCAATCATCTTGGCTTCTCATTAGCAGCCCCTGAGCAACAGAGCCGTAGAGGCACAGATATACCATACCAACAAGATCCAATGTGTTGGTTGTGGAAAGAAGCACCTGAGACGATCCAACACATAACTGCAGAGTGTAAGATGCTGGCAGGGAAAGCCTACATGGAGCATCATAACCAGAGGGCTGGCATAGTCTACCCAAACATCTGTGCGGGTTATGGACTGGAAACCCCAAGGTCAAACTGGGAAACAACTCCAAAGGTGGTAGAGAATGACTGAGAAAAGATCCTGTGGGACTTCTAGATACAGACTGACAAGACAGTAATGGCGAAAAAACAGATATCGTGGTCATAAATAAAGGGCAGAGGAAAGCCGTTGTAGTTGATGTAGCGGTTCGAAGTGATGGAAACATCAGTAAGAAGGAACTCGAGAAACTGGAGAAATATCAAGGGCTCAGAGAGGAGCTGGAGAGAGCCTGGAAGGTAAAGGTGAGAGTTGTGCCTATGGTGTTTGAAGCACTCAGACAGGGAAGGTTGCAAACGAACGCAGTGCTGGAAACATCATATATACTGCGCAAAAAACCTCAAGCTTCCTTGCCTGTGCTAGTGGACTACGAGCTGAATAAGGGACAGACACTCTCCTAGAGGTGAGATGAGAATGTAAGTATTTTTCTTAACCCATTCACTGCCATTCCCGAATTAATTTAGAAATTGAAAATATAAAAATATGAAAATATTTGAAAATGCAAGACGTCTTGGCGTGACGTCACGAGATGGGGGCGGGACTTTCTTAAAATGCCCGATTCGCAGCTCAATTTTTTGCAGATTTTGGACACTAAGTCATTTTTATTCGTGTTTTGCATTTGAATAAAAATATAATACTGCGTGTTTTGGATGCTATAAAATGTTTTTCCGATGTCAGTTAAGAAACAAAAAAGTGATGTCGGTTGTCCTTTAAAGTTGTGTCCATAATTTGTAAAATTGCTTCAAATGACTTCTACTGGGTGTATTTTAATAAGATTCCACCGCATATAGCTATATTTTACGTTTTAAGACTCGCGCTGAATATTCAGGAAGTCTTGTTTTTGAGTTGGTGACGAGTCCTCATGTGGTGTCAGAAAAGGACCGCCTCCTGACCGAAAAAAGACGCATTGTAGCGTCTTTCCATCACGTCAATGTATTCTGCTGTACAGTTTTTTTTAAACCGTGTGTTACATCAAAAAGCCGCCAGCAGAGGGAGTTCAAGCTCCATGGAACGAATGTATCAGCCTGTGGAAACGGGCTGATTCATTCCTCACAGCTCGGTGGACATTTTATTGCCTCTTTTTGGGTGAGACATTCCCCCCACCCGTTTGCCTCAAAATGACACGGAATAAATTCTTTAATCGATTGCAAACATGTATGCTTTCCTATTCAGGACTATTTGAATCATATTCATAACTGGATGTGTAACAAGAAAGCATATTATCTGAATCTGAAGCCATTGTTTTGATTCTCCAGCAATGCAAGACGTCTTGGCGTGACGTCACGAACGGGGGCCAGGACTTTTTGAAAATGCCAAATTCACAGCTCAATTTTTTGCAGATTTTGGACACTTTAAGTCATTTTTATTGGTGTTTTGCATTTGAATAAAAATATCATACTGCGTGTTTTGGGTATTTTAGATGCTATAAAACGTTTTTCTGATGTCAGTTAGAAAACAAAAAAAGTGACGTCGGTTGTCCTTTAATGCTTTAGTATATGTGGCTCAAACACTCCCTCCGAATGCTCCTGGCCCGGCCCCTCTGTCAAATTTTAGAACCAATTGTGGCCCGCCACTCAAAAAGTTTGCCCACCCCTGCTCTATGTTATGCTATTTATTGAACTTTACAATGGAGGATATATATATAGTAAAGTCTCGTTATATCGATATCGGTTATATCGATATCGGTTATATCGATAGTACCGCTTATTATGATACTATTTCTATGAACGCAAGGAGAAAATTACATGCGCGCAGGGTCGGATATATCGATAGTCCCGGTTATATCGATATTTTTTCGGACTCCCTTGAATATCGATATAACGAGACTTTACTGTATTACTGTATTATGTTATATACAGTATATTGTGCTGTGGTCAAAGTTGTTTGTATCAGTACTCAAAATAAGACACAGTATATACATTTCATGAACAAATAACTTGTAAACATAGTGGTCATAAAGCCACACATTGCTTATACGGTGATTTACAAGGGAGGTGCGAATTGAAAACACATTTTATTTTGGCCAAGCTTTATGTTCGATGTGTTCACTATTTGTGCTCTCACCATGTTCATAACAGATTCTGCAATGCCCCTGACTGAGCAGTTTGTCTTGCTGACATTTAGCTGTGTCCTCTATTAGTCCCTCCAATGCTCCAGGGAATCCACTCACTTAATCAGAACCAGAATCATCTTTATTGCCAAGTATGTAGAACACACAAGGAATTTGTTTCCGGTCGAACACGCTGCACTAGTATCATCATCAAAAAATTGCAGAGGCACTGTACAGTTCCATTTGGGCTACAGTTCAAAGAGTTAATGGCTTGGGGGAAGAAGCTGTTTAAATGTCTGCTGGATTTGGTGCGCATGGATCGGTAGCGCCTGCCTAATTGTCATGACTAGGCACAAATCAACGTACAAAGTTTTCTGACTGAAACTAGTTGTTTCTATTGTAGTTCTTGTCTTTCAAAACAAAAGAATGAGCCGAAAGGAAGCAGGGGGGGTTGGGAAAATATGGACCCTGATCCACTGCTGAAAAGGACGCTGTGATCCTCTCCTCTTTCATCTAGACTGCTTCATGTCACAAAGAGGGTACAGAAAGTGCTGAAGAATGAATGACTCTCTGTGTTGTCCTATTATTTGTTATTTCTTTTTTTTTTTTTTTTTTACTTTATGTTATTTCCGGGTTGAGTTAACGCTGGCATGTGTGGCTGACTGACGCTGCTCACCCACAAAAAAAATATCCTGTGACTGTAAAGTGTCCTTGAGAGTTTTGAAAGGCGCTTATAAATGAAATGTATTATTATTAAGTCAGACTGTTTAGGACCTATAATTTGTATTTACACTGTGATTCACATTGTTGAAATGACAAATGGATTTTTTATCGGTGGCCCAGTAGACCAGTTGTTAGCACGTCAGTCAAGGCCCAGGGGCCAAATCTGGCCCGCCACATCATTTTATTCTGCCAGGGAAAGCAAATCATACTCGTGAAATTCCATGATGCTTACGAAAGTCAGAACCAAAATTTCAAACTGTCCCATAAAAAGTATTTATTCATTCATTTTTTGTGCGCTCTGGATGTAATATGTGGAGGGGATTAAACATTCTAATGGTTTTCCCAAATTCATAATGGCCCCCAAGAGGAAACCGTAACTACAATGTAACCCGCGGCAAAAAAATTATTTGACACCCTTGCTATATTGAATTTGCATGTACTGTACTCCCTGTGACTGTATGGGTTTGATCCAGGTATTCTGGTTTCAGAATCAGAATCAGAAAACCATTAATCGTCCCACAATGGGGAAATTTGCAGTCCACAGCAGCAATTAGAAAGGGGATGGTGAAAGGATAAAAAACAAGATATTCTAAGCATAGTAAAAATGTCAGCAGACTGAGATGTATACTGTAAATGTGCAAAAATGTTTCATAAAACACGGTACATAGTGCAAGAATACGTCTGTGTAAGCTCTCAGTCGTACAGGAGTGGTCCATCGATGAGAAGGTTTCTTCAGCCGTCATCTGTACAAAAGTGAAGGTTTCGGACGTTTCGCCTCCTATCCAAGAGGCTTCGTCAGCGAACTAAAGTCTGACTGGTCGTATCGGCCCCATTTATATATCCCTAATGTCCAGACCTGGTGGCGCCGGACACAGCTATGATAGGTCCCTACTCTCAGGTTGGGGGAGGCGCGGGACCCCCCCCTGTGGCCCCACTGATTGTTCCTACATTCCTGACTAACGATTGGCCTATTACACCCACTCCCCCCGGTATCACCTCATCAGCATAACGACCCTCATCAGCATTGCGAAAGTTGCCTAACCTGTTTTGCCTGAGCAGGCTATTGTATGAACGATCCAAATTGAACCTCACACCACCAGACCGGTTTATTAAACCGGTCTGGTGGTGTGAGGTTCCGCGCCTCCCCCAACCTGAGAGTAGGGACCTATCATAGCTGTGTCCGGCGCCACCAGGTCTGGACATTAGGGATATATAAATGGGGCCGATACGACCAGTCAGACTTTAGTTCGCTGACGAAGCCTCTTGGATAGGAGGCGAAACGTCCGAAACCTTCACTTTTGTACAGATGACGGCTGAAGAAACCTTCTCATAGTGCAAGAATCAAAGAAAAGGTAGATTGATATATGAAGCTGTATTGCATCAACACATATTTACAGTACAAGAGTCCAGTTTTTTCACATGTGAGTATTGAGAAACCTGACAGCAGTCTGTAGGAACAAGCGGCGATACCTGCCCTTCTTGCAGCATGGGTGTAATAGTCTCTGGCTGAAGGAGCTACCCAGTGCTGTCAGGGTGAGCAGGAGGGCTTGGGAGGGGATGTCCATCATAGCTTTTAGTTTAGCAAGCGTCCGTCTGTTACCCACCTCCTCCAGAGAGTCCAGCCCAAGACAGAACTGGCCCTCTTGACCAGGCGCTCCAGTCTTTTCCTGTCCCGGGTGGTGATGCTGCCTGACCAGCAGACAATTCCATAGTGGAAGCGACCACAGAGTCATAGAAAGTCTTTGTGAGTGACCCCTGAACCCCAAAAGACCTGGTTCCTGAGTAGAAAGAGGCGACTCTGTTCCTTTTTGATTAGGGCACCCGTGTTTGCAGTCCAGTCCAGTTTATTGTTGAGAGTAACACCGATGTACTTGACAGGTACTCAATGTCCGTACCCTGGATGTTCAACAGTGCAGGTGAGGATTGTGTCCTGCAGAAATCCACAACCAGCTCCTTGGTTTTCCCGGTGTTGATCTGGAGGTGATTCTGCTGGCACCAGTCCACAAAGACCTTTGTCCGTCCCCTTTACTCCCGATCGTCTCTTGATGTAATGAGGCCGACAATAGCTGAGTCGTCAGAGAACTTCTGAAGGTGACAGGTTGGGTAATTGAAATCCGAGGTGTAGAGGGTGAACAGGAATGGAGCCAGGACTGTCCCATGCGGCTCTCCAGTGCTGCAGAGAAGCCTGTCCGATTCACAGTTCTTTACCCTCACGTGTACCCTACTGTGACCTGTTTGTGAGGTAATCTGCAATCCAAAATGTGAGGTGGATTTGGATGGATTTAGTTTGGATTTGCCTTTATTAGTCTCGCAGTGGGCGGCCCGGTAGTCGAGTGGTTAGCACACCGGCTTCACAGAATCAGAATCAGCTTTATTGCCAAGTATGTAGAACACACAAGTAATTTGTTTCCGGTAGAACACGCTGCACTAGTATCATCAGCAAAAAATCGCTAAGTGGCACTATACAGTTCCATTTGGGCTACTGTTGAAATAGTTCAAAGAGTTCAAAGAGTTAATGGCTTGGGGGAAGAAGCTGTTTAAATGTCTGTTGGATTTGGTGCGCATGGATCGGTAGCGCCTGCCTGAGGGGAGTAGCTGGAAAAGGTGGTGGGCAGGGTGCGGAGGGTCCAGTAGGATTTTCCGAGCCCCGAACCAAACGGTGATGGAAGAACACAGGATGTATTCGATGACAGCTGTGTAGAAATGTTGCAGCACCTCCTGTGGCAGGCCATGCTTCTTTAGAAGCCTCAGGAAGTACATTCTCTGTTGGGCCTTTCTCAAGACAGAGTTGGTGTTGACCTCCCACTTCATGTCCTGGGAGACAGTGATTCCCAGGAACTTGAAGGTCTCAACGGTTGACACGAGGCAGCTGGATAGTGTGAGGGGTAGTTGTGGTGATGGATTTTTCCTGAAGTCCACGATCATCTCTACTGTCTTGAGCGTGTTCAGCTCCAGGTTGTGACGGCTGCACCAGAGCTCCAGGTGCTCCACCTGGTATCGGTACGCAGAATCGTCGCCGTCTTTGATGAGACCGATCACCGAGGTGTCGTCTGCGAACTTTATGGATTTGACAGCTGGGTGCGTTGAGATGCAGTTGTTCGTGTAGAGAGAGAAGAGCAATGGAGAGAGGACGCATCCCTGCCGGGCTCCAGTGCTCGTGGTTCATGTTGAGGATGATATATTTCCCAGTCTGACCTGTTGTGTCCGTCCTGTCAGGAATCTGAGGATCCACTGTCAGATCGTAGGGGACACACCAAGCTGGAGACGTTTGGGGATGAGGAGTTCTGGGATGATGGTATTGAACGCAGAGCTGTAGTCCACAAACACTTGCGTAGGTTCCTGTGTTGTCGAGGTGGTCGAGGATGTGGTTCAGTCCGATGTTGACTGCATCCTCCACAGACCTGTTTGCCCGGTAGGCAAACTGAAGAGGATCTAGCAGAGGTCCGGTGTCAGAGGTGATGTTCTTTAGGTGGTTCAGCACGAGGCGTTCAAAGGACTTCATGACCAAAGACGTCAGGGCAACAGGTCTATAGTCGTTCAATCCCGAGGGTGCTGGTTTCTTTGGAACTGGGACGATAGTAGACTGTTTGAAGCAGGATGGGACTTCACACTGCTCCAGGGATCTGTTGAAGATTCGTGTGAAGACCGGAGCCAGCTGGTCAGCGCAGACTTTCAGGCAGGAGGGGGACACTCTCTCAGGTCCCGCAGCTTTCTTGATCTTCTGCTGCTTGAAGCCGTCTAACGTCCAGTTCGTGGATCTGTAGGGCAGAGGGCGGAGATACGGTAGTTCCTAGTAATGGTAGGCAGACCAGGGAAATGGGGGTGTCCTTTTCAAATCGGCAAAAGAATGTATTTAACTCATCAGCCATACCATTGTTGTACACTGCTTGGGGGGATGGTAAACGATAATTTGTTATTGCTTTCAGGCCATTCCACACCGATGCAGAGTCGTTAGCGGAGAACTGTTTGTTAAGCCTCTCCGCATAACTTTTCTTTGCGATGTTAATTTCCTGCAGTGTGCGTCGAGCATCGTGACATCGGTGCACCATTCTTCGTTGATGTAGAAGCATAGTCCACCGCCTTTGGATTTCCCCGATTGCCGATCGCGGTCGGCTCTGAGGAGACGGAAGCCGGGTTGTTGTAGCACGGAATCCGGGTGGCGGTCACTGAGCCAGGTCTCAGTGAAGAAGAGCGCAGCAGAACGTGCAAACGTTTTATTGTTTTTTTGTGAGAAGAAGTTCGTTCATCTTGTTTGGTAGTGAGCGCACATTAGCGAGATGGATTGATGGGAGCAGCGTTCGAAATCCACGCTGCCGTAACTTGACGAGCACGCCGGCTCGCTTACCCCTCCTACGCCGGCGTCTCAAAGCTCCGTACAGAGCTGCTGCGCCGCTCGCGAGCAGCCCCGAAAAAACGTGATTTTGTTGTGTCGTTGAAAATATTCCAAGAGTGGATTCCCCAATGCTCAGTAACTCTTCCCTCGTGTAACTCAGTCGCGTGGGGTCGCAAAAAACAAATGAAAATGACAAAACCAGGAACAATAGTAGGGAGCGTGTGACCGAGGCAGCCATATATATATATATATACAGTAAAGTCTCGTTATATCGATATTCAAGGGAGTCCGAAAAAATATCGATATAACCGGGACTATCGATATATCCGATCCTGCGCTGAACTGCATTAAACAAAAGCCGCCAAAAGAGGGCAGCCAAGCGCCATATAAGAAACGGAGCTGGCCATTAGCTCCGTTTTTTTTTTGGGTGAGATATGTTCCCCCAATGTTGCCTCAAAATGGCACATATAATTCTTTAATGATTGTAAACATGTATGCTTTAATCTTCAGAACTACAGTGTATTTGAAACATATTCATAACTGGATGTGTAACAAGAAAGCATATTATCCGAATCTGAAACCATTGTTTGGATTCACAAGCAATGCAAGACGTCTTGGCGTGAAGTCATTTTTATTTGCATTTGAATATAAAGTGACATCGGCTGTCCTTTAATACACAGTATGGAATGTTAATAATTTTATAATAATAATAATAATAATAATAATAATTTTCAAAATCATCGCGCTTCAGCAGACAAAACAAGAAACATTGTTGCAAAAAACGATTGCATTCATATACAGTACAGTGGGCATGTACATAACACAACAGGGAAACTGCAACGCTTACATCATACTGTATTATGTATACAATTTAAAAAAGTCATCAATCTTCTTCTGCTTCCCATTTTTACCTTTTAACACAAACACTTCAATCTCGTCTGCTACACACGAGCTAGCGTCTGAAAATGAAAATGGCTCTGCTACACGGGTGCTGGGCACGTAACCAAGTCACCTGACCAAGTCGACCAATGGCGCGACTGATGGCGTGACACGTGACAAAGTCACACGGCCAAGTCGACCAATAGCGCGACCGATGGTGGCTCATGTGACCAAGTCGACCAATGGCGCGCCCGATGGCGGCTCACGTAACAAGACACGTGCCCAAGTTGACCAATGGCACGACGGATATATCGATATAAACAACAAAAATGGCCGGCGGGGGATGAAAAGGAGCACCGTAATAACCGGATTATTGTAATAACCGGGTATCGTACTAAACGGTACTAATTATACATAAAAAGACTAGAAATGTGCAAGGGAAATGAAAATAGTATCGTAATAAGCGGTACTATCGATATAACCGATATCGATATAACGAGACTTTACTGTATATATATATATAGGACACTGATTCGCTGTGCGACCCCGTGAAGGGAAAATCCGAAAGGAAAAGAAGATTATATCTTTTTAATTGTTGTATTTTAAATTTATCCTTGTTCCCTTTTCCAAACGTCACTCAACATTAGGTCAAAATTTCTCATGACTTTAGAAGGTGTCACGGTGTTGCGAGGCGCTGATGGCGGGTGCGGATACCAAAAAGCAGGCAGAAGGGAGCAGGAGGTTGTTTGACAAATTGTATTAAAATAAAGGTCAGCAGGAACAAAATGTAAAACATCAAAATCATCTGAACGGAAAAAATACAAAGTATCAAAAGAAGACCAAAAGTAAAAGTCCGCCAAGGTTAAACAAACACATGCACAGCATACACAATGCATGCAACAAACATGCAGCAAACAATGAACCGACACCGGATGGTCGTGCCGGGTGTCCTTTTAAGTGTCAGTGATTAAAACGACCAGCACCTGCGAGGCTGCAGGGAGGGCTGACGTCGCTACCCGTTGGTCGCCAATCTGATCGGGACGACCAGCACCTGTGCAGGTGCAGGCGGGGCCGACAGCGCCCCCAGTTGGTCGCCAACCAGATCATGACAGAAGGAAACAAACAATCACCAGCTATGTATACAAACAGCGGAGTTGAACCATTTTGAATGTAATACTATTATTACTGTGAAGGAATTCATTATTCACTGTGACTAACTTTTCAGCCCCTCTGTGTTATCTGTTCAAACACTTTAAAGAAAGGTCAAACACTTTAAATATAGAATGCAGTATGCTGTTGTAGGTATTTCTTGCCTACTGTGATTACACTCACCTTTAATGGCCCATCACCCCCACCACTTTGAGGACCCCTCCAAAGGACATGTTCAACGTCATAAGAAGAACTGGTATCCCAAGTACCCGTGTTGCTGTCATCACATAGACACTCAGTCCGAAGAAAATGGTGGGTACATCTGTTCTCACCTGACCACTCCCAACTTTTTCCAGCCACACCAGGTCAGATTACATGTTCATTTCTTTATTTCCATGATTGTGTACTGTATTTATTTTTTAGGAGTGAGTACTTCCCAGGACTCTTCAGAGCTGCCGCCAAGCAATGCTGGATTGGTGATAGACGTTAACTTCTCTGACTCTTAGATACAGATTTCAAGAAAATTTCAAGTATCTTCCAGAAATGGTGGGGCATGTACGCTTCCTCTCTTGTGTTTGTTTTCTTGTAGAGAGTGACACGGATATTAAAACTTACTTAAACAAACTTACACATGAAACACTTTTTTACTTTGACTATTTCTCAAAACTGCAGGGTCGCTCACCCGTGCCTCTTCAAAGCACAGATGGTCACACCATAGTTAACTTCCTCTTCTGCGAGAATGATCTGACATTTATAGGGAAGACCATAAATGTTTTACAATACTCACTGGAATGTCCGCTGTCAAGCTTGTGTTGTGCATCTTTATCACACCTCAGGGCCTGACAGAGCCTTCCTGATACTACGCATATAAACTAATCAGTCCAGCTTTCATCTTTAGCAGCTCTAAAGTAAAACCTTTCTTACCTCGTGAGCACATTGAAAAAGTAATTCATGCCTTCATCACATCCTGGCTTGATAACTGTAATGTACTTTACTTTGGAGTCAGCCAATCCTCCATGAAGCATCTCCAGTTGGTCCAGAATGCCGCTGCTCTCCTCTTGACTGTTATTTGTAAGAGGGAGCACATAACTCTTACTCTGGCATCCCTTCACTGGCTCCCTTGACATTTTAGAGTTCTTTTTCAGATTTGATTATTTGTTTTCTAATCTTGAAATAGCCTGAGCTCTTTCGTCCCTGCCTCAGGTCTGCAGATGAGACATAATCAGGGGGACCAAGGCAAGAACTAAGTGGAGGCTTAGAGGGTATCGAGCTTATTCCATTGCTGATCCCTTTTTGGAATGACTCTCACTAAACATTCCGTTTACTCAGCTGTTCATTGAAGTTTTTTAAAAAAGTTTAAGGTTTATTTTCCTTTAAACTGTCACGCCCCGTGTCACTTCGCTGAGCTTGTCCAACTCCACATACCTGCCCAGTGTCCAAGGTCAGAGGGCCAGACATTACTCGAGGTACGGAGAATTAAGTGGAGGCCCAGAAGGAATCGGGCTTTATTTCCTCGCCAGTATTTCTGTTTGGAACAACTTTCCGCTCAATTCTATGTCCATATTTAAAACTTATCTTAAAAAATGTTTTATTCTTACGCTTTAGAATCAGCATGGTTTTGGTGGGTTATTGTAATCGCTGTTTTTATGCGATTGTTTTTTTTGTTTTAACTGTCTTTGTTTTTGTCTGTGAGGACAACTACAGAATGTCTGATATCTATGCAGCTGGGGTTGTTTTTAAAGTGCTCTGTGAATAACATGTTGAATTGAACAGAATGTCTTAATTGAGCACTGGAGACTCACCGCCTTTATCCCTTTGTGTTGAAAGCAATTGCTGGTTCATTTTGAGTTGTCATAACATTCACTATGAGGACAGCTGCGTGGATGGCGAAATAGGACTGGCATATAATTCCTTCATACAAAAGCTTTACTGTTTTTGACTCTGCTGTTATCAAACAGCAAGTTATCAAGTTATCAAACTGACAGCTGATGGGTTGGATGAGGCTCGCAATGAGGTATAAAGAGAAGCACGCCCAACAGAATGAATTGCTGCCACAAATTTCTCAAACGGCCAACACCCAAGACAAATAAAATAAATATGACACATTCAACTATTGATAACACACACATATTTGACAAAGATGAACACCCTTATAATTGAATAAAATGCAGAGTGCCTCCCAATGCTACTGGGAATGGTAGATGAATGTTTGAGATTGATATGACATGGCCTTCCCTACGGCGACATTCACGCAAATTGTTGCCACCTTTTGTTCTTGGGAATGAATTCACAATGGGCGGGGGTTTTAATAGATTTTTTTATGACAGCTCAACGCACGGCACTATTTGACGTGATGTCATCACTTCACCGTTTTCTTCTTCTTGAACTTAATAAAGATGAAGATGCTCGATAAAAAGGCATTGACAGCTAGGATAATACTCATCGGCAACATTCAAGTAAAGTATAACTACTCATTTAGTTAAATAAAAATGAGTAAAGCCATCATATCACTTTTTGTCACTCGCTCACACAAGCGTGCACACATGCGCGCACGTACACTCATGCGCACACACATACACACACGCACACACATGTGCACACACGCACACACACACACACACATACACACACACACACACACACACGCACACACACCACACACACACGCATGCACACACACACACACACACACACACACACACACACACACACACACACACACACACACACACACACACACACACACACACCGTCTGAGTCGGTTTAAAATAAGACAATGCAAACACAATTCAGAATTGTAAATGTAAACTGTAATCACTTATCTTGAATAACTGAGAACATTAACATTGTAATATTTTGGCACAGAGCACATTAAACACCCAATGCATAGAAAAGAGGCAAGAACGGATATACACCACATTTCAAAACATTGATAATCATACAGAAGTTACAGATACTATTTCAGTTTCAAACAACAACAAATAGTGGGTTTGGAGAAAACTATGACAGTACAAAGGAACTATTACAGTGACTGGCTAAATTGCTTTGATGACAAAAAGCAGCACGGTCACCAGCAATACAGACACAATACACAGTTGCAGCATTTTTGTGAGTAACACAACAGGCGTGTCCACGACTGATCAGTGTCTTAACTGCAAATCGTCTCTGCTCAGCCAAGTTTCACATTTACTACTGATCTGACACATGTACAGTACATTCCACAGTATATGGTCATCATAAAGACATGTCGATATTGTAATGTGTGAGCTTGTAACTTTAAGGTTTTCAAAACAATGTTGAGGCCCAAGAGGCTTGGCGCAAGTTACAGCACTCCTTACACACCGGCACTCACAGAGGATGACAACACTTGCTCATATACAGTCACATGCACACATTAAACTTGGACATTCGTGACACCAAAACGGCTTCACTAGAAAATGCTTAAATATACAGTATTGTAAACACTGCTACTGAGTCAAAATACTTGTCAGAACATTATAGGCTTCAATTGTTCTTGTAATTGGAGAAAAGTGGAGGATGTAAAAATGTCTATATGGAAATTTTGTATTCTTACGCCACAGAATTGTTGCATTTCCTGTCAGGAATCAGGCAATCAGTGTTTCACACACCATCTGTAACTGGTGCCGAATTTGTCCTTAGTTGCCATTACTGTACAACAAAATAACAAGACCCAATCCAGTTACACCATTGATAAATCATACAGAGAAAAAAAAAGCCACCTTTCAACACATAACAAACATTTCACATTTGGTCAGTTAAAGAAGACGATACCAGAAAGGTATAATTTAGCATTAACTGCAGTATTTTCATATAGTGAAATATTCATATCGCCAAGTTGTGCAATGGCTATGATTACACAATTATTTCCAATCATTGACTCTCCTAGTTATACACAATGTCTGTTGTGTTCATTAAATTTCAAATATCCTACAGTTCGTGGAAAACGTATTGATCCACTTCGAATTACATTTAGAGCAGGGGTGTCAAACCCATTTTTTTGCCGCGGGTCACATTGTAGTTACAGTTTCCTCTCGAGGTCTGTTATGAATTTGGGGAAATTATTAGGAAGTTTCGTCTGCGCCACATATTACATACAGAACGCACAACAAATTAACGAATAACTAGTTTTCAAATCTGAAGTCAAGAATAGTGAATACAGTGATTATATAGTGATAGTGATTGATAGCGATTAAACCACAATAGTAATTGTGGTTTACATATGACAACTTGAAATTTTGGTCCTGACTTCAGCAAGCATTATGTCACTTGACATGTTTGATTTGCTTTCGTGGGCCGAATAAAATTATGGTAGGCCATATTTAGCCCGCGGGCCTTGATTTTGACACCAGTGATTGAGAGGTTTCACCCTGGTAATAATATTTGTTTTACGCCTTGTTTTGGCCAACAGGGCACACACATACAACCTGGAAAATGCCTCAATCTGCATGCATGAATGTTTCATCAGTGACACCTTTTCGACGTGATTGACGTGAATGAGCCATTTATAGGCGGATGGAATATGGCATTCGACATCTGTGACAATAGATACATCCCCCGATTGCTTGTGAGATAGTGAATCGATGAATGAGTTTTAAGTAGGCTGTGGAAAGAAATCGACTGCAAAGACAATGGCCTTATTGAGTAAATGATTATGCGCAACATGTTGCTTTTCACTTGGATTTGTCCCTGCTTGAATGTGAGTGTGATGAGCATTGGACATGTGTGGATTTTAATTCATGAAATTCTGACTGTGCATGGAATGATAACAAATCACGGATGCCCATCCTCCCGTCGCTGACGTGTCATTCTGGCCAACGAACTGAAAAATGTGTGGCTACCCCCGGTGTACATATCCACTTTTGTGCGCGTTCCCCCTCCAAGCTGTAATTAGCATGATGGAGTGGCGAGGGATGGTAGAAACAGAGGAAGATATGACGCTGATGAGACCATACACCCTGCTGTGGAGCCTGCGTGGCGCCTCATCGGAATAAAAAACAACATTGAGTCTGCAGAGTGCGTTGCAGAGAGAGACAGCACTCACAAAGTTGATTAAACATTCATTAAAGGCTCGGCATGTTCACCTGACCCGGTCAAATGATAGCAGGTAGGTGTCATCTATTCTGTTGTGTTTTTCTTTCCCACAAGGCATTAGACAACACATATGAAGAATTACATGCTAATTTGTTGTTACTGTTCACTTTCCATTCTCAGTGCTGTTTCAGATGCTGCACCACAACAGTGGCCGGTCTTGAAGTACATTATATCAAATTAGGCTGAAAATTAAATTTGGCCGGGTGTGTTTGGATTCTTCTAATGCAACTCTATCATTCAACTTTGCACTGAGTGGAATCAGATCAAATTTGTATGGTAACATTCCCTACTTACTTGAACAGTGATCATAAACGCTGAACATTTTCACCCCATGTAAAAGAACAAATGCAAACTTATGAGTAGTGTAGCATTATTTTCTGACATCGACCGGATGGGAATCAATCAAAGAGTGTCATTAACATAACGCTCTTTATGGTGAAAGAAACATTCTTCGAACAACAATGCCCAATTTAGAGCCACCAAGCCACTTGGTCGCACCATCTACATGATCAAGAAGGAAACAATTATTTTCCTTAAGAGCTCATTCAAATGCAACGACACGTGCGGTCACACACTACAAAGCCCAACTGTGTCCAAATCCTCAAGAAAGGAGACATTGGGAGGAGGGGGGGGGGGGGGGTTGGATGCTGAATCTAATTGGATGATTCGAATTAGAACAACCCTTATGCGTTCGCCCTCTCGACACCTTCTGTTTGGATTTGCCTGCCAATGCAGTCATGCAAATGATGCCAATATTGTCCCTCATCGTAATACACAGACTTCTTCCAAGTAAATTAAATCTGGATTCAATAAATTACTGGCTACAGTCGAGCTTAAACAACAAGGTTCAAGGGGCAGAAAAACACTGCAATGTGTGAGGAATGTAATTATTGTCTTTGTGGTTTTTTTTTCCAATTTGAATTTTGAAAGTATTTCCTGGTTTACATTTTACAGGTGGATATGTGAAAAGCAGAGCAGGAGAAAGATGGAGATGGTAGTTTGTCAGATGCAGTTAATCTGCTCAAAAAAAGTTCACAATTTTCATCTTTTGGGAGAAAAAAATCAGGATAAACGTAAAATGCACAGTACCACCAACACGTAAACTTAATTTGATGTTTTATGACACTTGAATTCAGGTGTCCATCTGTTCAACGATTCAGTGATTTATGTTCAAATTGTTCTCAAGCAAGTATCTGAATGGCAATTTTAACAAAGGTTGTTTGGTCCATGACTGACTTATACTGTACGTTTCCTGGTACAGTCAGACCTGGCATGTAAACATGAACATACAAATAAACATAAAAATGAATTCATGCATGAGTCATAAAAACAGCTGTAATGAATTTTGCCTTTCAGTTGCTCTCTAAGGAACACATTCTGCCGACACATTGACCATTAGGACATGTGTATTCAAACCTTTAAAGGATTTCAAAGAACGTCAAATTTAGTTTAGGCCTTGGGTTGAGGTGTGTTTGAGGATCACCCTGAAAGGCTAAAATTGCAAATACGTATTTGGCACAGGGTGCACTCACACTGGGAAATCAACATTGTTTCAGCACACTTCACACTTCAAGTCCGTCACACAGGCATCAAACTTGTTGAGTAATGCAGTCCCTTCCCATCGTCAGTTATTGATGGTAATTGCCACCTCTCAAACAAAGACTGAAAATCAACCACAAAATCAAAGCCCAAATACCATCCAACCATCCATTTTCCATACCGCTTATTCCTCATTAGGGTTGCGGGGGGTGCCGGAGCCAATCCCAGCTGTCTTCGGGCACGAGGCGGGGGACACCCTGAATTGGTGGCGAGCCAATCACAGGGCACACAAGGAGTCAACAGTCACTCTCCCAATCACACCTAGGGACAATTTGGCGTTTTCAGTCTGCCTGCCATGCATGCTTTTGGAATGTGGGAGCAAACCGGAGGACCCGGAGAAAACCCACGCGGGCCCGGGTAAAACATGCAAACTCCAGACCGGGATGCGAACCGGCGACCTGTGCACTATGCTAACCACTTGACTACCGGGCCGCCGCCCAAGTACTAGTACATTCTCAAATGTAGACACGTAATTGATAGCAACAATAGTTATGAGCAAAGTGTGAACTTGATTGCTTAATGTTCTTCTTTCGTGGGTAGATACGACCAAGCAATCTACGACCAAGGGGACTGAAAAGAAAACGGACAGTAGATATGGAGACACAGAAAAATCAATGACAAGGACATGTAACGTTTCTTGTGGTTCTTTTTTGTCTTTCTATTGCGACTATTTGGCATCCATCCGTTTTGTAAATCCTCATGAGGGTCGCAGGGCGTGCTGGAGCCTATTCCAGCTGTCTGAGCAGCAGTCTGAGGTTCACCCTGACCAGGTTGCCAGATTGAAAGTATTCAGACCAACAAAAATACTCACGTGTCATCATTTGAATTTAAAATATGTTATACATTTATGAACCGTCATGTTCTATTTGTGCTTGTTGTTTCAGCTCCAGCTGCACCTGATCCGTGTTTCCAATTTAAGCCATGCCGAGTATTTAAGGACTCCCAAATAATTTAATCGAATTTTACTTTAAAATTGGCCCGAAATACAAAGACATTAAATTCATCATTGAGATTAAATACGGTTTCCGAATTAGTGAATGACATTTGAAGCGAATGGTGAACAAAAGAGGATTATTTTGTCGAAACACGTTTAATGACTCGGGCGTCCTGGTTGACTTTATTCACAACCAATTGCAGCAATTTCCGACTACTACACGGTTACAGGTGGATGTCCTGTAATTGCAGAGAACATGGCTTCTTGTCAGGAAGGAGGATGTTCGTCTGGTCCTGAAAGAGTTGTATATGAAAGAGGAGTATCTTTAAGGCAAGCAAGACATCTGAGACGATGAAACTACTTCTATAAAGAACCAAATTTTACAGGGGGCCATCTTGCTCGTCATGTCATTTTATTTGCCGCGCAAAAGCAAATCTGAACCTAAATTTCAAATTATCCCATGTAAACCACAATAACAGTCATTATTCTTGACTTCACATTTGAAAACTAGTTATGCATTAATTTGCTGTGCATTATGTATGTAATATGTAGAGGAGATATAACATTTGGTTTCCCCCTAACAGCCCTCGAGAGGAAACCGTAACCGTACAATGTGGCCCGCGGCAAACAATGACTTTGACACCCCTGTGTTAAAAGCTTCCAGCATTTCCTGGTGTCCATACCACCAGGCAGCACCCTTGACAGTTACTTGGATGGGGCCAGCACCGTCAATCAAAGAATTTAATATTGGTGGGTGGTTCTTGCAGCCATTGCGTGGAGTTCTGGTTATCACTCTTCACGGACATCAGTGACAATGGATTCTTTGATGATGATGTCACGATCAAAAAAAAAACATTTTATTTTTCTTCGATGTCCCATGAGGGGCTCCGCAGTTTTCCTGGTTTAAATTTCTTATTGGTTTAAATAGTCTTATTATTTTGCCACTGGCTCGCAGATTCAATTGTGGGCAGCAGAGCTCGTTAATAGAACCACTCACTCAAACAGAATGTTTTTAACACAAATTAAGGCTAAGTAAGGTTTGGACCATGTAAACATGATCATTAATATATTTGATCGATTACAGAGAGCTGGAAAGACAGTGAACAGCAGGTGTGCACAAACATCCCAGTTGAATAATGCTGCCATTAAATAACACAACAAAGAGTGTCATCCAGAGCTGTGCCGATTGGCATCTGCTTCTCGGTTTCACATCAGATGACATTGGAATTTAAAATAGCAGCTTTTGTTTGCTGAGAATAGAGCAGGAGGTAGACTCAAGAGGGAATGAGGCTGTGTGTGTGTTTTTGGGGGGCGCGGGCGGGTGTGTTGCCTAATATATGAAGAAGCCACAAACCCAAACACGTCAGCTGTTATATGAGAAATAGGCTTATATAGTGACAGTGTGAGTTCAGCAATGGTGAGTGTGTGTGTGTGTGTGCGCGTGTGTGTGTGTGTGTGTGTGTGTGTGTGTGTGTGTGTGTGTGTGCGTGTGTGTGTGTGTGTGTGTGTCCCGTGTGTGTGTAAACCCTGCAGTCTATCAACTTGGCTTCTATTAATTAAGTTAACTCCTGTTTAAAATTATTTTAACAATGTTTCAATAACACTTGTGCATATTAGTCCGCCTGATGCATTTGCATGACAAACACACAGGGTATTATTTCACACAGGGCCTCCACTGTACACTCTAGTGCAGGGGTGTCAAAGTCATTTTTTTGCCGCGGGCCACATTGTAGTTATGGTTTCCTCTCGAGGGCCGTTATGAATTTGGGGAACCCATTAGAATGTTTAAATCCCTTCAAATATTACATATAGAGCACACAGCAAATTAATGAATAACTCGTTTTCGAATCCGAAGTCAAGAATAATGACTTTTATTGTGGTTGACATTCAAAAATATGAAATTTTGGCTCAAATTTTAGCAATAATCATGGAATTTAACAAGTTTGATTTGCTTTCGCGGGCCGAAAAAAATAATGTTGTGGGCCGGATTTGGCCCGCGGGCCTTGACTTTGACACCTGTGCTCTAGTGTGTGCGCATGTGATGATTTAAGGCCGCAGCATGCAAAATTAGCCTGGTGGGCTTCCACTAATGTCCTTTTCCTGGACTCCAACAGAGCGAGAGCTGCCTCTACTTCCCTTGTCCTTTAGCAGTTATCATGCAAAGCAGCATGGCGCATCGTTGCACATTAGCAGAAAACGACGCTTAAGCAAATTTCTATAACATGTCTAGAATGCGGTGACCCGGTAAGCGAGTGGTTTGCACGCCGACTTCAGAGTACAGAGGTTGTGAGTTCAAATCTCCCTCCGGCCTCCTTGAGTGGAGTTGGCATGTTCTCCCCGGGCTTGCGTGGGTTTATGGAAAAATCGATATATATCCCCCCCCCCCCCAAAAAAAAAAAATCCTAACTTCATTCTCTCATCCCTCTGACATAATTTTGTGAAATAATATAATATACAGTATAATGTAAATATAATAATGAACAGATGGACTAAAAAATGCAAAATCTGAAGTGGGCTTGTCACATCTCGTCGCCGTCCTGGGCGCGCCCCGCCCCTCCTGTCATCTCCTCCGCTGCTCCCTGGAGACGGCCCCTCCCATCATCACGCACCTGGGTTCCCACAGCTGTTTGTCATTCCCGTGATTGTGCCTTCTGACTATATCTACCGATTGCGCTATTCAGTCTCCGTCGGAATATTCAGAAAGCTTACCTCGCGACCTCCCTTCCGTCAGGTCTGCCATCTTTTTCCCTCACTCATCGCCACTTGTTTTGTTGGTGCACATGCTCCCAGTAAAGACTTTTCTTGATTCAAGTATCTGTCTCGCCGTGTACTTTGGATTCGACCCCCCGCTTTCCCTCGTCTCTAGAGTCCTGCCTCCTAGCCTCAAGAGACGCAACATAATATTCCGACCACCCATGGATCCCGCCGGCGAAGACAGATTCCTCACCGCCCTCTCCATGCAAGCGGAGCGTTCGAGCCAGATGGCGCAAGCCATCACGGAACTCCGCCAGATCACCACCTCGCTGGCTCAACGATTCGAGACGGTCGAGGAACGTTTGGCAGCCCTCACAATTCGGTCCTCCCCGTCCGCGGGTGGGCACCCGCACCCGCTCCCGCTACCCAACCCCTCTCGCTACGCAGGCGAAACCGGGCGTTGCGCGCAATTTCTAATGCAATGCGCGCTCGTGTTTGAACAACAGCCGCAAGCCTACGTCAGCGATGAGGCTAAGGTAGCTTTTATCACCAGCCTGCTCAGGGGAGACGCCGAGACGTGGGTGCTGGCCATCCGGGAGTCTCGACCGGAGCTGTGCACCTCCTACCCGGACTTCGTGGCAGAGATTCGCCGGGTATTCCACCATCCGGTCACGGAAGTTGAGGTAGAAGGAAGACTCCTCGACTGCGTCCAGGGGTCCCGCTCGGCTGCAGAGTACTCCGTCGCTTTCCGGATTCAGGCCGCTGGCAGCGGCTACGACGACCGAGCGTTGAGGGGGGTGTTTCGTCGCGGTCTTAACTCCGATCTCAAGGACGAACTGGCTACACGCGACTCTGGCACCACCTTCGACGACTTGGTCGACATTGTCATCGGCCTTGATCACCGCCTTCGGGAGCGACGGAGGGAGCTGAGCGGTCGGCGGCCCGACGAGCCACGAACCCGGTCGTGGAGAACCAACCCCGGCAGCGAGTGCGTGCGACGTCGGGAGGTTTCCCCCGAACCCATGCTGATTGGTGGGGGGAACGACCGCATCGAACCCGGGGCTCGCCGCACCCAAGGCCCCCAACCAAAGACCTCCGGCACATGTAAGTCCCTGTCGAAGAAACGACATAGGCGACCGCGGGAGGCAAGACCCCCTACCCCCGTAACGCGATTGGAGCTGGAAAGTGAATTGACTGGGCCTTCCAGCTCCCAAACAGTGCGGGCATTAGTGGACTCGGGGGCCGACGGGTGCATTATCGATCCCGAGTTGGCAGACTCATTGGGCTGCCAACTTATCGACCTCCTGCCCCCCAAGGAGTTCGTGGACCTGGACGGAGGACTATTAGCGCGAGTCACGCACATCACGGCCCCGCTCAAACTTCGGGTAGCGGGGAACCATGTGGAGCACCGCCAATTTTTAGTCATGCCCTCCCGGAATGCGCCGTTGGTATTGGGTCTTCCCTGGCTCAATACCCACGACCCATCCATCTCCTGGGAGGGTCCCACCATTCAGGGCTGGAGCCCCTACTGCTATGCCAACTGCCTACGGTCGGCTACGGCAGGGCAAGATCCCTCCCGCGTTGGCCCGCCCGAGGCCATCTGCCTCAAGGACGTGCCACAATGTTACCATGACCTGCGGGAGGTGTTCAGCAAGGACAGAGCCCAATCCCTGCCACCCCACCGACCGTATGACTGTGCCATTGACTTGCAGCCAGGGGCTCCATTACCGGACTCCAGACTTTACCACATTTCACAACCGGAACGGGAAGCCCTGAGCACTTACATAGACTCCTCTCTAGCGGCGGGACTCATTCGCCCGTCGCGTTCCCCGCTGGGCGCAGGGTTTTTCTTTATCGAGAAGAAGGTCGGATCCCTGCGCCCATGCGTTGACTACCGGGGCGTGAACGACATCACCATCCGTAACAGATACCCTCTCCCCCTCATGGATTCGGCCTTCGCGCCCCTTCAGTCCGCCACCATGTTTTCTAAATTAGACCTTCGCAGCGCCTACCATTTGGTCCGTATCCGTGAGGTGGATGAATGGAAAACAGCATTCAAGACACCTTTAGGGCACTTCGAATACCTGGTGATGCCGTTCGGGCTCACGAACGCGCCCGCCGTTTTCCAAAATCTGATAAATGATGTGCTCAGGGACTTGCTCAATGTTTTCGTTTTTGTTTACCTTGATGACATTCTTATTTTTTCCCGCTCTGCAGAAGAACATCGGCAACACGTCCGACGGGTCCTGGCGCGGCTCCTGCAAAACCGGCTCTACGTGAAGGCAGAGAAGTGCGACTTCCATGTCCGCTCTCTGTCGTTCCTGGGGTTTGTCGTGGAGCAGGGGCAGCTCAGGGCCGACCCCGCCAAAACCAAAGCGGTGGTGGAATGGCCGACCCCAAAGACGCGCAAGCAGCTTCAGCGGTTTTTGGGGTTTGCCAACTTCTACTGCCGCTTCATTCGCGGGTATAGTCAGAAGGCACTTCCCCTCACTAACCTCACGTCCACCAAGCTCCCTTTCAGGTGGACTCCCGATGCTGAGGGGGCATTCAACCGCCTCCGTCGTGCCTTCACCAACCCCCCTGTCCTGCGTCATCCCGACCCCGAGCTCCGGTTCACGGTCGAGGTTGACGCATCCGAGTCCGGAGTAGGGGTCGTCCTTTCCCAGTGCTCTCCCACCGACCAGAAGCTACGCCCATGCGCCTTCTTCTCCCGCCGGCTCAGCCCCGCCGAGGCCAATTATGACTCCTCCAGCCGCTACCGGTGCCGTCCAGACCCTGGTCTCACATCTCCGTCGACTTCGTGACAGGCCTCCCCCCCTCCCGTGGCAAGACGGTCGTCCTCACCATTGTGGACCGATTCTCCAAGTCGGCCCACTTCGTCCCGTTAACCAGGTTGCCGTCCGCCATCGAGACGGCTCAACTCCTGGTTAACCACGTCGTCCGTCTCCACGGGATTCCGACGGACATCGTGTCGGACCGGGGACCGCAGTTCGTGTCCAAGGTATGGAAGCGTTTCTGTCGGTCCCTAGGGGCGTCGGCGAGCCTGTCATCTGGATACCATCCCCAGACCAACGGACAGACGGAGAGGAACAACCAGGACCTGGAGGCGGCCCTCCGGTGCGTGTGCCTCCACAACCCGGCGTCGTGGGCCCTGCACCTACCCTGGGTGGAGTACGCCCACAACTTCCTGGTCTCCGCAGCCACAGGTCGGTCCCCATTCATGTCCGCCTGTGGCTATCAGCCGCCCTTGTTCCCCACACAGGAGGGCCAGGTGGAGGTCCCGTCTATTGAACATCACCTCAGACGGGCCCACCGAGTCTGGAAGGAGACCAGGGACGCCCTGACACGCACCGCATCCCGGAACCAGCGGCTGGCGGACCGTCATCGGAGACAGGCACCCAACTACCAGGTCGGGCAGGAGGTGTGGCTGTCCACGAGGGACCTTCGTCTGGCAGGGTCTTCAGCCAAGCTGGGCCCACGCTTTACGGGTCCCTTCCCCATCGAGGCCATCCTCAGCCCGGTCTCGGTGAGGCTCCGGCTGCCACCCACCATGAGGATCCACCCCGTCTTTCACGTTTCCCTCCTCAAGCCAGTGGAAACCAGCTCCTTAGCCCCCACGCCCACCCCCCCACCTCCCCCCCGGATGTTGGCCGACGGACCGGTCTACACCGTGCGGGAGATACTGGACTCCAGGCGCATGGGCAGAGGAGTGCAGTACCTGGTCGACTGGGAGGGCTATGGACCGGAGGAACGACAGTGGGTCCCACGTGCCTGGATCCTCGACCCATCTCTCATCCGGGCGTTCCATGCGGCTCACCCTTCCAAACCTGGTGGGCCGCCAAGAGGCGTCCGTTGAGGGGGGGGCACTGTCACATCTCGTCGCCGTCCTGGGCGCGCCCCGCCCCTCCTGTCATCTCCTCCGCTGCTCCCTGGAGACGGCCCCTCCCATCATCACGCACCTGGGTTCCCACAGCTGTTTGTCATTCCCGTGATTGTGCCTTCTGACTATATCTACCGATTGCGCTATTCAGTCTCCGTCGGAATATTCAGAAAGCTTACCTCGCGACCTCCCTTCCGTCAGGTCTGCCATCTTTTTCCCTCACTCATCGCCACTTGTTTTGTTTGTGCACATGCTCCCAGTAAAGACTTTTCTTGATTCAAGTATCTGTCTCGCCGTGTACTTTGGATTCGACCCCCCGCTTTCCCTCGTCTCTAGAGTCCTGCCTCCTAGCCTCAAGAGACGCAACAGGGCTACCATTTTGACATACTTTCCAGTTATTTGTTCTGGTGAACTCATTTGTGAACTCATTTGTTGTATTCACAGTAGATCCTCACATTATTTTGCTGCAAAAGCACGCGTCAGTTTGGATGAGTCCATCAATGTTACGAATAACGTTTGGATTTTGTTGCAGTGGTTATGTGGTACATAATCAATAAAGATTTGTGACTTGACTGAGGTTCAATGGTAAACATTTAGATTTGGCATCATTATCAAATCACCCCATTGACTATGTTTAATGGCCACTCTTCTTTTCCACTACTCATTTTTTTTCCATTTGCAACTGCTGCCGTGTTCTTTGATCTACCTGTTCAAAATCAATTAATCCAGTGGTTTTCGTGTTCTTCCAACATTGCGTAACATCCAATATTTGTGCAATGGCTTTGAATGACACATTTGATTGCTCCTCTTCACAGGAAATTGGTTTTGCCATTCTTCTTCTAAGTATTAATGTTTTCTGTGAGACAAAATCCAGAATTTAAAATAGAGTGGATCCCACTTGGTTACATTACTTTTGCTTGCATGAAACATGGGTGGGTCGACAAATGTAAGGAAATGTCTTCTAAGGTGTTGCAGCACCCAGGGTAGTAGTAGTCTTGAATATTTTTTTGTTTGTGGTTTCATTATAATTTTGCTGAGCATGCTTAAATTTTGATTAGAGTTTACAGTTTATTCGTTAGATATTTTTCATTATACTTGCCAAGTGCAACAGAAAAACAAAGCTTCACAAATTATAGTTCAATAAATTAAACAATAATTCTCAAACAATCGTTTCACCCCAATTCCTCTGGACGGATGTATATCAACACCAACACAAATACATTTCAAATGGACCCCGAAAGCTCATGTAAGGCATACATTGACAAACAGGAAAACTAAGGCAATTTTACAATAGTTTAGTTAGTTTACGAACCCCTTGCCTGATGAACTTTTCGGTTTACAAACGTTAAATTTATGAAAATTAAACCTTGTAATACGCACTATTTTTCGGGATACACACGGTGCGCCGCTCCACCATGGCTGGTTTCGTAATTCTCGGCGGCAGAACACCTAACCACACGACCGAACATCGCCACAGCCGGCCTACCTTTCCACACCCCCTTTCTCTGAGTGCACACGTCGTTCGTCTTCAAGGATTTATCACGGATACTTTTGCTGTTATGGGACCGAAAAAGACCCCACCACCGGCGCATGTTCAGCCGAAGAAGACACAAAACAAAATTACAGTCGAGGAGAAGAAGGAGATCATTGAGAAACACGAACGAGGTGTGCATTTGTCTGACTTAACGGCCCAGTACCAGTATGCTAAGTCCACCATTGCTACCGTCCTTTGGAACAAAGAAGCTATTAAAGGTGTGTGTGTTGCTAAAGGTGTTTCCGTGTTGTCAAAGCAACGGTCTCGGGCAATAGAAGAGGTTGAAAACCTTCTGTTAATTTGGATTAACAAAAAGCAGCGTGAATAAAGCAATTATATCCGAGAAAGCATGGCAAATTCACTCTGGTATCGTCATGCGGAAACCTGGAAGTTCACAGTTTATTGATGATTTTAAAGCTAGCAACGGATGAACTTTCGAGAACTTTAAGCGCCGTACAGGGATCCACTGCGTTATTCGTCATGGTGAGGCAGCCAGTTCTGACGGTAAAGCTGCCGAAGCCTCCAAGGGATCATTCCTCGAAATGGTGAAAGAAGAAGGCTTTGTTCCTCAGCAAGTATTCAATGCAGATGAGACCGACCTTTTTTTGGAAAAAGATGCCTAATCGGACTTTGATAACACAGGAAGAGAAGTCTGTCCCATAAACCTATGGCTAACCCTCCTGTTTTGCGCTAATGCCAGTGATGACTGTAAGATAAAACCAATGTTGGTTTGTCATTTATTCTTTCTCATTAGGATATTTGCTCAGATGGGGTCTGTTAAAACTGACTTAGGAAAAGACGTGGGCTACAGTCCGGTTTGAATTCCTGTCCATTGCAGCAAATATTCATATTAGGCAAATAACAATTACAGCCTCATCCACGTTAACACCTATGTGTAATTTTGAGGCTTCAATTTCCTAAACAATGTGTGTGTGTTTGGAATGTGTGAGAGAGCCAGAGTAATCAAAGACAACATAGCATGAGACATTGTATGTCACAATGCGTGGTGGTGGTGGAGCCCAAAATGCAGGCAGCAGAGAGGAGCAGGGTGAAGTTGACAAATTCTATGAACCAAAGACTGAAGAAACAAAATCTCAAATAAATAAAGTCCAGGAAAACAAAAATACGCTCAAGTAACAAACAAAACCATGAATCAAGTAAAAAAACTGAGAGTACAATGGCGCGACACTGAGTGGTTGTTTTTAAACAAAAAAACTAATGACAGAAAACAACAAAGTAAGGTACAATAACGTATTTGTCAAATGATTAGCGTTTGAACACAGGATTACACACAAAAAATATGATAGGTGAGGAAGTTGAAAAAGAAATTAGCTTGATCAAGTAGTATGTGACAACATTTTTTTAACCAGGTTTAGTATATGAATGGACAAAACCATTTACCGTAGCTAGAAGTCAACCATCTCAAGTTGTTACCGTCTTCTCATGCTAAACTTGAATGTATTGATTTCTCTGTGGTGTTTTCATATTAGTTTGACTCCTGTGAAAATGCCACAGTAAATGGTTGTACTAATCTGTGAAAAGTGCAAAATGCAAATTTCATCAGCAAGAATCTGATTATAAATTTTCACTTACATGGTATACCCCCAAGTGCTACCCAAAGATTTGTCTGCATCATGCTGACATGATCAACAAAGAATTGAAAGCAAAGTCAATTCACTGAGAATTTTAAAAACAGCTCCTGTAAGTCATGATTCACAATATTGAGAGAACATACGCTGAGTGGATCCATGCAACCAGTGAACTGCGAGACTAATAAAGGCAAATCCAATCCAACTTTGTTCTTTGGGAGGCCCGTGTCACAGAGGGATGCTAGCTTAAAACACGCACCGATTACAATGTTTTCTGCCAAAAACAAACAGAAATTTTCAGGAACAGAGGCAACAGAAAATGATGCCCCTTTGGCCTCAGTCATTGGGGGGAGGGGTCTGGGTCAGAGGTGGAAAATCCAGGTCTCGAAATTACAGTCTTTAGCCACAGGTGCATCTCATACACTGCTACATAAGTAAGTTACCTTCGCTGACACGCCAGTTACACAGAAACATTTGTGACTGAAGCCAAACTGAAGCGGAGTTTGTTATCTGTGGCGAATTGCTAGTCTATTTAGATATAAGTCAGTGGTGTGACAGAGATTGAAACGAAAGTCAGGAATCGGATGGGAAATGTATCATTTCTCCCACAGTGATAGAAAGCTGAAATCTGATCAGTCTGCTGCATACTATTTCAAAACGTATGGTCTTTTTTTTCTTAGTTTTGCTCAATGTTTGCCGTGGCTTGTTCACAGTCTGGGGAGCTTCTCGCTGATGTTGAGACGAAGGAAGCAGTTGTTTCAAATCATTATTTAGCTGATTAAAGATGAGTCTCATGGGAGCGTATCTGAGAAGTGGCAGAATAATCAACAGCACCTGTTCGAGATCCCTTGACCCCAAGACGAGTGCTCATTCTTTACATGCGAAAGTTGAGAAAATCCTGCTTGGGAAGAGCGTGCCAACTTGATCGACAGGTTCGAATAGAGAATTGCACTTTCTCTCCAAAAGAATCCTCCAACTTTACTGCCTTGCAAACAACAGCATGTATTGGCAGCATGCCGGCCTCATGTCTTACCGCAATGCCAAAATAGACCATGTGAAGTCATAAAGCTTGTGGGAGTAAGAATGTGTGAACGTTCCTTGCAAAATGAGAGAAGGCTGGCGTTACAAGCAGAAGCTGTGAATCACTGAAAAATGTACTTCAGAACACAGTTTTGAAAATAGAATGCAACCATGTTGTGCTCATCGTTCACTTTTGGCACCTAACTGCAGCGGCGAAGAGCACAAGTCACCACAAGCAAATTCTTGAGTTAGGAAAGATCATGCTCAGTGGACAAACATTCCTAGATGCAACTAATGTTCCAGTGACAAATACAAAGTACTTTTGCAAAATGTTCACAGTTACTCGCACATCCTGAGCGATTGTCTCACATTCTTTCCCGGCTATCTGAGAAAAAGCTGCTCGTGTTTTATGTCTGTTCTTGGAAGTTGTTACATGAGAAGAAACTCAATGCCTCAGATACAGTTTTGGAGGCACTCTGGGACGAAGAACCATTTGAAGTGAGGTCCAGCGAACAGCTTTGTGGTCCTGCTTCAACAATTGATTCAACAGAGCCAGGACCAACTTTAACTTCGGCCTTCGGCTGCTCTGTTTCATCCCCCACCTGGACAACAGTAGACACGGTGGTCTCCATACGGCTTGCTTTGAAAATGCTCGTCTGAGTTTGAAAATAGCGAGTCGACTTCAGTTCCAGGCCTTCGTAGGAGCTTTGAGGGACACATGGGCAGCAGTGGAAAGCTTGTTTAAAACCTGCACGGAACCTGTGGTGGAAATACACATGACTTAATTTTTTTGTGCACATATGTATACACTGTTACAAAAAGAACAGAAGATGGAAAACAGATAACCAAAGGTTCCGCTGATATGCACACACACACACGCAGGCGCGCACACACACACATACACACGCACGCATATACATAGATACATAGATAGATACATAGATACATAGATGGATACATAGATACATAGATGGATACATAGATACATAGATAGATACATAGATACATACATACATACGCACGCACGCACGCACGCACGCACACACACACACACACACACGCACGCACACACACACACACACACACACACACACACACACACACACACACACACACACACACACACACACACACACACACACACACACACACACACACACACACATACATACCAGTGACGTCCCTCTGCATATCGCGATATGCAGAGGGACAAACACTTCGAATATGAACTAAAATTCTACAGTTTAGCTGGTGTATATAATGTAGAGTCACTTTACAGTAAAAACACTGTGCTTCAGTGTTTATTTTATTTTATTTTTATCAAAACTGTGCATAGGTGAGGCACACAGTTCTCCTGCCTCATGACAGGGGGCGCTGGTGATTACAGAGAATCTTCTTGTGCCTCCTCGGCTGCAGAATGATAGAATTAGTGAGAGCAAGCTACAGTAAACAGTTAGCAGTGCTTGGCCTTATTTTCAGAATTGAGAATCAGAATCATCTTTATTGCCAAGTATGTAGGACACACAAGGAATTTGTTTCCGGTAGAACACGCTGCACTAGTATCGTTGTCAAAAAAACTGCTAAGTGGCACTATACAGTTCCATTTTGGCTACAATACAGTTCCATTTTGGCTACATTGAGGATTACATATCTAAATTGAAAGAAATAGAGAGACTTTTAGAACTGAAAAAAGACAAGGAAGGCTTCTATAAAGAAGGTATCGATGCCTTTCTTCAGAAGGAGTAGCGCATGGACCTCATTTAGAAGTAAAGGTAACACGATAATGTTTTTTTTTCTTTTTTTCTATGCTACAGTTTATATAAAGAATGCTGACTGTTGCCAATCAAATGGTGAATAAGCTGCTCTGTAGAGTTCATGTTTGTAAATCTGACTGTGATGACATCAGTGCCTCACCAGCCATGAACCTCACTGCACGTCACTGATACATACATACATATGTAGTGTCTCAAATAACAGAAATTTCAAAAAAGTGTGATGAGAACAGAAAAGACTGGGCCCCCAAATGAATAGATCTTACAAGGCTTGGTGAAATCACAAGCAGGTGAGACAGAAAGTGAGTGCAGAAAAAAGGAAAATTTTCATTGGGGAGAAATGAGAAAAGTCTATGCCTGAAAGGTGAAGGAGAAAACCATGATAGGTAACTTTTTTAAATCATCTGAACTGGCAGAGAGAAAACTTGGTCATATGCAGGATGACTACATTTCAGCTTGCCTTAGTAGGCTAACATGGTTTCAAATCATTTCATCCTAAATTAAGTGTAGAGGTGAAAACAACCATGCGTAAAATCTTTTTTTCATGACAGCACAGATGCAATTAACAGGTTGAAGATAACATGCACCACCTGTCTTTTTTTGTTTTATCAATTCCATGTGACAGGCATCGTGCTTTGTTTTTGTCATGGTCCAAGATATGATCAATGAGTGAGAGAACATTGTACATTGTTAGGCGCTTGTCAATTACAATGGCTGTCATAGAGAAAATAAGGCTGTCAACTAATCAGCAGTGTGTCGGTCCTTGGTGCATATACATTTTAAAATTGGAAGGATAATGACAGATATTCACAGGGACGCTTGGAATGGCCCGAAAAGAAAACATCACAACATTCTTCATCATATCCTGAATTTTGGCAGGGACGTTGTTCCGAACAAGTGAATAACTGTCACACTTTAACTCATCAGAGTGACTTATTCTTTGCTTTGGTTGTGCTTTTGATTTGATGAGAAATGCAGTTCAAGTGAGCTCAGCAGTTATCACATTAAATCAGGATCTGCTCAGCAGGTCCAAATACCCAATTCCAATTTAATGCATGAAACAAATGTTCCCCATTTACAATTTGAATGACACACCAGAGTCTTACTGTAAGCTGCAAATTGCATTGTGGCTGTAACATCGAGCAGTACACAACACGTAGGTCAACAACACTTTCAAAGATAATTCAAATATTGATGAGGAAGAAAGAACTCCTGTGGGCTTTGTGGTGGTTGATGCTTTAGCAGAAGTGCTATTGAGCTGGTCAAGCTGCTCGGAACAGTGCACTTGCTAAGTATTTGGGGACAAAAACTTCCTCAGCCCCTTAATTAAGTATAGCCGTTTTTGAGCTTACTGAACCAACTGCGTAGTGCTCACTGGTCGGGTTGGTGCACACTAATAACTATGCCCAGGTACGTAAAACTGTTTCTTCTCCCCACCTCAATTTATTGGTTCAGCAGTATCTTGTGAAGCCTCCTCCTCATCTTCCACTGTTATCTCGTCTTTGTCTTGAGTGTAAGATTATTGTTGTCCTCCCACATGACAGTAGACTGGGCGCTGCCCTTTGGGTTGCTTTAACTCGTTGAGAAAAAAAAACACTCTTATTTCTGTGGTCCCATCCCCTCACTTGATGTTGATGTTGTCCTTGTGGGCGGTGGCACAATCATACGTGAACAAGGTTTCGAGAACGAGGCTGAAGATTCATGCCTGTGTAGTGCTCATACTTGGAGTGATGCTGGCTCAAGTGGTGTTGACAGACTGTGGCCCGCCAGTTGAGAAGATAGAAGCCAGTAACAACGAAGAGTTCAGGTACACAGCTAAGGGATTACTTTGAAGAATGGCAAGATCACAGTATTAAAGGTAGAGTGGTAATTCGATGATGAACAGCTGCCGATATAAGAGCCTCGACTTTCCAGGTGTGAGAGGATATCGATGGATCTTGATTTGACACACACACACACACACACACACACACACACACACACACACACACACACACACACACACACACACACGCACACGCACACGCACACGCACACACACACGCACACACACACACACACACACACACACACACACACACACACACACACACACACACACACACACACACACACTGGTGTACCAATGTCAGTTAGTACTGTGTAAGTGAGTCAAAAAAAAACGTGCTGGCTTTTGAGTCGGTAGCCCAGGTTTTTCCTTCCAAGGCTGCGATGTGGTGCCGGTTTGACAGTCTGACAATAATAATAATAATAATCATTTCATTTCTAAGCAAGTCTTACATTGATGATAGTTGAGGTCACAATTTGACAAAGTGTTATGAAATCTATTGATCGACCCTCACCGCTGATCCTTTTCACTCATTCACTGGCATTCTCGAATTTATTCGGGAGTTGAAAAGCATTACGTGGAGCACCATTCCCAAAAAAAATCAGGTTTTGTTTTTATTTGCAGGAGGGTGCGTTTGAAGCCACGGTCAGACCTCTGGCAACGTTTTTCCCTCCCACGAGTTGGCAGCATTTGCCTTTTGTACCGTCACCCCCATTTCCATTGCAGATAACTCAAGACCCATATAAATTAGGAATTAACTCTTTTTTTACTGATGAAAAAAAGAGAGTCTAAGGTTTCTTATGTTGCATTGAATCTTTATTTAGTGATAAAACGCTTCTTTGGGTCTTGGAATTCAGGTGACAATGACAAAAACCCTGGCACCGGAGTGGACACATTTTTGCACGTCTGACAGTAAATGAGTTGATTTAACTCTGCCTCTAGATAGAAAACCACTTAAAGATGACCTTTGAGTTGCAAGTTCGGATGCTTACCTGTCATTGAGGCAGCAGTAGATGATCGGGTTGTACATGGTGGAACTCATGGCCAACCACATAATGCCCAAATATACCTGCTGGATGAATGTTTCCTCAAACATATCAGGAAAAAACTGATGCAGCAAGAAGTAGACGTGGTAGGGCAGCCAGCAGATAGCAAACGTACATACCACCACAATCATCATTTTCACCACCTGCAACACATATCAGGGCTTCAAAGTTCCTCCACAACAAAATCCACCATCATGACATCAATGGACCTGGCATTCTTGAGGGACTGGAGAACGGCCGCACTGGAACAGAGGTTCATTTCCAAAGATTGCCACAAAAAGACTAGTGCCTCATATTTATTATTTATATGTGCTTTTACCAATGTTAAACTGGATGGACAGTTTAAATCAGACTGGCAAATCGGTGCTGTTGTTAAATCAAGTTTTGGGCAATTTACGCAATTGGCAAAAGTAAAGCTTCTCGTCTTTCAACTGCACTTTGAAACAGTAAACCATGCTTTTGCCACATCTTGTTTATATTATCTAAATGCTCACCTCTCGACTAGACCTTGTAAAAGGGAGCACATAATGTCACTCCCTACTCTGGCGTCCCTTCAATGACTCCCTGCGCATATTAACTCATTCACTGCCATTCCCGAATTTATTCAGGAATTGAAAATATGATGAAGAGCGCCATTCCCGAATTTGTTCGGGTTTCTTTATTTCTTGCTGAGGTGCTGATAAAGCACTGGCCAGACTTCTGGTAATGTTTTTTTTCCCAGCCAGAAAAGGGCAGCATTTCCCTTTGTTTCCAGCTTAGTGCTTTGTTCCAGCTTCAGCAGTTGGTAAAGCACATATAACTCAATATACCATCATTTCAAGCTTATATAACTCCAGACTCATATAATTTAGGAATTAACTCTTTTTTCTGATGAAAAAGAAGAGAATCTAAGGTTTCTTATGTTGCATTGAATGACACATTTTTGCAGAAGTCTGGCAGTGAATGAATGAAAGTTACCCGATGCCTCAGGTCTGCAGGGCTGATGCTATTAGTGTTACAGGAGACAAAGCAAAGGCTAGCCGGTCTTTCTCTTTGGAATGACCTCTCGCCAAACCAGGCATATCAAATTAAATTTTGTTGTGGGCTACTTCGGGGTTATGTGTTCCTGCGGAATGCCGTTTTGAGAGTTAAACCCCAAAATGTTTTTTGCTTTCTACTACCTTCGTTATTAATGTATTGTTGTAGTGTGTACTGTATATGATATTTGCTCGATGTACACCTGCCGTTGTTCCAATGTGCTATATAAATACATTTGAGTTGGATTGAGTGACTGATTATTGATGGAATATTGTTGAAAGTTTGTGACAGACGTTGTATCTTGCTTGTTGATTGCACTTGCACACAATTAAATAATGAAAGTTTGTTTTGACATTGACACAGATGTACACACATGTATTACGCATTAAGTCTGTAAATCCTCATGATTAAATAAATACAATCCATGATGATGTATACATTCATTAAACTTGTATGAGCTGCAGGAAGAAGACCAAATGTCATTTTAGTAAACGTCACATGAGCCACGCACAGCAGGATCAAATTCATAAATCATTTAGGATAAGTAAAGCTAGAACAATGAAATTAGAAATGAATAGTAAATTCTGTTGTATTATGTACGCTCCCACATAACACATAAAGTGCCATCACTTGAACAGTGAAACTGCTATACTTGGCTCCACCAAGGTCCATCAATTGAGTTTAATGCTGCTCACAACCGTTATCCAGGAAATGAAATGAAGACATCAGAAAATGTTTATTAGGGGTTTGGCAAATAAAACAAATACAATAAAACAAATGACTGCGGGAGGCACAGGGGTAGCATACCTTGCGTTTGGCAGTCAGTTGCTCCTTGTAGCGATCAGAAGAGTCTCCGGGGATTTCACTGGCCCAGAGGCTCAGTCCCACCACTAGATAAGCACAACCCATCACCAACAGAGGAAGGAAGTAGATCAGGATGACCACACACACATAATACCTGTGGAGTACAGGACATCTTTATTCATCAAGAATCCTTTAAACATCAGTTGATCATCACTGTAGCACATTGCTTCCGGTGGACCGACACAGAACACTGTTATTCTGATAAGAACATAAGGCCTGGGCGATATGATAGGAATACTTCATATTTGTCAAGATCGATCAACTTTTTTCCCTACATTTAAGAATAGGGACCAGCAGGAACAAAAGGCTGAATTTTGATAATTGTATGTTCAGATGTAATATTAAATTTTAATAAGACGCAAATGTGAAAAAGTCGAATCTGTAAATATGAATATTAAACAAACTCCTTTTAAAACATCATTTGCTTAGCAGGGTTGGGATGATCCCAAAAAATATTCCGTAACATCAGTCAATAATATTTATTTATTTAAATATTTATTTGTTCAACAAGATCTTAGATGATGAGCAGATGCCTGAAGAATAGAGACAAAGTGCTGGTGCCCATTTTAAAGAACAAGGGACATGTGCAGAGTTGTAGTAACTGCAGAGGAATAAAGTTGATGAGCCATACAATGAAACTAGGGGAAAGAGTAGTTGAAGCTAGGCTAAGAGCAGAAGTGAACATTTGTGAGCAGCAGTATGGCTTCATGCCAAAAAAAGACAGATGCAGTGTTTGCTTTAAGAATGCTGCTAGAGAAGTACAGAGAAGGTCAGAAGAAATTGCACTCTGCTTTCATTTACTTCAGTGGCACTGTCTCCAGTCCAAACACCATGGCGGGTCTCACCACCATTTTATACACCTTTGCTTTCATCTTTGATCACACATCACACCTGACATTTTTCTCCAGCCGTTCCAGCCTGCCTGGACCGACTTCTTCACCTCTTTTCCACACTCTCCATTGCCCTGGACAGTTGACCCAAAGTAGATAAAATCCTGCATCTTCTTTATCTCTTCTCCCTGTAACCTAACTCTTTTACATGGGTCCCTCTCTTTCACACACATATATTTCCTCTTGCTGCGACTGATCTTCATTCCTCTGCTTTCCAGGGCCAACCTCCACCACTCTAGTTTCTCCCCCACCTGTTCTCTGCTCTTGTTACAGATCCCAATGTCATCTGCAAAAATCGTCGTCCAAGGAGATTCTTGTCTAATATCGTCTGTCAGCCTGTCCATCACCATAGCGAAAAAAAAGGGGCTCAGAGCTGACCCCTGGTGGACATGTCCAGAGGAGAGTGAGTGACTATACCGGGAGAAGGATGCTGAGCCTTGAACTGCCAGGCAAGAGACCGAGAGGAAGACCAAAGAGGAGGTTTATGGATGTTGTCAAAGAGGCCATGGAGGTAGCTGGTGTGAGAGAAGAGGATGCACAAAACCGGGTTAGATGGAGGACACTGATTCGATGTGGCGATCCCTGAAGAGAAAAGCCGAAAGGAAAAGATTTATTTGTTTATTTAAAATTAGAAAAACAAGTGGGCTCAATGTTATGGTCCATTATTGTTCTACAGTACAGTGATACCTCGGTTTACGAACCCCTTGGCTTATGAATTTTTCGGTTTACGAACGTTCTTCTTTCTTCTTTTCCTTTGGGCTTTTCCCTTGACGGGGTCGCCACAGCAAATCAGTGTCCTCCATTTTGAGAGGTTTGATCCGCATGTTTCTTTTGGCCAAGCTTTTACGTTGGAAGCCCTTCCTGACACAACCCTCTGTATTTATCCGGGCTTGGGACCGGCACAAGAAGACATATGTCCCTTTGTGGCTACAGAACAAGCAACTCGCTCAATAAAAGGCCCCCAAACACAAAATGGTAATCGGCACAGCAACATATGCAAATTTACGAACGTTAAATTTATGAAAACTTTACCTTAGCATACAAACTATTTTTCGGTTACACATGGAGATGCCACAATGAGTGATGTGTCGTTCGTGAACGAGCCCGTTCTCCTAAAGAGAAAATGGCAACCGGCTTGTTTTCGTCCGCTATTCACCACCCCCTGTCTACGGTTAAAGCCACGTGATTGGTCAAGAACGCAGCAGTGAGGGGAGGTGGTTTAAACATTAAAGAGACAGGCAGACGACAGAGAGAGAGTGAGAACATTGATTTCAACTTTGATAGTTCAAGTTGTAGACTGCAAGTTTAATATCCCATCAATCAGGCTCAACAAATAACCCGCAGAAGCTATCTGTACACTTGATGCAAAAAGCTATCAACCCAGCTGAACAGAACACAATTGATGATGAGCACCTACATGGGATCATTCCTCAAGATGGTCAAAGAAGAAGGCAACGCTCCTCATCAAGTGTTTACTGCTGATGAAACCGGACACTCCATTCCATTAAGCCATCAACGACCATCACAAAGTAAAATAAAACGACTTTATTATATAGTACAGTTTATTTATTTAATTATTATACCATAGCACATTTATTATACATACAATAATGAATATTTTGTGTAGTTTTAAGGCTTAGAAAATTATAAAGTAGAACATTATGTTTTATGGGGACCTGGCAATGGATTATTCTCATTTTAATGCTTTCCTATGGGAAATTAATTTTTGGGATACAGACTTTTCGCCTTACACACTCTGTCTGGGAACCAATTAAGTTCGTAAGCCAAGGTATCACTGTATCTCCGTCTTTAAAGGCTGTCTTTCGCCGAACAAATTATTTGAACAAATTCATGCCACACTGTCTTTCGGCATTTGTATATAACAAGCAATGTGAGATTTTGCTTGATGTTTTTTTCCCGATTTAATATTTTATTGTTATTGATCGTGTGTCTATCAAGGTGCATCCTGACATTGAATTTTTGCCTAAGCTTATAAGAACACTGGTTCTCCAGCAACTTTAAATGGAGGTCGTCAAAAAGGTGAATCAATAAGAATTGACAAGCCAAATGGACATTGGAAAAGAGATTTCATTACAGTGGATGTCATTGAAGGATACATGTCGTGCTGCAGGGCAACTTTAAAACAAAAATGAAACATAGCACGATGTCATGATCATTTTAAGTTGAAATACCACATTTGAAGCATGAGAAAATAGAGAAACAAAGAATTTGAAATTTGAAATGATTTGGACTTCATGCAGTCCACCTTCCATATGTTGATTTTTGGTTGCGGTCCTTTTTCAGGTTTCCCTCAAAATGCTTTGGGGGACATGTAATCAAAAAGTGAAGTCAGATGGCAACAAAACTTTACAGACCTGATTTATTACCAGTCACTTCTGCATTAATGGAACACTCTCCACCCTCCAACACACACACACACACACACACACACATACACACACACACACGCACACGCACACACACACACATACGCACCCCGCACACAAACGCACGCACGCACACACACACACACGCACACACGCACAAGCACACACACACGCACACACACACACACACACACACACACAAAACAGAATCCTCCTCAAATGGAGAGAGAAACATTATTTTTTAGTCAGTGATAACTTAGTCAAGTTCTTAGATTCCATCTAATCCAGGGGTCTTAAACTCGCGGCCAAGGGGCCAAATGCGGCCCCGAAAGAATATTTTGCGGCCCACCTTGATATGAAAGATTAATGTTAGTGCGGCCCATATGATTGATATGAAGGAATCTTGTGTGTGGAGCTGAACAAGTAGGCAAGAGAAGTCATATTTAGGACAGTTCATGTTCAATATTTTCTTTATGTTAAGAAAGTTAAAGGTTAAAGAACTGTGAATACAGACATTAGAAACTTTATTAAAATAATTAGTTTTACTGTGTTTTTTTCTGTCATCTGTATCTTCCTTATGATCATTATAATTCTTTTATTTATTTATTACTGGTTAATTTATTTTGTATTCATTTTTCCATTTATTCATTTAATTCATTTTTTGTGTGTTAAACATAAAGATGTATAGAACATTGGAATGTTTTATCAGTGATTTTCTTGTGGAAATCCTGATGCAGCCCAGCCTCGCCAAGACTGTCTCCAGCGGCCCCCGGATAAATTGAGTTTGAGACCCCTAATCTAATCGCTTGACAAATATTGTTCCTCTAATTATTGTATATTTTTCCCAATGTATTATTTCTTTTTTTAACAAGCTCATTAACATATTAAACATTGAGGTTTCATCTCAATCCTCTGGTAACTGCTGAGTGGATTATTTGATATGCATATACAGTGATACCTCGGCTTACGAATTTAATTGGTTCCCAGAAAGTATTAATTATTGGAAATCTGCCTTAATACTACGTCTTTTCAATTTAGGGAGAAATTTTACAAACAAATTCATGGTTGTGCTATTGCCTCACCAGTTTTACCCATAGTGGCTAATCTGTACATGGAAGAGATGGAGAAACAGGCCCTCACATCCTTCCCAGGGACAAAACCTAGACACTGGTTTAGATATGTGGACGATACTTGTCATAATTAAAAAACAAGAAATTCAATCCTTCACAGATCACCTCGACTCGGTAGACATCAACATTAAATTTACTCGTGAGGACATCAAAGTGAACCAACTAGACTTTTTGGATTGTAAAGTAATTATAAAAGAGGACAGAACGCTAAAAACAGAGGTCTTTAGGAAGGCTACGCACACAGACCAATACTTACTTTTTGATTCTAACCAGCCTTTACAACACAAACTAGGAGTTATCAGAACCCTCCAGCATAGGGCTAAACTAAAACCAACAAGCATTGAAGGTAGAGAAAAGGAGTTAAAACATATCAGGAGAGCACTCACTAACTGTGGGTACCCTCAGTGGTCATTTAACAAATGTCAGAAAGAAAGAATAGGGAATGAAACCAAACATTCTGAAGATACAAAAAGGAGATGAGTAGCAGTACCTTACATTGCAGGAGTTTCTGAAAAACTACAAAGAGTCCTTTGGCAACACAAAATTCCTACTTATTTCAAACCGATAAACACTTTAAGGCAAAAATGAGTGCATCCAAAAGATAAGCTGCCAAATGAAAAACAAAGTAAGTAGTTTATTCAATACATTGTAGTTTATTCAATACATTGTAAGAATGAAAATTGTAAAGAGCAGTACATTGGGGAAGCTAAACAAATTCTCAAAAAAAGACTTTAAAAACATTGCAGGGATAATACTAGAGCAGGCATGGGCAAACTACGGCCCGCGGGCCACATACGGCCCGTTAGGCTTTTTAATCCGGCCCGCCGAACCTGCCCAAATTATAGTAAAAACAGTGTCTGAAACTCATGACAAAAAATTAGCGGACACCAGGGCAGATAACTGAAAAGTTGCCTGCCCCATTTTTCACAACTTGAAGCACAATGAGACAACTAATCACATGAAAAAACATTGTCACAAAGTATAAAGTTTTTTTTTAAATCAAGAATGTACCTACTACCAATGCTACCTTGCTTAATTTGCGGTAAATGTGCATGGCCAGATTTTGCTGCAGTAGTCGATTGTCATTGTGGTGCACAATGCAACGTTTGCATTGCTTCCTACGAGCCACTAAGCACCTTTCATAAGTCTCACGTACACTTTACAGTCACGGTTTAATGTAAATTTACGTTTTGTAGCGTCACATATGTTGTTAGCTTCTTTTGAATCTTTCTTCTGGGCTGAGGTTCTGTGCATCTATTTTGGAAAATTATATTCAATTGCACGACTTTATAACGATTGCGAAAGTCCGGAAGAAAGAAGCAGGCTTCTGATTGGCTGCCGTGCCGAGTATGCAAATTTCACTGCAGGTAGCCTATGTCTGTGTGCTCGGCGACGGTACACGTGTATTGTTTGCGCGTAAGGCGAGGGAGTCAGTGAGGAGTTTGTTGAGCGCGCGGTCAGGACAAACCATCTATGATTTGGCGGAATTTAACAAAAGTAGGTATTAATGAGCTTGAATATTTCGTTGTGGAATAATATGTTTTGAATGATGAAAGTGATTCCATTTTTCAATAAATGTTGATTTCTTTAACTTTGCCCCTTCAATGAAAACTTATTAAAAACAGACGCAATCTTGATGAATCACAGTGCGTATGTTATTTTAATCTATTTCCATTTCCTCCTCCAAGTATCTGCGAAATAGTATGTAAACGCCATATTCCTTGAGCCAAATTTATTAATTGATCAGGGATATTTTTCACATTTGAAAGACAGTTAATAAATTGGGTTGTGGTGTTCTTACTGTGCTATGAGGTTTGTACATACTACATTTAAAGGACAACCGGCACCATTTTTTGTTTTTGTTTCCCACTGACATCAGAAAAACGTTTTATAGCATCTAAGATACCCAAATAAGGCAGGCTGATATTTTTACTTAAATGAAAAACACCAATAAAAATGACTTCAAAATGAATTCGGAAATAGTCAGTTTCAGAAGGTCCCACCCCCTTGTTCGTGACGTCACGCCAAGACGTCTTGCCTTGCTCGATAATCAAAACAATGGCTTCAGATTCGGAGAAGATGTTTTCTTGTTACTCATCCAGTTATGCATATGATTCAAGTAGTTCTGAAGAGGAAAGCATAAATGTTTGCAATTGATTCAAGGAGTCCCCTCATATCAATTCGAGCCGTCAATGACAGCAATGTAGCACCCAGAAAATGCAGAAGATTGCGCCCAAGCTCCGTTGGAAATGGGCTGATTTGTCAGCTGGGAATTTGCGTCAGCGAATATCAAATAGTTGTCTTGGTGCAACATACAACGATTCACCATGGCGTTATTTATGTGTTTTCCTTCTAATTTCGCCATCAACACGGATCAACACGAAGTTTTCAGACCAAACAAAGTACCCAAAATGCATTGTGCGTCGCTTTCTCGGTCAGGGGCGGTCCAAACGTGATGTCACATGGGGATTGTCATCAACTCGAAAACAAGACTTGGTGAATATTCAGCGCAAGTCTTAGAACGTAAACTATAGCTATATGCTGTGAAATCTTTGTAAAATACGCTCAGTCAAAGTCATTTGAAGTGATTTTATAAATTATGGACATAACTTGTCCGGAGGCGTCGGTTGTCCTTTAATGCTTTAAGTTTAGTATTTCCGGCCCAAACACTCCCTCCAAATGCTCCTGGCCCGGCCCCTCTGTCAAATTTTTGAACCCAATGCGGCCCGCGAGTTAAAAAGTTTGCCCACCCCTGTACTAGGGCCTCAATCGGCAGTATATATGCACCTAAAAGCTAGCAACCACTCATTTGACAACAATGAGGTTAAAATTTTAGCGAAAGAACATAGATGGTTTGAAAGGGGAGTAAAAGAAGCGATTTTCCTAAAACAACTAAATCCTTCATTAAACCGGTTTGGTGGGGTGAGGTTCAATTTGGATCGTTTATACAATAGCCTGCTTAGGCAACATAGGATTAGTAATACTGATGAGGTGATACCGGTCGAAGTGGGGCAATCAGGCCAGTCGTTAGTCAAAACAATAGGAACATTTGTCATGATCTGGTTGGCGACCAACGGGGGGCGCTGTCGGCCCGGCCTGCACCTCCACAGGTGCTGGTCGTCCCGCTCAGATTGGCGACCAACGGGTAGCGACGTCAGCCCTGCCTGCAGCCTCACAGCTGCTGGTCGTTTTAATCACTGACACTTAAAAGGAGACCCTGCACGACCATCCGGGGTCGGTTCATTGTTTGCTGCATTGTGTATGCTGTGCATGTGTTTGTTTAACCTTGGCAGAGTTTTAGTTTTGGTCTTCTTTTGATACTTTGTATTTTTTCTGTTCAGATGATTTTGATGTTTTACATTTTGTTCCTGCTGACCTTTAATTTAATATAATTTGTCAAACAACCTCCTGCTTCCTCCTGCCTGCTTTTTGGGATACGCACCCGCCATCACCACCTCGCAAACCGTGACAGAATGAACCGACCAACCATCGGATCCTGCAGGTACATCGGCCCCGTCTCATTTCCACCCTGTGCCTGGCAATGTTATACGTCCACATCAGCCCAAGCCTCGTCGAGTTTGAATTGCGTCACTCGACGAGCCGTAACGTCCACGTAAATGTCCGGCCGAGACCTTCTTCCAGGTGGCCGTCCAGGGTGACACTGGGTGACTGGCTGCGCACGCCCACGTCCAGCCACGCTGTCGTCGTGCATGACGAATTGAGTCTCATCCACGACGAGCCGTGCAACGTCCGCGTCAACGTCAGTCCGAGACCCCACTCACCGCTGGATCCCGGAGCGGCTCAGGACTGCACTCGTTTCCCCGGTGCCGGGCAGTTCACGCCCACGTCGGCGTCCGGCCGAGACCTGGTCCCAGACGGCCGTACGGGGTGCCATTCTGCGCCTGGCAGTTCGACGTCCACGTTGAGCCATGCGCCGTCGCGTGAACGTGCGAGAGGGATCGCACTCACGCCCTTCGTCCACCCCAGGCCGAGTCCCGTTCCCATCAGGCCGCCGCCCGTCGTATGCTGTAGGAGGCAGCGGTTGCCGTCTCCACCATCGTTCCCTGGCAAGTGGACCTTTTGGGAGACTGTTGGGACTTCTGGAAGCAGCCCCTTGAAGGGGGGGTACTGTCATGATCTGGTTGGAGACCAATGGGGGGCGCTGTCGGCCCCGCCTGCACCTGCACAGGTGCTGGTCGTCCCGCTCAGATTGGCGACCAATGGGTAGCGACGTCAGCCCTGCCTGCAGCCTCGCAGGTGCTGGTCGTTTTAATCACTGACACTTAAAAGAACACCCAGCAAGACCATCCGGTGTCGGTTCATTGTTTGCTGCATTGTGTATGCTGTGCATGTGTTTGTTTAACCTTGGCAGACTTTTACTTTTGGTCTTCTTTTGATACTTAGTATTTTTTCTGTTCAGATGATTTTGATGTTTTACATTTTGTTCCTGCTGACCTTTAATTTAATATAATTTGTCAAACAACTTCCGCTCCCTCCTGCCTGCTTTTTGGGATCCGCACCCGCCATCACCACCTCGCAAACCGTGACAACATTCAGTGGAGTTGCAGGGAGTAGGCCTCTGCTCCCCCCAACCTGAGAGCAGAGACATATCGTAGCTGTGTCCGGCACCACCATGTCTGGACAGTAAGGATATATATATATATATATATATATATATATATATATATATATATATATATAAATATATATTTATATATATATATATATCCGACCCTGTTTGCATATATATATATACATATCGATATATCCGATATATATATATATTTATATATATATATATATATATATATATATATATATATATATTTAATAGATGTTTGAAATGAAACGCAGTTTTATATATCCAAGGATGAATCGTGTACTACTTCTTCCACAGAGGGGAAATGGCGTTGGTTGCTGCTGACAGTAGTTGTGAGACCTGTTGTGGCTCAATATTACTTTACATATAAGACGTTTTATTGAAGAAAACAAATGTTTTTGGGTGCGTCTTACTGTAATCAAAATGTGTCATAGCAAAATTGTTCATGCATGATGGACATAGGGCTTGTATCATGTTAACATTCCACGACCATCTCTGATAGATCATATGCAAACACACATACAAAAAGAAAATCCTTCAAACAATGCACAAAATGTGTGTGCCAACACATTGTCACAGTGACTTAGACCTGCATAGAGAAACAATCTGTTTGCTCCTCAGCAAATTCGGCAGACAAGTCACATAGCCCATTTCCGTGGCTATTAAGTACAGCTATATTAAAGGGACTGAAATTCCCCTTGGCTTTCATCAGCGTAAAAAATGAGTATGCATGCATACATAAATGGGTACCGGTAAAGAGTCAAGGTTACCAAATCAAAGGAGACCAATGTTGAAATGCCCAAACAGGGAGCCTGGGCAACTCAATCTGAAGGAAGTCGACGCAACCCAGCAAAAGGATAATGGCAACAGCATAAAAGGCAGAAGCTGTTCACATGAACATTTCATGATTATGGAATAACTACTCTGTGAGAAAAACAAAGCCGGTGTAAGCAATTTAAACTGAATTAACATATCCGTCTTAAATTCCATTTCAGGAAAAGAAACTTGACACTGACTTTGGACTATGTCACGCATGTTTGTTTGTTTATTTATGTATTTATTTATTTAGCCATCCATTTTCCGTACCGCTTATTCCTCATTAGGGTCGCGGGGGTGCTGGAGCCTATCTGAGCTGTCTTCGGGCACGAGGCGGGGGACACCCTGAATTGTTTGCGAGCCAATCGCAGGGCACACAAAGACGTACAACAGTCACTCTCACACTTACACCTAGGAACAATTTGGAGTGGTCAATCTGCCTGCCTTGCATGTTTTTGGAGTGTGGGAGGAAACCGGGGAGAACATGCAAACTCCACACAGGGAGGCCGGACGGGGACGCGAACCGGCGACCTCTGCACTGTGAAGCCGGTGTGCTAACCACTCAACTACCGGGCCGCATTTATTTATTTATTCATTCATTTATTGTTATTTATTATTTATGTGTTTATTTATTTAGACAAACTATTGACTAACCTATAGGGTTAAAACAAGGGCTTCCTCTGCAAAGTTAATGGTTCAACAAAAACTCCAGAAAAGTGATGATTTTGAATTTGTTCTGCCCGACTGGAGCTAACATAAGAGTGATTGTAGTGGGACATGGTTTTTATTGAGTATAGGAGGTACATTTTACAATGCTTCTGATACTAGATGTTCGCACAGTTTTATATTTACATTTTCAATACTCAGCCCCCTTTTCAAAGTTACTGCCCAATCAAAATTTCCGCAAACCATTTTTAATACTTTAACCATGCAATACGTCTGTGTAAGCTCTCAGTCGTACAGGAGTGGTCCATCGATGAGAAGGTTTCTTCAGCCGTCATCTGTACAAATGTGAGGTTTCGGACGTTTCGCCTCCTATCCAAGAGGCTTCGTCAGGCTTTAACCATGCAGTTTTTAATCTATCTCCCTCATACTTCTGTAAATGTGATCATTTCTTTCATTGATTGCAGTGCCCACACTGTGGGGTGAAATAAAGACATTGGAACATCCAAATGGGGAGACTGAACATTATCATTACAGTTACATAATGGGAATGTAGGAGGTACTGTCAGGGGAATAAATTACTGGTAACAAACCATAACATAGGGTATGGCAATCGTTTGAATTTGAACCATTCCGGTTCTGATTCCATTTCCAAAGGATGTGTGATTTTGATTAGTTTCGGGTATGCCTACTACCAGAGATGGGCATTCCCGTCCCTTTGATGGAACAAGGTGCCGCCTCTCTCATGCACGTTCATTGTGTTTGTATGGAAAAGGAAGTAACTTCACTTTGCTTCATGTGGACATGAGGAGGAGCCTTTGTCTTCTATCCAGAAACTTTACAAATTGTCAATCAGTCTGGTAACTGGAAAGTTACACGGTTGAAAATAATTCAATCCGGTTCAGAATGCTGGATGTGAATGGGTGTGTGGGTAATTGGGGTTTCTAACATTTATTTGTTTGAGTATGCTTATCACTGATCACCCAACTGCAGGTATTGCAGTGGGAACGCGCCAGTGGAGCACAGGGGGACACGGGAGGACTCATTTATCAAATTCAACACCACTCCCTCGTTCTGCTGCTGTGGAGAGGTTTATTTTCAACAGCAGCAGTTATCGGGTTATTTGCATTTGAAATTATCCACCATTTAGTTCTTTGATGTGTCAATGTTGGCAATAGACAGATTTTATTGACAATTATGACACTGAATAACACACCGTAATACGTCTGTGTAAGCTCTCAGTCGTACGGGAGTGGTCCATCAATGAGAAGGTTTCTTCAGCCGTCATCTGTACTTTTTTGAAGGTGTCGGACGTTTCGCCTCCTATCCAAGAGGCTTCGTCAGTGAACTAAAAAACGTACTACAAAAATTAACACACCGTAACTTGATACACTTGTCAATTGGTCTATTGGTCTCATCTTCTTCAGATTGGTGGACTAGGCACCATGACAGGGAGCCATAAACTAGAAATCCAAACAATTCCATGAGAATCAGAATGTTATTACCGGTGCCAAACAATTAACAAGAAACGATGGGAGAATGTATTTATTTCACATTAGTGCTTCATGCACCAAATTGATGGGTAAGTTTTTTTTTCAACACCTACCAAATTTGGAGCCAAATTTAGAATCTTAGTTATTTGCTGTGTATTATACTTTGTCCAATACATAAACAAACTATCCCTTCATTAGTCTCCTATACTGATGTGTCCTCATAATCACAGGTGAACTTCAACCTCATCTACTGTTGTGCAAGAAGCGGTGTAAACACCTGACGAGGTCACTCACAGGTCACACAAACCAATTTCCCGGCTAACTATTTATTTCAGTAAAAAAAATAAACTTTCTGCCTCTCTCTCCACACTGACACGCCTTTTATTTGATTTTTGACCTTTTAATAATGTTAAAAGGGCTTTCATGGCGAATTTGCTCCCTGTGCTGTCAGCTACAAGAGAGAGGGACTTTGAAACACAAACATCGCCAAGATGCGACTGAGCCAAATGCAAAGTTGACACAGTCAGACTCAGTCCTTTCTCGCATGTCAGGAACCTGACCCTTGTGGGGTGCAGAGGGCATAGCAAGGAATTTCAGATACCACAGTCATGCTCTGCCTCCCAGTGTCTCAGGATTTGATGGTTTATTTATTAGGGATCTATGCTTCTGAGGCCAAACGATTGGGATTAACTTGCTTTCCAACTTGGACATGCAGAACACCACAATGTTCCTCAGCACCGTAAAGAAAGTTTATGGGCCAGCCATGCCACTTATTGGCCAGCATACAGTGGCCTGACATTTGACAGCTGAGCTTTGTTGAAGGCAAAGAGCAGCATCAATACAGGGTGGGGAGAACACTTTAGCAGCCTGCTCAATAAGCCTACCACATTAGACCCCCATGTGCTCGATCTGATCTCAGGCATATCGAGAGGCCAGCACAAGACAATTTTGAAGCAACAATGAGATTACAATTTAATGAAAAGGCACCATACCCCATACAGTTTAATTGCCCCCACTGTAGTTGTTTGCAAATTGAGGATTTGTCTGAAGAGCCATTCTGCGCGCAGGCAAGAGGAGGACCGAAAGCTCAAACACAGTCATCATCGGATAGAGCTTCAATATTTTCATAAAATCCCACCACTATTAAAATATCACTATTGTCTTTTCTAATACTCACAAAGGTGTGTTTTTGGCCCAATTATGCTCCTTCATGAGCACAGCCATCAAACCCCCAGCTATATTATTTTGTTTGTTGTTTTATTAGATTGTTTCCTCAGATCATCCTTCTGTGTGTATTAAAGGACAACCGACGTCTCCGGACAAGTTGTGTCCATAATTTGTAAAATGGCTTCAAATGACTTCTACTGAGCGTATTTTACAAAGATTCCACCGCATATAGCTATATTTTACGTTTTAAGACTCGTGCTGAATATTCCGGAAGTCTTGTTTTTGAGTTGGTGACGAGTCCGTATGTGACATCACTGAAGGAACGCCCCTGACCGAAAAAAAAGGACACATTGTAGCAGTCCTTCCATCACGTCAATGCTTGTTTGGTTTGAAAAGAACCAGAAAGAGCCAGAAGAGGGCATCCAAGCTCCATATAAGGAATTTATCAGCCTGTGGAAACAGGTTGATTCATTCCTCACAGGAGGTCGGTGGCCATTTTCTGCCTCTTTTTGGGTGAGATTTCCCCCCAATGGTGCCTCAAAATGGCGCGAAATAAATTCTTTAATCGATTGCAAACATGTATGCTTTCCTCTTCAGAACTATTTGAATCATATTCATAACTGGATGTGTAACAAGAAAGCATATTCTCTGAATCTGAAGCCATTGTTTTGATTCTCCAGCAATGCAAGACGTCTTGGCGTGACGTCACGAACTGGGGCCGGGACTTTCTGAAAATGGCCAATTCGCAGCTCAATTTTTTTTGCAGATTTTGGACACTTTAAGTCATTTTTATTGGTGTTTTGCATTTGAATAAAAATATCACACTGTGTGTTTTGGGTATTTTAGATGCTATAAAACATTTTTATGATGTAAGTTAGGAAACAAAAAAGTGACGTCGGTTGTCCTTTAAGGGGGTACTTGTGCCCATAATATGGTCCAAAACCTAGTTGTGTTAAGTTCATCCTGTCTATTTGATATCTAATTTACAACAGATTCTTTTCTTACAGACAGTGTTTTTTAGGTGTTCAATTACCTGACGTGTTGGCGTATACTTCTGCCTTCGTCAGAGTGTCCAACCCAGACGAAACATGTCAGGTAATTCTCCTTCTTTTCCTTTCGGCTTTTCCCCTCAGGGGTCGCCACAGCGAATCAATGTCCTCCACCTATCCCGGTTTTGTGCATCCTCTTCTCTCACACCAGCTACCTTCATGTCCACTTTGACCACATCGATCAGAATCAGAATCAGAATCAGAATCATCTTTATTGCCAAGTATGTAGGTGTTACGCTACTCGAGGCAAGGACGCCGGGCTCGAGTGGCGAGGGAAGGAGGGAAGGCTTGGATCCGAAATGCAACGGCGAGACAGAGATCAGGGTAAAGTCTTTTACTGAAACACGCATGCAAAACAACAACCTCATAAAGTGGGGAATGTGCGTAAAGGCAATGGAAGAAATAGCGAACCTGACAGCAAGGTAGTAGTGGGGGTGACTTCCGAAATATTCCGACGGAGACTGGATAGCGCAATCGGTAGATATAGTCAGAAGGCACAATCACGGGAATGACAAACAGCTGTGGGAACCCAGGTGCGTGATGATGGGAGGGGCCGTCTCCAGGGAGCAGCGGAGGAGATGACAGGAGGGGCGGGGCGCGCCCAGGACGGCGACGAGATGTGACAGTGCCCCCCCCTCAACGGACGCCTCTTGGCGGCCCACCAGGTTTGGAAGGGTGAGCCGCATGGAACGCCCGGATGAGAGATGGGTCGAGGATCCAGGCACGTGGGACCCACTGTCGTTCCTCCGGTCCATAGCCCTCCCAGTCGACCAGGTACTGCACTCCTCTGCCCATGCGCCTGGAGTCCAGTATCTCCCGCACGGTGTAGACCGGTCCGTCGGCCAACATCTGGGGGGAGGTGGGGGGGTGGGCGTGGGGGCTAAGGAGCTGGTTTCCACTGGCTTGAGGAGGGAAACGTGAAAGACGGGGTGGATCCTCATGGTGGGTGGCAGCCGGAGCCTCACCGAGACCGGGCTGAGGATGGCCTCGATGGGGAAGGGACCCGTAAAGCGTGGGCCCAGCTTGGCTGAAGACCCTGCCAGCCGAAGGTCCCTCGTGGACAGCCACACCTCCTGCCCGACCTGGTAGTTGGGTGCCTGTCTCCGATGACGGTCCGCCAACCGCTGGTTCCGGGATGCGGTGCGTGTCAGGGCGTCCCTGGTCTCCTTCCAGACTCGGTGGGCCCGTCTGAGGTGATGTTCAATAGACGGGACCTCCACCTGGCCCTCCTGTGTGGGGAACAAGGGCGGCTGATAGCCACAGGCGGACATGAATGGGGACCGACCTGTGGCTGCGGAGACAAGGGAGTTGTGGGCGTACTCCACCCAAGGTAGGTGCAGGGCCCACGACGCCGGGTTGTGGAGGCACACGCACCGGAGGGCCGCCTCCAGGTCCTGGTTCTTCCTCTCCGTCTGTCCGTTGGTCTGGGGATGGTATCCAGATGACAGGCTCGCCGACGCCCCTAGGGACCGACAGAAACGCTTCCATACCTTGGACACGAACTGCGGTCCCCGGTCCGACACAATGTCCGTCGGAATCCCGTGGAGACGGACGACGTGGTTAACCAGGAGTTGAGCCGTCTCGATGGCGGACGGCAACCTGGTTAACGGGACGAAGTGGGCCGACTTGGAGAATCGGTCCACAACGGTGAGGACGACCGTCTTGCCACGGGAGGGGGGGAGGCCTGTCACGAAGTCGACGGAGATGTGAGACCAGGGTCTGGACGGCACCGGTAGCGGTTGGAGGAGTCCTGCCGGGGGCTGGTGGGAAGCTTTCCCACAAGCACAGGTCGGGCAGGCTTTCACGAAGCTGGTGATGTCCCTACGGAACCCCGGCCACCAGAACCGTTGGGCGATGAGTTGGATCGTCCTGTTGACCCCCGGGTGACAGGCAATCTTGGAGGTGTGCCCCCAGACGAGCACCTCCGTGCGAAGAGGGGCGGGGACGAACAGGCGATCCTTAGGACAGCCCCTGGGGATGGGGGTCGTCCCCAGGGCTTGCTGAACTTTTCTCTCAACCTCCCACCTCAGGGCACCCAGGATGCGTTGGGCCGGCAGGATGTTGGTGGTGGTCTCCTCCCTTTCTGCCGGCTCATGGATGCGGGATAGGGCATCGGGCTTGGTGTTCTGTGACCCTGGGCAGTAGGTGAGAGAAAAGTTAAACCGGGTGAGGAAGAGTGACCATCGGGCCTGTCGCGAGTTAAGTCTCTTGGCAGACCGGATGGCCGCCAGGTTCTTGTGATCCGTGTAGACGGTGAAGGGGTGTTTAGCTCCCTCAAGCCAGTGTCTCCATTCCTGCAGGGCCAGGACGACCGCCAGCAGTTCCCGATTGCCGACGTCATAATTGGCCTCGGCGGGGCTGAGCCGGCGGGAGAAGAAGGCGCATGGGCGTAGCTTCTGGTCGGTGGGAGAGCGCTGGGAAAGGACGGCCCCTACTCCGGACTCGGATGCGTCAACCTCGACCGTGAACGGAAGCTCGGGGTCGGGATGACGCAGGACAGGGGGGTTGGTGAAGGCACGACGGAGGCGGTTGAATGCCCCCTCAGCATCGGGAGTCCACCTGAAAGGGAGCTTGGTGGACGTGAGGTTAGTGAGGGGAAGTGCCTTCTGACTATACCCGCGAATGAAGCGGCGGTAGAAGTTGGCAAACCCCAAAAACCGTTGAAGCTGCTTGCGCGTCTTAGGGGTCGGCCATTCCACCACCGCTTTGGTTTTGGCGGGGTCGGCCCTGAGCTGCCCCTGCTCCACGACAAACCCCAGGAACGACAGAGAGCGGACATGGAAGTCGCACTTCTCTGCCTTCACGTAGAGCCGGTTTTGCAGGAGCCGCGCCAGGACCCGTCGGACGTGTTGCCGATGTTCTTCTGCAGAGCGGGAAAAAATAAGAATGTCATCTAGGTAAACAAAAACGAAAACATTGAGGAAGTCCCTGAGCACATCATTTATCAGATTTTGGAAAACGGCGGGCGCGTTCGTGAGCCCGAACGGCATCACCAGGTATTCGAAGTGCCCTAAAGGTGTCTTGAATGCTGTTTTCCATTCATCCCCCTCACGGATACGGACCAAATGGTAGGCGCTGCGAAGGTCTAATTTAGAAAACATGGTGGCGGACTGAAGGGGCGCGAAGGCCGAATCCATGAGGGGGAGAGGGTATCTGTTACGGATGGTGATGTCGTTCAGGCCCCGGTAGTCAACGCATGGGCGCAGGGATCCGTCCTTCTTCTCGATAAAGAAAAACCCTGCGCCCAGCGGGGAACGCGACGGGCGAATGAGTCCCGCCGCTAGAGAGGAGTCAATGTAAGTGCTCAGGGCTTCCCGTTCCGGTTGTGAAATGTGGTAAAGTCTGGAGTCCGGTAATGGAGCCCCTGGCTGCAAGTCAATGGCACAGTCATACGGTCGGTGGGGTGGCAGGGATTGGGCTCTGTCCTTGCTGAACACCTCCCGCAGGTCATGGTAACATTGTGGCACACCCTTGAGGCAGATGGCCTCGGGCGGGCCAACGCGGGAGGGATCTTGCCCTGCCGTAGCCGACCGTAGGCAGTTGGCGTAGCAGTAGGGGCTCCAGCCCTGAATGGTGGGACCCTCCCAGGAGATGGATGGGTCGTGGGTATTGAGCCAGGGAAGACCCAATACCAATGGCGCATTCCGGGAGGGCATGACTAAAAATTGGCGGTGCTCCACATGGTTCCCCGCTACCCGAAGTTTGAGCGGGGCCGTGATGTGCGTGACTCGCGCTAATAGTCCTCCGTCCAGGTCCACAAACTCCTTGGGGGGCAGGAGGTCGATAAGTTGGCAGCCCAATGAGTCTGCCAACTCGGGATCGATAATGCACCCGTCGGCCCCCGAGTCCACTAATGCCCGCACTGTTTGGGAGCTGGAAGGCCCAGTCAATTCACTTTCCAGCTCCAATCGCGTTACGGGGGTAGGGGGTTTTGCCTCCCGCGGTCGCCTATGTCGTTTCTTCGACAGGGACTTGCATGTGCCGGAGGTCTTTGGTTGGGGGCCTTGGGTGCGGCGAGCCCCGGGTTCGATGCGGTCGTTCCCCCCACCAATCAGCATGGGTTCGGGGGAAATCTCCCGACGTCGCACGCGCTCGCTGCCGGCGTTGGTTCTCAACGACCGGGTTCGTGGCTCGTCGGGCCGCCGACCGCTCAGCTCCCTCCGTCGCTCCTGAAGGCGGTGATCAAGGCCGATGACTATGTTGACCAAGTCGTCGAAGGTGGTGCCAGCGTCGCGTGTAGCCAGTTCGTCCTTGAGATCGGAGTTAAGCCCGCGACGAAACACCCCCCTCAACGCTCGGTCGTCGTAGCCGCTGCCAGCGGCCTGAATCCGGAAGGCGACGGAGTACTCTGCAGCCGAGCGGGACCCCTGGACGCAGTCGAGGAGTCTTCCTTCTACCTCAACTTCCGTGACCGGATGGTGGAATACCCGGCGAATCTCTGCCACGAAGTCCGGGTAGGAGGTGCACAGCTCCGGTCGAGACTCCCGGATGGCCAGCACCCACGTCTCGGCGTCTCCCCTGAGCAGGCTGGTGATAAAAGCTACCTTAGCCTCATCGCTAGCGTAGGCTTGCGGCAGTTGTTCAAACACGAGCGCGCATTGCATGAGAAATTGCGCGCAACGCCCGGTTTCGCCTGCGTAGCGAGAGGGGTTGGGTAGCGGGAGCGGGTGCCCACCCGCGGACGGGGAGGACCGAATTGTAAGGGCTGCCAGACGTTCCTCGACCGTCTCGAATCGTTGAGCCAGCGAGGTGGTGATCTGGCGGAGTTCCGTGATGACTTGCGCCATCTGGCTCGAACGCTCCGCTTGCATGGAGAGGGCGGTGAGGAATCTGTCTTCGCCGGCGGGATCCATGGGTGGTCGGAATATTATGTTACGCTACTCGACAGCAAGGTAGTAGTGGGGGTGACACACAAGGAATTTGTTTCCGGTCTCGGTCTCCTGCCTGGCAGTTCAAGACTCAGCATCATTTTCCCTATATAGTCACTCTCTCTCCTCTGGACATGTCCAAACCATCTGGTCTGGCCTCTCTGACTTTCTCTCCAAAGCCTCTAATATGAGTTGTCCCTCTAATGTACTCATTCCTGATCCTATCCAACCTGGTCACTCCCAAAGAAAACCTCAACATCTTCAGCTCTGCTAGCTCCAGCTCTGCTTCCTGTATTTTCTTGAGCGGCACTGTCTCCAGTCCAAACATCATGGCTGGTCTGACCACGGTTTTATACACTTTTCCTTTCATCCTAGCTGAAACGAGTCAGGTAATTGAACACCTAAAAAACTGTAAGAAAAAAAAGTCTGTAAGAAAATAATCTGTTGTAAATTGGTCCAAAAACTGTTGGTAATCAAAGTATTAAATAATGCATTTGTTCAATATTTCCAACCAAAAATCTTGGTATGTGTTAAGTAAAGTTATCCTGATCCCACTGACTCCGCAAAATGTGACATACCTGAATGTAGCCATCAAAGAAGCTTTCTGACCGACAAATTAATCACTGTTAAATGAAGAACAATGACAATGACTGTGATAAAATGCAAGCTTTATTTGTGAGGAACGCATTATTTAAAAAAAAGTGTTTATGTAGTTCCACGTCCTCATTCAGTCATTTCTTGACCTTTATAACACTTCAAAGCCTCTTCCATGACTCTTTCTTTCACCGATGAATGAACCAGCCTAAGTTTGGTAACTATTTTATGCTCCTATGAAAAAAATGTGATACAGTAAAGTCTCGTTATATCGATATCGGATATATCGATAGTCCCGGTTATATCGATACTATTTCTATGCACGCACGGAGAAAATTACATGCAAACAGGGTCGGATATATCGATAGTCCCGGTTATATCGATATTTTTTCGGACTCCCTTGAATATCCATATAACAAGACTTTACTGTAATTGGGTTTTCCACGAAATTTTTATTTTTGAGGTTTGTCCAACAGGTCATACTGAAGCAAAAAAAAGCACAATATTTATAAAGGACTGTCATCTATTTTGAAACATTTTTGATTAAGCATGACCTTGTACACAGAGAATGACAGTCATCTCCTTCGGGGGGGGGGGGGCTGAAAGACCTGACTTTGACTGATGGATGCGGCTTTACGACTGGAAAGCTGCACTATGTTGCCTTACTGTCACACAAGCTGAATCAATAATACCTTTTTCAGCGCATACAGCCACTGAAGAATTACACACTGTGGGGCTGCTGTTTTGTCTCTCATCCAAACATGAAGGCATGCTTCTCATGTTTGGCAAGAAGTGAACTATATTTGATAATATGAACAAACCACAATTTAGCTTTGGGTGTCACAGCTACTGACCAATCAGTCCATTGTATTATATATTATTATTACATATTCCGAACACATGTATGACTATTTCAAATTGCTGTGATTGTGATCATTTTCCATTATTTAGTTGTTATTGAGGTAGCTGATCAAAAAACAGGATGAATGAAACATTACAATTTTTCAGCTGATTTCTTGATTTTGCAGAAAGGCCAATTTAATGGGGATCAGTCACACAAATCAAGTTGTGATGACCTCATCAACGTGTCTACGTACTGAACAGTGTAGACTGTACAGTTATGTGCTCCTTTTGTATACACCGTGTTTCTAAAGTCATTCTGATTATCGATAATTTTTTACGTTTTCTTTTTTTTTTTTTTTGACATGGTAGATGTTCAAAATAACAAGAACGGCTATCACTCAACCACACCATTTTGAAGTGAGTCAAGGCAGCAATTCAACAAGGGACCATTTGCTAAAGTGCACAAGCATGCTCGATCATCCAGTCAGACTTGTATATGAGTTCACTGTTCAGGGTCAAATACCACCTGAATGCGGAGTGGGATCTCATTTGCTCTCGTAAGATCACAATCAGAATCATCTTTATCAGAATCAGAATCATCTTTATTGCCAAGTATGTAGAACACACAAGGAATTTATTTCCGGTAGAACACGGTGTACTAGTATCATCATGCACATAGTATCAAAAGTTGCAAAGAGGCACTATACAGTTCTATTTGTGTTACTGTTTAAAGAATCAATGGCTTGGGGGAGGAAGTCGTTTAAATGTCTGCTGGATTTGGTGCGCACTGATCGGTAGCGCCTGCCTGAGGATTCTTGCAGTGTGCAAGTCCTCGAGAGTGGCTAGGGCAGTGCCAATGATTGTTCCGCCGTCCTAACTGAAGTCTGATTTTGTCCATTTTTGTGGCGGCCCCGAACCAAACGGTGTTGGAAGACCACAGGATGAATTCGATGACAGCTGTGTAGAAATATTGTAGCACCTCCTGTGGCTTGGTCAAGTATGTAGAAAACACAAAGAATTTGTCTCCGGTAGAATACACTGCACTGGTATCATCATTAACAGGGACATGACAAATAAGTATGGAAGGGCATTCTGTCATGTTAGTGTTCTCTCAGGGACAACTGTGAGACAATGTGCAAAGTATCAAGCAGAGCTAAAGTGATCAGTGGTAGAATAAAATCCGATAACAGTTGTACAGTTGTTGCAGAAAACGATTGAACTACAGTAAAGTCTCGTTATATCGATATTCAAGGGAGTCCGAAAAAATATCGATATAACCGGGACTATCGATATATCAGACCCTGTTTGCATGTAATTTTCTCCGTACGTGCATATCAATAGTATCGATATAACCGGGACTATCGCTATATCCGATATCGATATAACGAGACTTTACTGTATTTTCAAGTGACCAGTTGCTGTATTTGTAGAACAAGTATGCAATTAGAGAGATGTTCTTAAGTGCCGCAAAGTGTCTGGTGCTGGAGACTATATAGAGCAGTGACAGTGGTTCAAGTGAGTACAGAGATGGAGCTACAATGACAATAATGGGATGCTACTCCACAGGGTTGTGCAAAATTGTAAAGAGCCACTATACAGTTAGATTTGGCTCACTGTTAATGGCTAGAGGGAAAAAGCTGTTCAAGGGTCTGCTGGATTTGGTGCGCATGGATTGGTAGCGCCTGCCTGAGGGGAAAAGCTGGAAAAGGTGGTGAGCAAGGTGAATAGGGTCCAGTAGGATTTTCCGTGGGCTTGTCTTGGTTCATACACTGTGCAGGTCCTCAAGAGTGGGTAGGGCGGTGCCAGTGATTCTTTTCTGCCCGACTAACTGTCCGTTGAAGTCGGATTTTGTCCTTTTATTTGTGGTGGCCCCAAACCAAACCGTGAATGAAGAACACAGGATTGATTGGATGACTGCTGTGGAGAACTGTCGTAGCACCTCATGTGGCAAGCCATTCTTCTTCAGCAACCTCCAAATAAACATCCACTGTTGGGCCTTTCTCAGAATGGAGTTGGTGATGACCTCACACTTCATGTTCTGGGAGACTGTTATTCCCAGGAATTTTTAGGTCTCGACAGTTGACACGAGGCAGTTGCATAGTGTGAGGGGAAGCTGTGGTGATTGATCTTTCCTGAAGTCTAAGATCAGCTCCACTGTCGTGAGCGTGTTCAGCTCTTAGGTTGGGTCGGCAGCATCAGAGCTCTAGCTGCTCCACTTGTTGTCAGTAGGCAGACTCATTGCCTTTTTTGATGGGGCCGATGACCATGGTTTCGTCTGCAAACTTTATGAATTTGACAGCTGCGTGTGTTGAGGTGCAATTGTTCATGCGGAGCAGTAGAGACCATCCGTGTGGGGCCACAGTGCTCGGGCTGCGTGCTGATGATGTTTACACTATCACCTGTTGTGTCCGCCCCATCAAGAAACTAATAGATTACCAAGTAAAACACTTTCGTAACTAAAGTAAATATGATAATATAATTCATAATTCTAATATAGTTCATATTTACATGTGTGCAATGAAATTGATTAAGAAGGGAACTTGTGTTTAACATGTTCCTTTCATTAAGAAAAAAACATTTAAATGTCCAGTTTTTCAGAGTCTGTTGACATGCATATGCTCATTGGTAATATGTTTTGTACAGTCTAACATCCGCATGACTTTTGACAAGTTGTCAAATAGTTTGATGAGAAAATAACCTTCCATTACTTATTCCGAGTGTTTCAAAACTTCCCGGAAGAGTCAGGGAGTACATGTGTAGATATGAAAAAGGTTAGTGACATTTTCCTAGCTGACCACGGATACAGTGTACAATTCCATGTTTTGGTTATTCTAGGAGGAGCATTTTCATACACAAATGGAGATGAGTATCAAGCAAGAATGTGAAGTCATTTCACATCCTGAGCTTCAACAATGTGTGTCTTTAGTTCCTAAAATCTTAGGTAGTGTTGTTGAAAGGATGGGTGACATAACACAGCGGGAAACATGCCACTGTCCCAAAATAAGTCAATACAGTAAAGTCTCGTTATATCGATATTCAAGGGAGTCCGAAAAAATATCGATATAACCGGGACTATCGATATATCCGACCCTGTTTGCATGTAATTTTCTCCGTGCGTGCATAGAACTAGTATCGATATAACTGGGACTATCGATATATCCGATATCGATATAACGAGACTTTACTGTATTTGCATACATGCGCACACACACACACACACACACACACACACACACACACACACACACACACACACACACACACACACACACACACACACACACACACACACACACACACACACACACACACACACACGCAGACACACGCACACACGCTCACACACATACACGCTCACACACACCCAATTACACAATCAAATGTACAAATACACTGATGCACAAGTGCAAATGTAACTGCAAATGCGAACATGCGCATACACAATAGCACAGGCGCACAAACAAATGCACTCATGCACAACTGCACATCAAAATGCGCACACGCACACAGACACACACACACACACACACACACACACACACACACACACACACACACACACACACGCACACACACACGCACACACACACACACACACACACACAGTTATTTCAGGCCATAGTGTTGGATATCTAGTATCTAGTAGCATCTAGTAAATTTATGAACACAACTCTAAGTAATTTAGCAACTTGAATACTTATGCCGCAAACCCAATTTTGAAATAATTAGCGACACTATCAGTAAGACCCTGGTTGCATGTTTTTAAAATGGGTACATTGATAGTTACAAATAGCTCTTAATAACAGTCAATTTTACCTGCATCTCAGAGGATTGATAATTGGAGTTCGTTCAAAGCGGTAGAGGTTATGCAAGTCTCAAGTCTTGAAGGTGGGCGATGGATCAAATATTCGTCACAAAAGCCTGTCTTAGAATATTCCACAATTGCATTTTATATCTTCTTTAAAGTACTTTTATTTATTATCAGCATATTCCTCATTGCATAAAAAATTCCAAAATTCCAAAGGAACCCTGACTGTTTTGACCCGTTTGCTCCACGACTTGTTGGTTGCATGCAACATATAAGATTTTCAAAAGTAATATACAGTTCAGGCTACCCGGTAGTTGAGTGGCCAGCACATAGACTTCACGGTCAGAGGTTGTGGGTTCAATCTCCACTCTAGCCACGGTGTGTCAAGTTTGCATGCCAGTGCGGACTTCCTCTGGGTCCTCCAATTTCCTCCGACATTCCAAAAACATGCTTGGCAGGCTGATTGAACACTCAAAATTGTCCCTTGGTGTGAGTTTGAGTATCTCTCTCTCCATCTCTCAGCCTTCCTGTGTACCTGTTTGAACATTGCCATCACGCATGAATTATTTTACACAAAACCCTATTCAAATACTCGCCATTCAATGATTAATTTGACTTTTGAGTGCACACTTGGACCCTTTGTGGCTTTCGTTCTCTCTGAAATTTCTAATTCTATGAGATATAGTGATGCCACGAGAATGCGAAGGGAAAGCTCATGAAAGCAAAATTTGGATTAAAAGGCAAATACACAGATTAGCAAAAAAAAACATGTTGGTTCATCCTTGATCATTCTGTAGTTTCTGCTGTCTTAGTTGTCGTAGATCAAAGCTCCTTTGATTTGTGACATTGTTTGCGTCAGCGCTGATTGGTTGAAACCAAAAGACGTGGGCATGCGTACAGGTGTCACGGCTTGCAAGGTGATGATGGCGGGTGCGGATCTCAAAAAGCAGGCAGGAGGGAGCAGGAAGTTGTTTGACAAATTGTATTAAATTAAAGGTCGGCATGAAAAAAATGTAAAACATCAAAATCAACTGAACAGAAAAAAATACAAAGTATCAAAAGAAAACCAAGTGTAAAAGTCCGCCAAGGTTAAACAAACACATGCACACCATACAATGCATGCGATTGCAGACAAAGCATGCAACAAACATGCAGCAAACAATGAACCGACACCGGATGGTCGTGCCGGGTGTCCTTTTAAGTGTCAGTGATTAAAACGACCAGCACCTGCGAGGCTGCAGGCAGGGCTGACGTCGCTACCCGTTGGTCGCCAATCTGATCGGGACGACCAGCACCTGTGCAGGTGCAGGCGGGACCGACAGCGCCCCCCGTTGGTCGCCAACCAGATCATGACAACATGTTAGTCTTGACGCACACACAGCAGAGAGCAGTGCACTATGAGTGCTGAGGTGCACTTCCCTCAAGTGGTGTCGCTCCAAGCAAAACAAAAAATTATGTTCACTCAATTTTGTCAACTAATATACAGATTAATTGAGGCAATTTTTCCTCAATTCTGTTGTAAATCAGTATGGTGGTCGCTGTTTCCAAGCTACGCAGAGGAGTCCCTGTGGCAGGTTGAGGTCAGATTAGACTTTTGCAAAAGGCTTTTTTTTCGTTGTAGTGAACATCATTGAGAGGATTTTGTATTATAAAACATATATATATATATATATATATATATAAGACATTTCGTTATCAGAGGAAGCAGAAAAGAGGGAATGGCTTTAATGCATAAATGCTTTTTTCACACTAGAGCAGGGGTCTCAAACTCGCGGCCCGCGGGCCAACTACGGCACCCGAAAAAATATTTTGCGGCCCGCCTTGATATGAAAGTGTTAGTGCGGCCCGCATGATTGATATGAATGAAATTTGTGTGTGGAGCTGAACAAACCACGGTGGGGTAAAAGGCTCTGAAGGGTGGCACATCGGTCAGGCTGTCCAGTGCTTTGCTCACTCATTCATTCATTCCTCCAGTCAGCTGGCCTGAGGAGAAGCCGCCGACTCCACTCGGCTCCTATAGTCCTCCACTGCTCTCAGCTCAGAAATGAAGAAGACACTGTGATTTATGATCCGGCCTGTGCCGTGTCAGTAGCCATGTCCATCCTGGTTGATCGCGCTTAGTAAGCTGCAGTGTGTTTGTTCTTACTTATTATAGGCACGTCACAAGTTAAACTGAAACTTAACAGTAAGTGCGTTCACCCCGCACTTCAGAAATTCGGATAACTGTCGTTATTGGATACAATTAGAGAAAAAGAACTGTGTTAGCTATCCGGGTCTTTCTGCCATGTATACGCCTTTTTAATAATCGGATGTTTAATAACATCATAGATTGAATGTGTGCATGCGCAACAGCGGCGCGAACTGAAAGTTTAAGCTTGACTCGAGACTCACACCGAGTGGAATCACATATTCCAGAGCCCCAAAGATGTCTTTTTCAAAGCCTGCGGTGAAGAGAAAGGTTGGTAATGAACACAGACAATTTTAGGAAAAGTGGGGAGTACAATTTCTGTGTTGAGCACAGGGGCACCCCGACGTGTCTTATCTGTACTGAAAAAGTCACGGTGAACAAGGAATACAATTTGAAATTTCATTATACAACTCCACATGCTGAGGAGTAAGAAAAATACCAGGGAGATGAGAGAGCCAACCAGGTTGCTAATCTTAAAACACGTCTACTGAGGCAACAACTTCAAGAAAGCAACCAAACAGAATTTAGCAGCAGTTGAATCTAGCTATGTTGTCAGTGAGATGATTGCTAAAGCGGGAAAGCCATTCACAGAAGGTGAATTTGTCAAAAATTGCATATTACAGGCTGCAGAAATTGTCTGTCCAGAAAAGAAAGGCCAGTTTAACAACATCAGCCTTTCTGGCAACACCGTGGCAGAGCGCATTTCTGATCTATCAAATGACATTTATGATCAACTGTGTGAGAAAGCAAAATGTTTCAGTGTATATTCAGTGGCTCTTGATGAGACCACAGACATCACAGACACTGCCCAGCTCGCAATATATGTCCTTGGTGTTGATGACAATTTTGAAGTGATGGAGGAGTTCCTCACAGTAATTCCAATGCAGGGCCAGACCACCACTAAGGACATATTTCAACAACTGTGTGATGCTATTGAGAATGCCGATTTCTCTTGGAAGAACTTTGGAAGAACATCAATGACAGGGAGGAAGAATGGACTGGTAGCACTTGTTCAAAAAAACTGGGAGTGAAGGGTGTGGAGGAGGCCATAGCACTGCACTGCATTATTCATCAGCAGGCCCTTTGCAGCAGATGCCTGAAGGTTGACAATGTGATGTCTGTCGTTGAGAAATGTATCAACCAAATCAGGTCCAGGGGCTTAAAGCACAGAAGGTTCAGTGCTTTTTTTAGAGGAAATGGACTCAGAATACGGGAATGTGCTCTACTTCACGGAGGTACGTTGGCTCAGCAGGGGAAACATATTGAAGAGATTTTTTGAGTTGAGAGAAGAAATAAAAGAATTCATGGAGAAAGACGGGGTGGTTGTTCCTGTGCTAAGTGATCCCAAATGGCTCATTGACTTAGCTTTTCTTGTTGATATCACACATGAGCTTAATGTACTGAACAAGAGGCTACAAGGCCAGGGGCAACTTGTCAGTGCTGCCTATGACAACGTGAAAGCATTCTGCACAAAACTTGTGTTATGGAAGGCCCAGCTCTCTCAGACAGACTTTTTTCCATTTCCCAGCATGCAAGGCACACCTGGATGCAGGCACACCATTCAGTGGTGAGAAGAATGTTGAAGCCATTTTGGAGCTACAGAGGGGATTTGATCACAGATTTGCAGACTTCAAGACACACAAAGCCACATTTCAAATGTTTGCGGACCCATTCTCTTTTGATGTGCAAGATGCCCCTCATGTGTTCCAAATGGAGCTCTGTGACCTACAGTGCAACTCTGCACTCAAAGCCAAGTTCAGGGATGTGAATAGAGAAGCAGACAAGCTTGGGCAATTTTTGAAACAGTTAACCCCCAGCTTCCCTGAACTCGAATGTTCAAGCGGACCATGTGTCTTTTTGGGAGCACATACTTATGTGAGAAGCTCTTCTCCACCTTAAAATTCAATAAGTCCAAGTACAGGTCCAGACTTACTGATGAGCATCTTCAAGCCCTACTCAGAGGCTCCCCTGCCTCCTCCCTCAAGCCAAATGTGGCTCGGCTTTGTGAAAAGAAGCGCTGCCAGGTCTCTAGCAGCAAGAAGTAGGCAAGAGAAGCCATATTTAGGACAGTTCATGTTTAATATTTTATTTATGTTAAGAAAGTTAAAGGTTTTAAACTTTATTAAAATAATTATTTTTCCTGTTCTCAGTCGTTTCTATCTGCCTTATGATCATTATAATTATTTTATTTATTTATTATTGGTTATTTTTTGTATTCATTTTTCCATTTATTCATTTAATTCCTTTTGTGTGTGTTAAAAATAAAGATTTTGAGAACATTGGAATGTTTTACCTGTGCTTTTCTTGTGGAAATCCTGATGCGGCCCAGGCTCACCCCCGGGTAAATTGAGTTTGAGACCCCTGCACTAGGGGTTATTTTCGCACATGTAGGTTTTGTTATAAAGGGGTTTCACAGTATTTATCAAACATTTATTAGGATAAGTGTTTGATTCGCATATTTGTTTTGGCAAAAAAAATTCCGTCGGATGCCCTTCCTGACACAACCCTCTGTATTTATCCGGGCTTGGGACGGCACAATAAGACACTGGCTTGTGCCCCCTTGTGGCTACATTATTTATTAGGCTAAGTGGGTGCAATCAAAATTGTTCTGCACTTAAACCCTTTCTGCCAAGTTGTTTCCACGACTTTTCAGAGGATTAAGTACAGCAATCTGGCTCCCCGGTTCATCCACGTTTCTTGAGGTTCTCTCGAGTATTGGTAAATTAATCTTTGGCATGTCTACCATTCGCTGCAGTTTCATTTTCCAGACCCATTTCCTAGCTGTGTTTTATATCCAAACTTTGAGAAAAAAAGTGGTGCACATGCAGTTAAAATCTTTCTTGGATGAACATCAGGTCATCGAGGTCTTCCTTGAGTATTAAGATGATGAATGGCACAAAGTCAGCCCAGTTATGAGTTTTTAATGACATCTTTCTGGCATATGACACTGGAGATTGTGTGTGTCTGGTTTTGTGGGGTTTAATTGCAGCACTTCATATGGTGTATTACTGTATTCTGTTGGCTCGCTTGCAGAACCAGGTAGGTATCAATGGTAGCTCCTTTGAATGGTTGACATGGTCACGAACGGTGATGCAGGACCCCAAAAAGCAAGCAGGAGGGAGGTACAGAGTGAAGTTCAATGGATTGACAAAAACACTGAGAAAACTGAATCCAGAACAAACTAATTCCTGAAAACAACAAGAATCCAAAGAAAAAAAGAACCCATGGCATAAGCAAAGATCATGACTTGACAAAATAAAAAATCTACAGCAGTAACACACAATAACAAACCAACAGGAGCAGCGACAGCAACAGCAGAAAACAGTGACAGAAAAGCTCGCAACAGCTCTAATTCCATGGTGCCATTGCAAAAAGCTGAACACAAGTTAAATGTGACATTTTATATTTTAAAATGCTACTTGTGAAAGTGAGACTGACAGGATGATTCAGGTGTTGGGGGCAGTAACACTAATCTATCTGTATATTAATCTAGCTATCTAACAGTATATATATATATATATATATATATATATATATATATATATATATATATATATATATATATATATATATATATATATATATATATATATATATATATATATATATATATACACACAGTAAAGTCTCGTTATATCAATATCGGATTTATCGATAGTCCCGGTTATATCGATACTATTTCTATGCACGCACGGAGAAAATTACATGCAAACAGGGTCGGATATATCGATAGTCCCGGTTATATCGATATTTTTTCGGACTCCCTTGAATATCGATATAACGAGACTTTACTGTATATATATATATATATATATATATATATATATATATATATATATATATATATTTGTCAAGCAGCACAAATGAACCAGTTGCTGATGGATGGGACTCACCCAGGATGGCTAACCGAAGGGCGAACAATCCTGTTCATGAAGGATTCCTCAAAGGGTGCAGTTCTTTCCAACTATCGGCCAATAACCTGTTTCTCCACAACATGGAAGCTCATGTCAGGCATCATTGCGGCTAAGATAAGTGGCCACGTGGATCGATACATGAGCAAAGCACAGAAAGGCATTGGTAGAGATACTAGAGGTGCCAAACATCAGCTTCTGGTCGCACAAGACTGCAGGTCCCGACATACCAACCTGTGCACAGCCTGGATTGATTACAAGAAGCATATGACTCAATGCCACACACATGGATCACTGAATGCTTGGAGTTGTATAAGGTCAACAGGACCCTGAGAGCCTTCGTTGCAAACTCGATGAGGATGTGGAAAACCACACTTGAAGCCAATGGAAAGCCACTAACGCAAGTGTCCATCAAATGTGGCATATACCAAGGTGATGCACTCTCCCCACTGCTGTTCTGCATAGGACTGAACGCCCTCAGCCAGATAATCGCCAATACAGGCTATGGATACCACCTCAGAAATGGAGCTACGATCAGTCACCTCCTCTACATGGATGACATAAAGCTGTATGCTAAGAGCAAAAGGGACATAGACTCCCTGATCCATACAACCAGGATCTACAGCAGTGATATCGGAATGTCATTCGGCCTGGAGAAATGTAGTCGGATGGTGACTAAGAGGGGCAAGGTAGTCCACACTGAAGGGGTCTCACTCCCTGAAGGAACAATAGCAGACATTGAAAACAGCTACAAGTACCTTGGTATACCACAGGCCAATGGCAACCTCGAACTAGCAACAAGGAAAGTGGCTACGACCAAATACCTCCAGCGGGTGAGGCAAGTCCTCAGAAGCCAGCTCAATGGCAAGAACAAGACCCGGGCAATAAACAGCTACGCCCTGCCAGTGATCAGATACCCTGCAGGAATAATAAGGTGGCCAAAGGAAGAGATTCAGACCACGGATGTTAAGACCCGAAAACTCCTCACCATGCATGGAGGGTTCCATCCCAAGTCCAGCACCCTGAGACTGTACACAAGCCGTGAGGAAGGAGGCTGGGGACTAGTGAGTGTGAGAGCCACTGTCCAGGATGAAACATCCAAGCTCCATGAATACATCAAAGAGAAGGCTCCAACGGATGATGTACTCAGAGAATGTCTCAGACAATGGGGAACAGATGATGAGGTGCTGGAAGACGGATTATCATGGGAGGAAAAGCCCCTACACGGGATGTACCACCGAACAATAGCAGAAGTGGCTGATCTCAAGAAGTCCTATCAGTGGCTAGAGGGGGCTTGCCTAAAGGACAGCACAGAGGCACTCATCCTGGCTGCTCAATAGCAGGCCCTGAACACCAGAGCCATCAAGGCAGGGATATACCACACCAGACAAGACCCAAGGTGGAGGTTGTGCAAAGAGGCACCTGAGACAATCCAACACATAACTGCAGGGTGTAAGATGCTGGCAGGGAAAGCCTACATGGAGCGCCATAACCAGGTGGCTGGCATAGTCTACCGAAACATCTGTGCGGAGTATAGACTGGAAACCCCAAGGTCAAAATGGGAAACACCTCCCAAGGTGGTAGAGAATGACCGAGCAAAGATCCTGTGGGACTTCCAGATACAGACTGACAAGATGGTAATGGCCAACCAACCAGATATCGTGGTCATAGATAAAGGGGAAAGGAAAGCCGTTGTCGTGGATGTAGCGGTCCCGGGTGATGGAAACATCAGAAAGAAGGAACATGAGAAAATCGAGAAATACCAAGGGCTCAGAGAGGAGCTGGAGAGAGCCTGGAAGGTAAAGGTGACAGTCGTGCCTGTGGTGGTCGGAGCACTCGGGGCAGTGACCCCCAAACTCGACAAGTGGTTGCAACAGATCCCTGGAACAACATCGGATATCTCGGTCCAGAAAAGCGCAGTGCTGGGAACAGCACGGGTACTGCGCAGAACCCTCAAGCTTCATGGCCTCTGGTAGAGGACCTGAGCTAAAAAATGGGGGACAGACACCACCCAGGGGGGGTGAGACGAGGATTTATATATATATATATATATATATATATATATATATATATATATATATATATATATATATATATATATATATATATATATACCTTGTCTTACGAACATAATTGGTTCTCAGAAAGTGTGTGTAAGGCGAAAAGTGTGTTTTCCAAACATTAATCTCCCTTAGGAAACCATTAAAATGAGAATAATCAGTTCCCAGGGCCCCATAAAACATACTTTTATACTAAATAAAGCTTAAAACTACACAAAATACAGTTGAGGCTCAGAGGAGACAAATGGCGATGCATAACAAAATGTAATGGCACATAATTCGGTAATTACGTGCCAGCAGCTTCAGTCATGGCTTACTGAAGACCCAATGATATATGTCGTCGTACTACAGTTGGTGTGAATTTATTTTACGACTGTTAGAGCATCTGTGTTTTATACTATACATCCGATCAAATTCACCTCACGAACGACCACTCGGAACGTATCTCCTTCGTAAGGTGGGCAGCATCAGCATTATTACTAATAAGCAGTGACATTTTTTTTAACACGACACCCTTCGCAAAAGACTTGGGACTTGGAAGCGACATGCCGGTCGCTCGTGATCGACGTAATGGGCACGTCTGAAATACAGTAAACGCTGAAGAGAGCAGGCGTTGGACACACAAAAAAGGGCAGGGGATACCAGTGCTTTAGGCCCTGATAAACAATTCCAATAATCATTGAATGTATTTTTCCTTCTCCCCTATATATCCTTTATTTTGCCTGCTCCTGTTCACTTACCAGTAAGTGAACAGATTCAAATTTCCAGAATGATTTAGTGACAATCTTTAACACTACTGCTCACAGTCAATGTTTATCTCGTGACCTTTACTCCAGATATCTTATGTCCACATGCTGCCACAGACAGAGCCAACTGGTCTTTTGTCGAACTTGGTGGAATATTCAAGCCTCACCATGTGTCTCTTGTGCAGGAACGATAAAACTAAGAGATTTGACATTTCACATTCACGCACCAATGACATGCTATCTTTTCATCAAGGGGCAATGTTGAAGGAGAAGCATGGGCAAATGTGTTATTGTGCAAATGTTGATGTTCATTATGCTGTTGATTGATGAACTTCAGTAAGTAGTTTGTGATAGATAAACAAAATGCAGGACGTTTGGAAGTGATTTATTCACCAGTTTTCCCACCACCATAACCATTCCATTTCCTTTCACCGGTCTTTCTCCAATCCCTTACCATCATCAGCCAATATACAGATGTAGCAACATCATCAGCATGAGCACTTTAACACAAGTACTGATATTCGAGAACAGACAACCATGTAATGATGTGCAAAGGGGTGTTGCATTTATCACAGCTCGGCTGATAGCAACTTCTCAGCTCAGTGTTTCAAACACTTCTCTATAAAATACCGTAATTTCCGGACTGTAGAGCACACCTGATTATAAGCCTCACCCACTATATTTTTAGAAGAAAACCGAATTTGTACATATGCGAGCCATACCTGTATATAAGCCCCATATGCCCACATTAAAATATGTAAATCACAGATCAGAATCAGAATCAGAATCAGAATCATCTTTATTGCCAAGTATGTAGAACACACAAGGAATTTGTTTCTGGTAGAACACGCTGCACTAGTATCGTTGTCAAAAAAAACTGCTAAGTGGCACTATACAGTTCCATTTTGGCTACTGTTGAAATAAGATAGATAATTATATAATAGATAATTATATTTTGTCCATGAATTCTTGTGAAATATTTCCAAATTGTCTTTCAGCTTCCTTTCATTACTTTCTCCCTTTTGTGCTCCCTTTTCTGCAGTACACGGCTCAGCATCCTTCTTCCATCCTCTCTCTCCTCTGGATATGTCCAAACAATCTCAGTCTGGCCTCTCTGACTTTCTCTCCAAAGCCTCTAATATGAGTTGTCCCTCTCATATACTAATTCCTGACACTATCCAACCTGGTAAGTCCCAAAGAAAACCTCAACATCTTCATCTCTGCTACCTCCACCTCTGCTTCCTGTCTTTTCTTCAGTGGCACTGTCTCCAGTCCAAACATCATGGCTGATCTCACTACCGTTTTATGCACCTTACCCAGCTGAAACACTTCTATTACACATCCCACCTGAAAAAAATCTATAGCCCTTCCAGCCTGGCTGGACACGCTTCTTCACCTCTTTTCCACACTCTCCATTGCTCTGGACAGTTGACAACAAATTCTTAAAATCTTCCACCTTCTTTATGTCTTCTCCCTGTTGCATTACTCTTGCACTTGGATCCCGCTCATTCACACACATATATTCCGTGGTGCTGCGACTGATCTTCATTCCTCTCCTTTCCAGGGCATACCTCTACCTTTCTAGTTTCACCCCCACCTGTTCTCGCTACAGATTACAATGTCATCTGCAAGTATCATCTTCAAAGGAGATTCTTGTCTAACATTGTCTGTGAACCTGCCCATCCCCATAGCGAATAAGAAGGGGCTCAGAGCTGCCTCCTGGTGGAGTCCCACCTCCACCTTGAATTCCTTCGTCACACCGACAGCACACCTCACAAATGTCTTACAGTCATGCTACAAGTCTTGCACCGCTCTGACATGCTTTCCTGTCACTCCAGACTTCCTCATGCAAGATCTTCTCTGGGCACTCTGTCATACGCTTTCTCCAGATCTACAAAGACACAATGCAATTGCTTCTGACCTTCTCTGTACATCTCTATCAGCATTCCTAAAGCAAACAGTGCATCTGTTGTACTCTTTTTTTGGCATGAAGCCATACTGCTGCTCACAAATGTTTACATCTGCTCTTAGTCTAGCTTCAACTACTCATTCCCATAGTTTAATTGTATGGTTAATCAACTTTATTCCTCTGTAGTTACATGTACATACAGTATATATATATATATATATATATATATATATACAGTAAAGTCTCGTTATATCGATATCGGATATATCGATAGTCCCGGTTATATCGATACTATTTCTATGCACGCACGGAGAAAATTACATGCAAACAGGGTCGGATATATCGATAGTCCCGGTTATATCGATATTTTTTTGGACTCCCTTGAATATCGATATAACGAGACTTTACTGTATATATACAGTGAGACCTCAACGTACAAACTTTTTGTCTTACAAACGTCAAATTTATGAAAATTAAACCTTATAATAAGCACTATTTTCATAATACACACCCACCACAGCTGGCGGAGTGATCTTCGGCGGAAGCACACGACCGAACAGCACCCGAGGTTAAGTTACCAACAGTCCTTATGGAAGGTGACACTCCTTCCATAAGCCATCAACGACCATCAAAAAGGTAAATAAAACTTTATTTCACAGCACAGTTTATTTCTTCAATTACAGTCGTCATGTAATGTGCCTCTCTTTCCAAACAGCAATTCCCTTTGACCTTCGACCTACAACCATTCCATCAAGCTATAAATGACCATCACAAATGTAAATAAAGTGACTTTATGATACAATGCAGTGTATTTCTTTCATTATAATACAATAGCACATTTATTATACATAGAATAAGGTATATTGTGTGTAGTTTTAAGGCTTATTTAGTTGAAAAGTATATTTTATGGAAACCCGGGAACTGATTATTCCCATTGTAATGGTTTCCTGTGGGAATTTTTTTTTTGAGATACACACTTTTCGCCTTACACACTCTGTCTGGGAACCAATTAAGTTCGTAAGTTGAGGTCTCACTGTATATATATATATATATATATATATATATATATATATATATATATATACATGCTGTATGCATACAGTATACAGGGAACATCCGACGCAGCCAGAATCTCACTCTCGCACAGCAATCGACCGGGTGATGGCACCGGAAGGAGGGCGGCAAGGATGAGAGCCGAGGCCGGTGGGTGTCTGCGTTCGGGATTGCCGCAATGAGAACGCCGCGTCGGGCTCACGGTCGGCGCCGCCTCTTTGAGACAGTTTGTTCTGCTTCGGGGCAAGGTGGCGGGCTGGGCCCGCAGAAGGCCGCGGGGTCGTGCCGCGCGTCGGCGCGAAGAGCGGGGTAAGGCAGAGAGGGGACAACCGGTAGAACACCGACGAACCGGGCCCACATCCGTGGCGTCCGAAATAGATCGTTTGCAAGTTATTTAGCACTGTATTCTCTATTCAAATATATGTATTCATTCAATGTGTCTCCTCTTTGTCAAAAGCAGTTGGCCACAGCGCATCCTCGTCGCCTACGGGGTGAATGACAGCCTCACGGACAAGAACCAACCTGCTATTGTCTGCGCACTGACTCTCGGGATCACAAGAGGGAGCCCCAAAAAGCTCTGCCGTGACAATCGTAGGCACTCACCATTGGTCAAACAGTGCATGGCCAGAATGACAATAGAATGGGTACATTGTGGAGTGTAATTGCCCACACAGCAAAGGCATCTGGCTGGCATTTGGAATGAAGCTGGCACAGCTGGCCTTGTGTCGGCAGTGGAATAATGCATGTGGGCCGAACATGGCCCAGGAGTGGGGCCGAACATGGCCCAGGAGTGGCAACGTTGCTGCTGTGTGGGTTTTCAAAAAAGAAAACACAGAGGGTTTTCCTTCTTAAATAATAAATCTGACTGATCATTATTAATTATGGGTGCATGTAGCAATTTTGGTGATTGAGAAATCAGCACCAGAGGCTGTTGCTGGTGCTATTTTTTTTTTCGAATAACCCACCGACCTTATAGATGAACTTACACAGCAAAGTAGGGATCCTTCCACAGTTTGAGTCCCCCTCGCAGCCATTAGAAGTGCTTCACTGGCTTTGCATTAGACATTTCACACATGTCATATTCTGTCTGGGTGCTACACAAACAGACCATAGCTTCTTGTTTGCAGTCAGAGACATCTTCAGCAGCTTGATGAAAAGGACATTTGAAGGAAAGCTCACATGATAAGCAAACATAGGTGTGAAAAGCAGAACTGTGTTGCCTGAGGAGAATGAATTTATAAAAATCTACAGCGACAAAACAAAAAAGGATCGCTATGATATGTAGTGCTTTCAATCATGATGTTTTCAGTAAAAACGTTTCATATGGTCGACACGTTGTCAGTTGGTATTCAAACGACGGCGTTTGAATCTCAGCCGTGGCCTTCTTGTTTGGAGCTTGCATATTCATGATGTTTTTTTTGTCAGTTTTCTTTCACCCCCTAAATCGAGCGCATCAAGTTCATTTACAAATCTAAATTGTCATTTATCTGTTAAGCCGATGGAATACAGCCGTGTACCGAGACCCTAATATGGGCTGGTCAGCCCCTCTACCAATAAAGTCAGGTTAGATTTTTTTTCCAGTGATGGTTGAAATTGTCACGGATTCTGTCAGATTCCTTGTGTGTTCTTTAACTCATTCACTGCCAGACATGTACAAAAATGTGTCCACTCCAGTGCCAGGGTCTTTGTCACTTGAATTCCAGGACTCACAGAATATTGATTTTTAGGACTACATAAACATTCAATACAGCGTTGGAAACCTTAGGCTCTCTTCTTTCGTCAGAAAAAAGAGGTAATTCCTAAATTATATGGGTCTGGAGTTATATGAGCTTGAAATGAGGGCAGCGGTCCAAAAGACAATGCAATACAATATGTAACTACAGTAAGGTCTCGTTATATCGATATTCAAGGGAGTCCGAAAAAATATCGATATAACCGGGACTATCGATATATCCGACCCTGTTTGCATGTAATTTTCTCCGTGCGTGCATAGAAATAGTATCGATATAACCGGGACTATCGATATATCCGATATCGATATAACGAGACTTTACTGTATTGCATTGTTTATATACGTATGTTTATATAGTGCTTTAACAACAGCTGAAGCTGGAACAAAGTTCTGACATGGAAAAAAGGGAAATGCTGTTCCCTTGTGGACAAGAAAAAACATTGCCAGAGGCCATGGCCAGCGCTTTATCGGCACCCAAGCATGAAAAAAAAAAACAAAAGCAGAACTAATTTGGGAATGACGCTCTACGTCATATTTTCAATTCCCGAATAAATTCATGAATAACATACTTGCCCAGTAAGGATGAATCTAAATTCTGTAAAATGGTGGCGTACGGTGAACCTACCCACTTCTGCAAACATAGGAGATAAATTACGGAGAGTTCAGATGCGCCGTGAGACACGTTCAGACTTTTGTTGATATCTTGAGCTTGATGTGGTTGGTTGTTTTTTTTTGTAGATGTATTTTTTATATTTCATGTCATTTTTTAAAACTTGGTTTAGTTTGAATAATGACTAAAACAATTTCATTCATGCTGGTTTGATTTATATCATTGAATGTGGAAATGACGTTGAATCGGAGAAGGCCACACCATGTATTGAATAAAAAAGCAACACGAGATGCAAAGGGAAAATGAATGCTGACAAAGGCATCCACAATATATAATTGTTTTTCTCAGACAGTCTGCATATTTTACCCTCCATATCAACACAAATCCAATGTGCCTCCCATTTATTAACTAGGAGGCACAAAAACCATCCATGCCGCATTGCCAAATTTGCTCTGAATACCAACTGTTGACGACCACAGCTGCTAATTTGAATGCATGTTGACTCTTTCAAAAGCTGTTTCATAGACTCACATTGTTTTGAAGTCACATAATGTGTATTCGGGCCAGTCAATGTAGCACACCACACGGCCGGGCAGCTGTTCTATGTTGGAGTAGTAGTACTGTGGGAAGGCCAAGAGCAAAGCCAAGACCCAAATCACTCCTACCACGACCTTGGTCTCTGTCGATGACATGCGCTGCTGCAACGGGTGGATGATGGCCATGTACCTGAAACAGGAATATCAAACAAGGAATTATGTTCCAAAGTGTTTTTGTCGGTTTATTATGTCAACCATGAATTTTCTTCAGCTCTACCTAATTGTTCTTAACCTGGGTTCGATCGAACCCTTGATTTTCGATGAATTGTTCTCTGGGTTTCGACGGAGCTTTTGCAATGGAGGTTAAGACTCACCCAACTCAAGATGTCAGTTTGTTGTGACACGATCGCTTGGCCAGATGATCACGTGACATTGCTTGTCCAATCAGTGCTGCACGAAATTTTGTTCGCTCAGTAGTCAATGGGTGACTGTCGTGATAGTGTCATTAAATAAATAAATCTGAATAAAAACAAAAAAATGACTTTTTTATGTGTTGAATTTGTAAAAAGTCATACTTTTGTTTTTAACTAATGACAGGTTTGGTGAATTTATGTATGAACTCCTTGGGTTTGGATCCTCTAACAAGGTTAGGAATCACTGACCTAATCTAATCATTTTATATCTTGCACTCACACATCTGTTTTTCGTGGAGACTAGGAAAGAACAATAGCAATTTATTTTAGGGGATATTACACACTATTCACAGTACTAGTAGCACTAGTACTATGCACAGTACTAGTACTAGATTCCCAAACAAATACAGTCACATTAAAACATATTGAAAACCGAGCTGCAAGTAGCTATAAGGGACTGTCACAGCACTTGTCAATATTTTGATACTGGAAAGTTGGTGAAAATGAACTTGTTGAATGTTTTGATGTGTGTTAAGTGTACTACAAAATAGCACCCACACCCTAGAATCATTAAAATGATAAAGAGTAAGTTTATATGTACTACTGACTGTGCATCTGGATCAATAACTTTTGAAGAACATGGATGAGTGAGAAGTTTTAAGAATCTTATTTTAAATACATTTGTTGCCCTTCAAATTAAGAGAAAATAAAGGAGGCAAATGTTACATGTATGTAGTGACCATTTCAAAACAATAGTGTACCCTCCTGTACCCATCAGAAACTAATAAATGTTGTATGGAGTACTGAAGGGGGAAATAATTAAAATTTTGACTTTTTGTTAACTAATTGGAAGTTATACTTGCAGTTAAAATATATCTGCTTGTTGATCTGATTAGCCATTAATGAGAGCATTTGGATGAGGTTCTTATTCTTAAGGGCCTGCTTTTTACCCAAATACGTAATTGTATTAGTCTCTCTACCAGAAGGAATCAATTGTCTTTTATAAAAAATCTGTTGTGTCTGGTTGGTGAATATTTAATGACTTTAACATCATCACCAGAATATGTTTTTGATCAAATTGTCAAATTGCAAATCGCTGAAAGTCAAAATAATTGCAATGAAATTGAACATGGCCTTTTTTTCTGTCCAACACAAAGAATGGCAAGCTTGACTTGCTGATCTGAAAAATACAGAATTATCGTATAATGTCTGGGTAATTGACATGGAACATGGCAAAAAGCCTTTTTTTTCGACGATCATTTCAGAACAACTGCAGATTGATTTTAAGTTCATTGACATCAGTCATCATCGCGTCGTTCACATTCTTTTATGTGATGCCTTTCTATTATTAGGTTATCCTCTAATCACTTGCCTTTAGCTATAAGCACATGTCAACTCCCGGTGTGCCATTAATATAATCACACGCTGGCAGGAGTGTGTGATTCATAGCTTCTTGCAAGCCAGGTTTTTATTTCACAACCGATTTTACTATCCCTGTCGTTAATTTTACTGGTATGTCAACATAAAACCGGTACAATATGAGCATTTTAAAAACGACTTTAGCACATTTGAACTGAATATTACAATGAACTGCATTTATCAATCAATAAAATGGTACAAATTGCTGTGGTCAAATGGTTAGCGCGTTGACCTCACAGTGCCGCGGTACCCAGTTAAATTCCATCTCAAATTCCCTGTGTGAATGGTTGTTTATTTCCTTGTGCCTTGCGATTGGCTCGCAACCGATTCAGGGTGTCCCCTGCCTAGTTCCTAAAGACAGCTAGGATAGGCTCCAGCACCCCCGGTGACCGGAGTGAGGATAAAGCGGGTTGGAAAATGAATGAATGAAAGAATAAATGATTTCTGAGGCATTCTGAGCAACAAAAAGGGACTAATTCAAGTATTGATCTCACTAATAACCCAAATGAATTTGCAAACAGACTTTTCAAGCGATTTATTCCAAAGAAAACAAGCCTTCGAAATCAGTCAGTGACACATTTACAAAAAAAAAACATTTACTTTGTCCTGACTTCAAATATATCGGGAAGACATACATGTGGCTTTTCTCTGTGTAAATTTTGAGGGTGTGGATGTCAAAATCACACCTGATTGCAGCAGTGAATAACATCTCCTTAGTTATCACCTAAATCGAGCATGTTGAACGTCTAACTCAGTCTATTTTTATCGGTTTAAAAGCAATTTAAAGATGAATCAGCATTAAGCCTTTGCTTATCTGCAATGTACTTTTTACTCACTGCACCTGCTGTCGCTGCTCTAACAAGATAGGAGCAGAAGAATAGTGGAAAAATGAAGATGAGTATGTTGATATTTCTCAACCAAGGAGGAAAAAAAGCCACAAAAGTCAAGGGAGCTTGTGAAAAAAGCAGCAGAGTCTCAAACAAATTAATTAAACAAATGACAGCCACTAGCCTGCCACTTGGCCTCCATTATTGCTGTTCCCCCCAAAAACATGTTTTTGTTTGTTTGCTTTTTTCTCCAACATAGCAATGATATAGTTTGAAATAAGTCGGTTGCCAACTCCCACCTGACCAGTTGCAAATGACGTCCAGACCAGATTATGCAAGTTTAGCGATGTAGTCAAAAGACATCTGTTGATCAAAGAAAATTCCAATCTTCTTAGCAGTGCCGAGAAAGCAACTGTCACAATGGTCACCGGAAGAGGCAAAACTCTTTCATTTTCTACTGCTTAGCCCGTGCAGGGACACAGGGAAGCAGCTAAACAATCCGGGCGGGATGGGAATAGGTTATTGGTCATTGGAAAGTATCATGGAATAATAATGGGACTGCAGGAGTAATGTGACACGTCATGAAAATGACAATATGACAAAATGTGAGTAAAGTGGTAGACATACAAAGAGGATTGTTCTGAGAACTGGCCCTTCAGTGACAATCAATAGAGGTAGTCTGTGAATGATATCACCCAGTGCTGTTCCACATTTCTCGTTGTATAGTCTGCAGCTGTTCACATTCAGTAAACTAGCGATGAAGGGTATGATTTACTTAAAGTTTGCGTTTCACCGCTGTGCTGTGAAAAACACATAGCCGCATATCAATGTTGTCATTTTTACATTGGGGTGTCCGCTTCCTGGACACCTCATTAATTTTGCATCTTTGAGTACCACCTCTGAAAGGAGGGTCTGAAGTACAACATACAAAATGAGAGGAGATCTTGTTGTCTGTTTGTGTGTTCACATTTTTAAAATATTAGAAACAAAAATTATCACAGTGTGGTGTCTGTTTGTCAACAGTTCAAACAACTAACAATTCCATGTGCCTTGGGAAGAGTAAAGCATTCAATTCTATCATGCTTTACGGCGATGTTACAAGTATGCTGATGCCAGTGGCTCTTTCAAATTAAGTGGTGTTTTGAAGTTAAACTTCAGACAGTGTATGCGGGCTTCGTTTTGGGGTTTGCAGATCATAATCCATGTGTGCTTTGAACACAAACATAATCAAAACTCAAAACTGATGCGCTGGGCACTGCTTGTGCAGCAATACGGGGTATACAGACATTGCAAAAAATACTTTTAAAATGCATTGTTTGCTTTTAATCTTTATGTCACATTCCTATATGTACGTCTACATGCAAATATAGGTGTTCTGCTATTTTGGAGTTGGCTGGAACTGCTGACAGTTTGTCTTTGATGCCTGAGTCGTTTCACCAATCTGTTCACAGACAAGGTTTAAGATTTTCTGCACTAACTGTAGGACTTGTATCATATTGTATTCTACCACTGATCGTTTTAACTCTGCTTGATATGATGCACATTGTCTCACAGTTGTCGCCGGGAGGTACCATCGCACAAAATGGCCTTCCAAGCTTATTTGTCATATCCTTGTTCATGATGCAGGGTCTTCTCCTGGAGGGAAATTCTTTGTGTGTTCTGCATACTTGGCCAAAAACAATGATTCTGATTCTTATTTTGATTGTTTTGCTTGTACAGGGACTTGTGTGCGCTTTAAGGCTGTGACCCCTGACCCTGTTTGTCCCACGAACCGGTTGAATGTCAGACAATATTATCAGGGACCGGCCTTTCGGGTGTGCTGGATAAATGCAACAAAAATAATATGAGATGACCTGCATGAAAACGGTGGTATTTTGAAAGCATAATAATAAACACAAATCATGACACAAGGAACGTTGGATCTGGCCGCAACACTCTCTGGTTGCTATGGTAATGTTGAAATGTGCCTTCAAAATAAGATACTAATATATGACTCAACATCACGGTATATAATGCAGAGTGGGCTTTGTGTGGGGAATATGGTTGAGATACATCTGGATTTGAAATAGGACTCTGGATTCTTCCCCAACCAAAGATGTAAGTTTTGATTCTTTCTATGACTCACAGACCGGACTTGGTCCGCGACTCAGTGGGACCACTGCACACTACGATGCCATTTACAGAAAACTCCTCACTGCCGGATTTTGCTTTCGGCAATGTGGGATATGCAAAAGGTGTAGGAGGCCCTATATTAAACAAAACATAAAAACAAAACAAACTAAAAGCAAAACTGATTTTCTGGAGTGCCTCTCATTTCAATGTCAAGTTCGTGGAGCCTTTAATCGTCGCAAAACTTCCTGCTGAGACTACCACAGTGGGGTCAGGTTCAACTTGCGACTACAGAGGGCGGCACGGGAGAGAACGATGGGCCTAACTGCGTAGACCAGGCTTGGGCAAACTACGGCCCGCGGGCCACATACGGCCCGTTAGGCTTTTTAATCCGGCCCGCCGAACCTGCCCAAATTATAGTAAAAACAGTGTCTGAAACTCATGACAAAAAGTTAGCGGACAACAGGGCAGATAACTGAAAAGTTGACCTCCCCATTTTTCACAACTTGAAGCACAATGAGACAACTAATCACATTAAAAAACATTGTCACAAAGTATATATATTTTTTTTAAATCAAGAATGTACCTACTACAAATGCTACCTTGCTTAATTTACGGTAAATGTGCATGGCTAGATGTTGCTGCAGTAGTCGATTGTCATTGTGGTGTACAATGCAACATTTGCATTGCTTCCTACAAGCCACTAAGCCCCTTTCATACGTCTCACGTACACTTTACAGTCACGGTTTAATGTAAATTTACGTTTTGTAGTGTCACATATGTTTTTAGCTTCTTTTGAATCTTTCTTCTGGGCTGAGGTTCTGTGCATCTATTTTGGAAAATGATATGCAAATGCACAACCTTATAACACTTGCGAAAGTCCAGAAGAAAGAAGCAGATTTCTGATTGGCTGCCGTGCCGAGTATGCAAATTCCAACTGCAGGTAGCCTATGTCTGTGTGCTCGGCGACGGTACACGTGTATTGTTTGCGCGTGAAGGCGAGGGAGTCAGTGAGGAGTTTGTTGAGCGTGCGGTCAGGACAAACCATCTATGATTTGGCGGAATTTAACACAAGTAGGTATTATTGAGCTTGAATATTTCGTTGTGGAATAATGTTTTGAACGTTGAAAGTGATTCCATTTTTCAATAAATGTTGATTTCTTTAACTTTGCCCCTTCAATGAAAACTTATTAAAATAGACGCAATCTTGATGAATCACAGTGCATGTTATTTTAATCTATTTCCATTTCCTCCTCCAAGTATCTGCGAAATAGTATGTAAACGCCATATTGCTTGAGCCAAATTTATTAACTGATCAGGAATATTTTTCACATTTGAAAGACAGCTAATAAATTGGGTTCTTACTGTGCTATGAGGTTTATACACACTACATTTAAAGGACAACCGGCACAATTTTTTTGTGTTTCCCACTGACATCAGAAAAACGTTTTATAGCATCTAAAATACCCAAAACAGGCAGGCTGATATTTTTAGTTAAATGAAAAACACCAATAAAAATGACTTCAAAATGAATCCGGAAATGGCCAGTTTCAGAAGGTCCCACCCCCTTGTTCGTGACGTCACGCCAAGACGTCTTGCTCGAGAATCAAAACAATGGCTTCAGATTTGGAGAAGATGTTTTATTGTTACTCATCCAGTTATGAATATGATTCAAATAGTTCTGAAGAGGAGAGCATAAATGTTTGCAATTGATTCAAGGAGTCCTCCCATATCAACTCGAGCCGTCAATGACAGCAATGTAGCACCCAGAAAATGCAGAAGATGGCGCCCAAGCTCCGTTGGAAATGGGCTGATTTGTCTGCTGGGAATTTGTGTCAGCGAATATCAAATAGTTGTCTTGGTGCAACACACGATTCACCATGGCGTTATTTATGTGTTTTCCTTCTAATTTCGCCATCAATACGGATCAACACGAAGTTTTCAGACCAAACAAAGTACCCAAAATGCATTGTGTGTCGCTTTCTCGGTCAGGGGCGGTCCAAACGTGACGTCACATGGGGATCGTCATCAACTCGAAAACAAGACTTCGTGAATATTCAGCGCAAGTCTTAGAACGTAAACTATAGCTATATGCTGTGGAATCTTTGTAAAATACGCTCAGTCAAAGTCATTTGAAGATTATGGACATTATTTGTCCGGAGGCGTCGGTTGTCCTTTAATGCTTTAGGTCTAGTATTCCCGGCCCAAACACTCCCTCCAAATGCTCCTGGCCCGACCCCTCTGTCAAATTTTAGAACCCAATGCGGCCCGCGAGTCAAAAAGTTTGCCCACCCCTGGCGTAGACACATTTTCAAACACATAATTGAGTGGCTTCTGTGGAAAATGTAAAAACATAAAAATAAATAATAGTCCGGGCAAATTCGCTTACATCGCTTGGCTGGGAAATTGACAAGTTAATGGACAACATTGGAAAAGTGGAATTCAAACGGTCATGACTGTAATATTATAATTGTTGGGCCTCACACGTTTGTTTTTGCTTTCTCAATGTATGTGCAATTAATGTACTGTACTGTACTGTACTGTACTGTACTGTTTTTGATTTCTCAATGTATGTGCAATTAATGTACTGTATTTCATTTATTGAGCTTGTGTTCTTGTTGTGTCTTTTTGTATTTAAAATACATATATACAGAGGGTTTCCGTTTTGCTTCTACCAGTGATGTTCCACGCATGTGCAATTTCTAATGGGTACTGTGTTTTATTTATCTTGTTTTTTTTATTTGTTCTCGTCACGTTTATGATTATATGTGCATAAATACTGCAAATAATAGCTTATTAATAGCTAATAATGAGCTTATTTATTTTTTATTTTTTTTCCAAGATGGCGCCTGAGTAGGCAGCCATCAGCAAGTGCTCTCACGAGCCTTGCTTTTTTTTGTTGTTTTTGTCTTGTTATTGTGTTTTCTTTTGTCACTTTATGTTGTTGTGCGTCACGTGGGACGGATACAGATTGTTTTTCAGCATTTTTGGCCACGACAATCATCAAGGAGGAGACTGTGCTGAGTGGTTGCGCCTTTCGGCAGCATGAATATGCCAGTACTGTTTTTGAATGGGAGGAATGTCGGAGCCATTTGACTACCATCGCTGGACACCAAAGGGGTCATTGTGCTTTTTTTGCGCCTGTAATGGGCAGCATCTTCACAGCCCCGCTTTGCTCAGTGGAAAGGTCAGTGCTGTTGGACAGTCTGCGGTTGGATGGATGCATGGCTTGAGGAGCCCGCGATAAGAAGAAAGCAGCGTCAGCGCAGAGTGCCGATGCGTATGTGGAACTGTCGCGGCTCGGAATTGAAGCGGATTTATGTGTGACAGGAGATATGAGACAATGTCTTTTCGTCAATGGATGCTACAGCTTCGTGTTTGCTTTCAACATTTAGCTTGTAGTAGACGTACAAATTCCACCATGACGTCTCTGATCCACTGCTGACATGGATGCTTTGATCCTCTCCTCTTTCAACTAGAACTGCTTCATGTCATAACAAAGAGGGTACAGCAAGTCCTGAAGAATGAATGACTCTGTGTCTTTGTGTTGTCATATTTGTTATTTTTTCATTTTTTTTTCCCTAAGATGGCGGCGGTGAACACGCACCGGCTCCCCTCTCCCGGCAAATTGCCGTTTTCATGTTTATGTTTGTTAAGTAATTATAAGTGCCTTGCATGCTGGGTCCGAGAGGACAGTAATTTCATCTGTGCTGTATGTCATGCATATTAGCATATTTGACAATAAAGCTGACTTTGACTTTGACTTTATGTTGGAGGAGAGGGCGACATTGTGATTGACTGGTTAGCATGGTTGCCTGTCAGTGGAGAGGTGCGGCGCTGTGGCCTTCCTCTGTGGAGTTCGCATGTTCTCCCCGGGCCTGCATGGGAGTTCTCCCGGCTTTCCGGTTTCCTCCCACATTACAAAACATGCATGGCAGGCTGATTGAACACTTTAAATTGTCCGTAGGTGTGAGTGCGAGCATGGACTGTTGTTTGTCTCTGTGTGCCCCGCGATTGGCTGTCATCCAATTCATGGTGTGCCCTGCCGACTGCCAAAAGACAGCTGGGAGAGGCTCCAACATGCCCAAGACCTTTGTGAGCAATTTAGTAAACAAAACAATAAATGAATTGATGGATGGATGGATGGATGGATGGGTGGATGTTGGAGGCAGAGTTTGGGGATCAGTGCTTTATTTGTGGGAGGGAGGGATGTATAGGTATGGTCCATTCGGATCATAAATCTGGCCGGGACCGCCTCTGACCATCAGTTTTCAATGTGGCTTTTGACCCTGTGTTCAAAGAAACTGAATGTACAGTATATGCTACAGCTGCTTGTTCGCTTTCAACATTTAGCTTATAGTCGAACTGCACATTCCACCATGATGTCACTGATCCATTGGTGAAAAGACGCTTTGATCCTCTCCTCTTTCATCTAGAACTGCTTCATGTCACAACGAGGGTACAGAAAGTGCTTAAGAATAAATGACTCTCTGTGTCTTTGTGTTGTCATATTATTTGGTATTTCGTTATTTTTGGGTCTTTTGAGTTCAAGACGGCGCCGCGAGAATGGCTGCCTTTCCAGCAGCTCCTGTATTTTGTTTTTCTACGTTCATTCCTTTGATAACTTTGCTGCTGTGAAATGTAAACGTCTCAACTGCGCAACTAATAAAGGCAAATCCAATCCAATATGCCCAGTTTTGTTTTTGCTGAAAAGCATTTTGTGCAGAATGATTGTTAGAAATGATTGTTTTGGTTTTCTTTTCATTCTCATCTTACAAACAGCATCTTTGGGATTTTGGATATAAAATACAGTAATAGGTACTATGGGGCTCTTTCTTACAAAGTGGTCAAGGGTGGTTAGCTTGCACTTGATGTCGATGGTTTTATACAAATTCAATTATCAATGGATTGAAATGAATAGAGACCAGCAAGGTAGTGGATTCAATATAAACATCATGAGGGTGCTGGGCTTCATTCGTCCAAAGCAGTGTGGTTAAGTGATTCAAAAACAACTGACAACAGAAAGCAAGTGTGGAAATTGCCTCATGCCTCACACTCTTTACTTCTTATTTTTTGCAAATGAAGTTTGAATGCTCGCCACTGTAATTTTATCAAGCATTTGTTTTCACTGGGTTATTGGCCTCTTGTGGAGTAGAGAAGGATTTGCGAAACTACCATCAAGGAGAATGACTGGATATAAGCCAAGGGAGTCAGTAGGTGTTCCCAAATTCATAAGACCAGGTTTCTACGCAGGCCACTTTTATTGGGCACATGACGCATGTCATCTCCAAAATTTACGTGAACCTCGAAACCAATCTTCAAATTCGGATGGAGACAGGCCCTGAGTAAAGGCTGCTTTGGCACAAACTTCGTAAACACTCACATTGCACAGCTGTGCTCTAATGCATGTGCTATGTTTGTGGCTATGTAAAGGCCAAAAAAGATTTTATTTCATTTTTTTCCGCATACCTGGTAGAAGTAGCTCATATCTAAGGACATTGAAATAATTGTAAACAATTCAAAAATGGTCATACATTTTGATGATGTCGTGGCCTTATTGACCCTGATTAGTGTCATGATCTGGTTGGCAGGCTCGATCTATACATCCACGCCTCCATCCATTTCTTTCCACTTTTATTCTCCCAAGGGTTACGGGCTTGCTGTCGCTTGCCCCAGCTATCTTCGGGCAGTTGGTAGGGGAAACCCTTACACGGTTGCCAGCCAATCGCAGGACATACATAGATGAAGAACCATCCAAGCTTCCACTCATACCTTGAGACAAAAGTCTTCCATTAACTTGCCATGCATGTTTTTTATCATTGCATTACCACCCAAGCTAGAAATATGATTTCTTAAATTAAGTTAACAAAAGAAAATATATACAATAACAATTTCTTATTCGTCCATCAAATAGAGTAAACGCAAACTGCAAACAAAAAATTGTGGCGTGTCCTTGTTGGACTGGTACTGGACTGGTTTCTGAAGAGTTTCCTCTTTGTAGGGGGTCATTTGGAGTGGTACTGAACCTCCTGAACCAGAAGGAACGCCATATGACATCACAAATCTTTGGATGACACCACACACCCTCCACTCCAATGTCAACTGGGTCAGTGGGGATGTGGTGGCTCTTCGCCACCAAGTCAACATTAGATGAGGGCTTCCGGGCGACGCAAAGGTTTGCAGGGCTGGCGAGGCACCAGCCTTTTCAAGTGCTGCCAGAACAATTGATAGCTGTCTGTTTTCTAGGACAGTCCTTGAGTGTTTTTGAGACAGAAATGCAAGTTAAAAAACAAACCAAACAAAACAAAACATTAAAAATCATTAAAAATTGCAAAAGATTGTCAGAGAAATCCTGCTATTAATGGTAACATATAGATTATACATTCCAATCCATTTGTCATTGGTCCTTTAAAAAACATTTTTGATGTGTTTGGCAATGTTTTATATCATGTGTTCTGCAAACTGCTTTCTGATAGCCGCAGCGGTCGGGGAAGCGCATTATCAATAAAGTTGAGATAATATGGATGAGTGAACATTATATTACATACAGTAAGAATGGTCAGCTGTCACGGGTCACACAAAGTGTCTCCTCTTTTTTTACAGACAGTGTATTTTAGGCATTGTATTTTAGGTGTTCAATTACTTGACAGTGGTGAGACCAGCCATGATGTTTGGACTGGAGACAGTGCCACTGAACAAAAGACAGGAAGCAGAGCTGGAAGTAGCAGAGTAGAAGATGCTGAGGTTTTCTTTGGGAGTGACCAGGTTGGATAGGATCAGGAATTAGTACATTAGAGGGACAACTCATATTAGAGGCTTTCGAGAGAAAGTCAGAGAGGCCAGACTGAGATGGTTTGGACATGTCCAGAGGAGAGAGAGTGACTATATCGGGAGAAGGATGCTGAGCCTTGAACTGCCAGGCAGGAGACCGAGAGGAAGACCGAAGAGGAGGTTTATGGATGTGGGCAAAGAGGACATGAAGGTAGCTAGTGTGAGAGAAGAGGATGCACAAAACCGGGATAGATGGAGGACATTGATTCGCTGTGGCGACCCCTGAAGGGAAAAGCCGAAAGGAAAAGAAGAAGAAGAATTACTTGAATGTTTCGGCGTATACTTCCACCTTCGTCAGAGTGTCTCTGGGACACTCTGACGAAGGCGGAAGTACATGCCGAAACATGTCCGGTAATTCATCCATCCATTTTCCGTACCGTTTATTACTAACTTGGGTCGCGGGGAGTGCTGGAGGCTATGACTTCGGGCACGAGGCGGGGGACACCCTAAATTGGTTGCCAGCCAATCGCAGGGCACACAGAGACAAACAACAGTCACTCTTCTACTCACACCTAGGGTCAATTTGGAGTTTTGAATACACAAAGTAACAAATAATGGGCACACAGATACAAAAAGCCATTTGCTCTCACACTCACACCAAGGGACAATTTCAAGTGTTCAATTAGCCTGCCATGCATGTTTTTGGAGTGTGCGAGGAAATCGGAGGACGCGGAAAAAACCCACGCCGGCCCGAGGAGAACATGCAAAATCCACAAAGAGAGGCCGAAGTGGGACGCAAACCGGCGACCTCTGCACGGGGAAACCGCTGTGCTAACCACTCGAATACCAGGCCGCCCATGTCAGGGAATTGAAAACCTAAAATACACTGTAAGAAAAGAATTAGTTTTAAATTAGATATCAAGTAGACAGGATGAACTTAATACAACGATAACGCGAAAGTTTTGGAGAGACATGCGTGAAGGAGTTTCGCCTCCTAGAAAAGCTGTCAAGAAAAAAGGGACACTGACGAAGGCGGAAGTATACGCTGAAACATGTCAGGTAATTGAACACCTAAAATACAATGTCTGTAAGAAAATAATCTGTTTTAAATTAGATATCAAGTAGACAGGATGAACTTAATACAACTAAAATGTCTCCTCGTTCAATTCCGACACGGCCCAAAGAGCAGTGAATGAGCTGCGTGTTTGGCAGGGGTGGCTCTGGTAACATGGAAATTACAATTTCATGTGGCCACTGTTTTAGCGATGGGAAAACCCAGCCTTTTAATTTCATTTAGACAACTCCCTTTTGTTTACTGAACTACACACCTGCAGATGCACAACCTTGTAAAATCCATTAAACATGTATGGCGACCGTCTCCTCATCCGTCTTCTACTACGGCAGTAACCGGTAGACGATTACATTGTATTTCATCAAGCATTGTCCAATAGTATATGTTCTATCAAATGAAAGTTAAAAAAAAAATCATAAACCTATGTTTTATTCGTTTTAATCAATCTGCAGCTATTGGCTGATATTTTTTTTTTGATCCTTCTGATTCTACCAATTTCCTGTATAAATATGAAAATCATAAATGAAAAACACTCATGAAAAGAAAAAAAAGAAAAAAACTGGATTCACACATTGTAAATAGCACAGCCACCTTATGCCAAGTCAAGACAGTTACATGTATCAATATGCTTTTTATAGTGTATTTTTATACTTTGCACGATCTACAGTTCTTTCTATGAAACATTTTCTTTTTTTGTGCAGTTGTACATTTCAGTCTCCTGACATTTTCTTTTATGCATACAATACTTTGTTTTATCTTTTAACTCCCCCAACCTTTTCTATTTTGCTGCTGTAAATTTAAATCATCCCCACTATTAAAGGCTTTGTGATTCTGATTTGCTTCTAAGGAAGTATGAGTAAGTGCTACATACATACAAGTGACTGAGCGACTATGATGTTGGGAGGAGGCTGCATTGTTCAGAATCATCATTGCATACTGTATGTACATGCCAGGGGTAATTGACTAATCCATGTGTCAATTTCATAAAGACATTAGGTATTTGAATATTGATTTAAATCGATTACTTGCCCATCATGTGATTGTTTACACTGGAGCAACTCGGAAAAACAGATGATGAGCATGAAATGAGTCTCCTAAGAATGTTGGTCACCTGAGTTGAACTGCATTAGACCATTGTGATAACTATTTCATATTTTTATTTTCTCATGCACATAAATGAGGGAAGCGAGATAGAAAAATATGATGGCAATGGGTGTGAAATGAAGTCCACCTGAGCACAGGCAGAGTAGATAATGACTTCATATCAGCCTTGATAGGTGCAGTGAAAAAGAGGTGATGAGAATGACACTAAATTTAGATTCAGATGAAGAATTTATAGAGCTGCGATATTCACAGAGCAGTACTACATGATCCATAGAAGACAAAAGCAGCTCGGACCGTGTACCTACAGAAATGCAGCGGAAGGAATCTGGCCTGGGCACTGGCAGTAGCGAGGCAACTTCAATACATGGGCAAACGACAGGTGAATACCATCCATCCATCCATCTTCTGCCGCTGATCAGGTGAATACGTTCTGTTTCAATACCCGGTGACATTTCTTTAACATGTGATTGAGTTGATAAAATAAGACAATTTTGATTGACATGATATTCACCATTTTGTGAAATAACCCAAAATGGTTTAAACATTGCATATCTGCGCATTTGGGTTTGACAAGACAACTGAGCGTTTTTTAGTTTATCACATTGTCTCTGCTTTTAACAAAGTAAAAATGAACTGAAAGTACTTGTTACTTTAATAAAAACAACTAAAATTAATGTGAAGCATAGCAAACAAGTCCTATGTGTGCATCTTTGTCAATTAATGTCATACAATGTTATTCAGTCTGATAAAAATCATAAAACAAAAGTAAAAACGTGAGACGTGCAGTTGTAACTATAGAGGAATAAAGTTGATGAGCCATAAAATGAAACTATGGGAAAGAGTAGTTGAAGTTAGACAAAGAGCAGAAGTGAACATTTGTGAGCGGCAGATGTAGTTGTTTGCTTTAAGAATGCTGATAGAGAAGTGTCACATCTCGTCACCGTCCTGGGCGCGCCCCGCCCCTCCTGTCACCTCCTCCGCTGCTCCCTGGAGACGGCCCCTCCCATCATCATGCACCTGGGTCCCCACAGCTGATTGTCATTCCCTTGATTGTGCCTTCTGACTATATCTACCGATCGCGCAATACAGTCTCCGTCGGAGTATTCTGAAAGCTACCCTGCTACTTCCGTGCCGTCAGATCAGCTGTCACCGATCTCCCTCACTCACCTCATCCTGCTGTCATTTTTTCATGCGTGCCTCAGTAAAGACTTTTGTATACGAGTATCTCTCTCGCCGTGTATTTTGGATCCACACTCCCCGCTTTCCTTTCGTCACTCGAGCCCAGCCCTCGAGCCTCAAGTGACGTGACAAGAAGTACAGAGAAGGTCAGAAGGAATTGCATTGTATCTTGGTAGATCTGGAGAAAGCGTATGACAGGTTGCCCAGAGAAGAGCTGTGGTATCGCATGAGGAAGTCTGGAGAGACAGAAAAGTATGTCAGAACGAAGCAAGACATGTATGATGACTGTAAATCGGTTGTGATGTGTGCTTCGGGTTGATGGGGGAATTCAAGGTGGAGGTGGGACTTCATCAGGGGTGAGCCCCTTCTTATTCGCGATGGTGATAGACAGGCTGATAGACAATGTTAGACAAGCATCTCCTTGGACCATGATGTTCGCAGGGAACAGGTGGGGGAGAAACGAGAGAGGTGGAGGTTTGCCCTAGAAAGGAGAGGAATGAAGGTCAGTCACAGGAAGACGGATATAGGTCTGTGAATGAGAGGGATCCAAGTACAGTTAGACCTCGGCTTACGAACACCTTACTTTACGAACTTTTCGGTTTACGAACGTCAAATTTATGAAAATTAAACCTTGAAATACGCACTACTTTTCGCGATACACACCCACCACGGCTGGCGGAGTGATCTTCGGATCTTCGGCGGAAGCACACGACCGAACAGCGCTCCAGCCGGCGCACCTTACCACACCCGCTCTCTCTGAATTCACACGTCGATCGCCTCCGAGGAGCTTTTTGCAGATAATTTTACTATTAGGAAATGAATGCAAGATGATCCCCTAATAATCACCTTCGAGGAGAAGAAGGAGATCATTGATAAACACGAACGAGGTGTGCGTTTGTGGCGTCACATGTGCACACCGCGGCTGTCGTGTGAATCTCAGCCTGACACATCTCTCACGCTGTGTATCACTTCCCTGAGAGTAACTGTCTCCGACCATTCTACAAATAAAGAGCCCGGTACCGTTCACCATTGCGACCATCCTTCACCGAAAAGCTTTACACAAAGGCGATATTTCGTCAATGCTTTCACGTGACTACTGACACCGAAATTGTCACTTGCGAGTTGACAGCTGGGGCGGGGCCGCCGCTCGCGACCTCCGCCAGGCGAAGAAGACACTTGAATTTCATTTCATTTCAACGAGGCGCTGTCACCTCACCAGTGACATGATTAAGACCCCTCGCTGTGTCTTGTGCTGGCAAGTCCAACAGTTTGCTTTGCCGGAGGTGATTGTTAGCAGTGATGCCGTAAGTTTGGTGCTTTCCGGGATCACGAATGTGCTGGACGGATCGCCCCGTACGCCTTCTTTGTCGCGTTTTATTCCGCGTCCGTGGAATCATCGGACTCGCGCCTTTTGTTGTAATTAAATCTCTACCAGCACCTACGGGACTCGAAGTGGATGCAGATGACATGGATGGAGCTTGTTGCTGACCATAACGAGGTCCTCAACACAGAGGATTTGATTTGCCTTCAAGAGGACAAGCAGAAGCAGGCCATTCAGGAGTCAATGTGCAGGCTTTTATTGAACAGTTCCATCCAGAAAAGGCTATGAGAATCATCAACATGATGAATGATAATGTGATGCCTCAGGTTCGTAAGATCTTACAAGTCAAAAAGCAACAGGTGTCAATTAAGAGCCATCAACGACCATCACAAATGTAAATAAAGTGACTTTATTATACTGTGCCGTGTACTTCTTTCATTACAATACAATAGCACATTTATTATACATAGAATAAGGTATGTTGTGTGTAGTTTTAAGGCTTATTTATTTAAAAATTATATTTTATGGAGACCTGGGAACAGATTATTCTCATTTTAATTGTTTCCTATGGGGAAAAAATTTGGGATACACACTTTTCGCCTTACATACTCTGTCTGGGAACCAATGAAGTTTGTAAGCCAAGGTCTCACTGTACAAGCGTGAGGTTACAGGCAGAAGAGATAAAGAAGGTGGAGGATTTTAAGTACTTGGAGTCAACTGTCCAAAGCAATGGAGAGTGTTGAAAAGAGGTGAAGAAGCTGTCCCGGCAGGCTGGAACGGCTGAAGAAAAATGTCAGGTGTGATGTGTGATCGAAGAGTTTCAGCGAAGATGAAAGGAAAGGTGTATAAAACTATGGTGAGACCAGCCATGCTGTTTGGACTGGAGACAGTGCCACTGAAGAAAAGACAGGAAGCAGAGCTGGAGGTAGCAGAGATGCTGAGGTTGTTAGCAGGTTGGATAGGATCAGGAATGAGTATATTAGAGGGACAACTCACATTCGAAGTTTTGGAGAGAAAGTCAGAGAGGCCAGATTGAGATGGTTTGGACATGTTCAGAGCAGAGAGAGTGAATATATTGGGAGAAGGATGATGAGGCTTGAACTGCCAGGCATGAGATAGAAAGGAACAAAGAGGATGTGAAGGTAGCTGGTGTGAGAGAAGAGGATGCACAAAACAGGGTTAGATGGAAGATACTGTTTCGCTGTGGCGACCGATGAAGGGAAAAGCCGAAAGGAAAGGAAGTTAATGATCTTCAACACTACTTAAAATAACAACAACAACAACAACAACAACAATTTGTCATTTCGCTAACTATAACGAACATATTTATTTCCAATCCATTGATTTTAAATCATTGTGTATCATGCAATTGAGGGACAGGACTTCCATCATGAATGTATCTCCTATTAAATATCAGTAATATACATCAGTAGATTGCAAATTACATTCCAGTCAGTTTATTTAAAAATCAGTTGCAGACACTCCTCAGAATCGTCAACACTCAAAGAATTTCCGAACGGTTGTCCACTGCGAGACTAATAAAGGAAAATCCAATCAATCAATCCAATCCCTTTCCTAGTTTGCAGTCCATCTTTGAGTTGTGAGAAGAAGACAGTGTTTTCAAATGAGAAATGCTTTCAACACAAGAGAGTAGAATAGGTTGGTGAAATGTAAACAAATGTGGCATGATGAAATATCTTTCCAATTATAGAGCTGTAATTGTTAAAAGCATCTCGCTGGCAAACTGACCTTCAGCAACGCATGTCCAGCCTCATTGATATCTCTCAAGATCCCATAAGATTTGATTTTTCCAATGATTAACGGTGGGTGGTGTTGATTGGTCTGTTTTTCATTCACTTTGAGGTGACATGGCTGCAAGGCAGCTGTTTAAACGTATCCAAGGGTGTGTGACATTGACACTAATTAATCTGGACGAGTGCACTAAGGCTCTTTTTATAAACAATCCACAGACAAGAAGAAAAGAGAACAGAACTGAAATAAACCAGTTGACGCTACAGAAACCAATATACAAGTCGGAGGGACTAGAGTATAATAAGAGGCATTATATGTATATTTTGGACCCATAATCATTGGAAAATATTATACACGGTTTATGCCCTGTGACACTGTATGATTTTGAAAAAAAAGTACAATCAGCGCAAAATACAACTGTGGAAGCATCCGTGATCACACATCCATCTAGGGACAATTTTGAGTCTTCAATCATCCTGCCAGGCATGTTTTTGGAATATCGCAGAAAAGTACCCAGGCAAAATCCACGCAAGCACGTGTAGAACATGCAAACATACCATGATTGAAAAATAATTTCCCCATTCAAGTGTTGTCAAATGCTGCGATTGGCTGGCTACCGGTTCAAGGTGTCCCTGCATACAGCCCGAAGATGGCTAGGATGGGCTCTAAAACCCACATGGCCCTTATGAGGATAACAGATCAAAAAATGGAATGGAATGGAAAAATTTCAAAGAGGCACTATAAAGTTCCATTTGGGCTACTGTTCAAAGAGTTAATGGTTTGGGGGAAGAAGCTGTTTAAATGTCTGCTGGATTTGGTGCGCATGGATCAGTAGCGAGTGATAAGTGACAGTTACGATTTTGTGAGCTGCTTTCATCTTTCTTAACTGCTATTTAGTAACGAATGGCAGTCTACCAAAATTACTATTCCCAGAAAGAAATGTTTGGATTAGTGATTTCTGTAAAAAACTACTTTTTGTTTTTTAGAACATCACATTACTTTCCAACAATCTCCCCCCATTCCTACAGTTACATACAACTTTGTGTGTGACCATTACTTTGTTTTAGTTCTTGTAAGGAATCAATGCATTTTCCTATTATTTTAAGTAGAAAGGACTGGAATTGAACAAACGTATTTAACACAACATTCAAAGCTGTTGTCCTTTGTGTGTGTGGGGTAGGGGGATACACATTTTATGCTAAGAGACACATTATACAATATCCGCATGAGTATATTTGGAGTAAAAAATGTGATTAAGTCTGCCCCCTTTTCATTCTGCCTTGACTATTTTTTTCTCCTGTAAAGTAAAATGCCCAGCTGGTTTTCTTATTAATTGTGTATTCATGCCTTTTGAGTGTTAGCATGGTAACCTCAACCTCTGATGTAGTGGCCCACAAATATTGGAAATGTGAAATGCATAGATGTCAGTCACCAGCATTTATGTCATGATAACTCATCATGATCCCTCTGGGGGGGACCTCACAGATGATGAAGTGTATGAAAAAGAAAGTCAGACAGGAGAAAACGATAAGATTTTGATTGAGATCTTACATAGGTGGTCATTTGTTAGGAAGATGTGGTCTAAAAATAAACAAACGGCCATCGCAATTAGCTACAGCAGGTGGATGAATGCTGTACCTGGTTATAACTTTGCTGTCTAAACAATACAGTTGCATAACATTGAAAACACTACATGCTTTCACGATTAAACGATTTTCACTTGGTAAATAAGCAATGCTGTTCATCCTCAACCAGCAATGTCTCACTCTCAGAGGTAGAATGTAACCCTGCGTATTAGTACTTAGTTAGATATGGATGACACAGGACGTGCGCCGAACAAAGATAACAGTATAATGTAACACTGCTGATAGATGTCCATCCTGCGTAGAATTGAGTGAATGACTTGACTATGATCAGAAAAAAATACCAATCAACCCTCTTTGGTTATGGAGATGCTGGGCGCCACATACAGTCCGGGAAAAGCAAGCATGATTCAGCCGTTTGTTTCAACGGGACATTTGGGTGAAGATTTCACAAGATATTTAAAGGCTGTGCAGCTAGCGATAGACAGTGAGGTGAGAAACACGCTGCATACATTATTTAGGAGTTCAGTCGGATCTTAAATGGGGAAATAAATCACTTGGAGTACCTTCAAAAGCTCTGTTTTGGAAGAGTTTGGTTTAGTTTTGCATAAGGAAACATCGGTGTCAATGGTAACATTGCCAAATGTTTATCACTAATTATCACTAAGAAAATGAATGGTACAGAATATGATATGGTACAAAACATTTTTAACTCACAGTGGTTAGTTAGTAAAATACAACGTCAATAATGACACTACAAACTGCAACTGATTAATGCTACCAAGCATTTGACATTACTCACAATGAACTGCCAACTATAATGGCAGACAGGTACATTAAAGTATAACAAACAGCTTTTGCTTCAGAGCTTGTTTGTTAAATGTAACATTTCACAAAGTTGAATAGAGGAGGCGTCAAAATTGTCTGCAAAGACATAAAGAATAGCTGTTATTCACAGACTCAATGGAATAACACTAAACTGTGTGTCAAGGATTTATGAAACAAGGCTTTAAATAACTCTCTCTTTTCCGAATCGATGACTTCAGTGATTTAAGGGATTTAAGGAGCAATGTGGTCATTTTTTTTACTTCAATACCAGGGAAGTGTATTATTAAACATAAATATACACAAAATGAACAGGTCATTGTATGTAGGGCAGAAGCTCTCGAATATTTCACCATTCAAATGATTTATTAATACAATCTAATGTAATAACTCCGTTCTGATTATTTTCCAGCAGGTGGCAGGGGTAGAACTTCTTTTCAGGTGGGCACCTTTTACCAACGTAGCTCATTATAATCACATACTACTGAATGCCTCTCGCTCCAACCCTTCGCGTCAAATAATTCACCTTGCTCAAGTGGTGTTTTCAATATGACCCATGTTATTGTGCCATAGTTCTGCCTTTTTAGCATCTTCCATTCATGGTACTGTAGTTTCCTTGGATTTCTTTTGTATATAAATTGTCACATTATGTTTGTTGCAAATTGATCATCTTGTGCTTTTATGACAAGCTATTTCCTCATATTGTTTCTTTGAAGCGCTTTTTGAATAAAAAGTGATTCATAATTATTATTATCCTGATAATTTCTACCCATGACCTCATTTGTACTTTGTCGGCCTTGTGCCTTTTTTAGTAAATACATCTCTCTCTCTCTCTTTTTTTAAGTCAATCAGAGTCTACTTTTGTAGAGTCCGGTTGTGTCCAGAAACCTTACGGACACCCTGACAGAATTATCCGACCATGGAATTGGGAAGGCTATGGACTGGAGGAACGGTAATGGATCCCCTGCACTTGGCCCTGGCCAACACAATCTATTCATTGTAACCGTCCAAGATGGGTAATCCGCCAGGAGGCATCTGTTGCTGGGGCTGGGTACAATCTCAGTTCAGTCTCCAGCAGGTGTAGCACATGTAGACTGATTGAGAGAATTCCCATTCACCCTCAAGTACCCTGAAGAGCGAGTCATTATTTCCACAGCCAGACTAAAAGACGTGACAGATCCCAGACAGACTCTTGTCTCTTCACCCACAACTTCCAGAGCCTTTAGAAGCTCTTGGAAGATCCCATCCATTCACGTGGCCATGCCACTGAGGAGCTTTTTAACCACATCTGTGACCGCAATCCTATAGAGGAGAAACCCCGCGGCCGAGAACCCAGACTCTGTTTCATCATTGGAAGTCATGTCAGCTTGTCATAGTATTTTCTAAACCAATTCACCCCATCCATACAATATACAGTGTTGAGGGGGCCGTCCCTGGTCTGGTCCCTCACCTGTGACCAGTTTGCTAGGGGTGACTGTTTTCTACTTCTTTAATTCCTTTCATCTTCCTTTCATAACTTTGCTGCTGCGAGACTAATAAAGGTAAATCCAATCTAATCCAATTCACGGCAATTCTCTATACAAATACATTGTAATTTTTTTTTTCTCACACACATGGTTTTATTTTCTCTGAACTCTGTTTTATTGTACATCCGGTCACTGAAGCTCTGCCAAAACTGCTAGGCTCTCTCTTTCGCCCTCACCATCTGCAGGAGTTGGCTTACTCCAGTGGGTGCAGCCCAGTTCCATTATGTGCTGTCCCAAAGATTAAAGAAGATTTTTGTTCCTACTTTTGATTCCTGCTTGATTAATACATGACCCTATCAGTGACACTGCCAGGGGCATACTGCTATTGGGACAGTCAAACCCGTTTCCCATGATAAAGTGGCAGCTCATTGAGGCAGACTAGTCTTTCTTTACGAGATTTTGCATAGGAGGAAATAGGCATAAGTGAGTGTTTGTTGTTGTGCCACTAGGGGATGGCACATAGAAGACTTGTGGCTCAATTGCAGTGGATTCTCATTCAAATCCGGGTGGTCGAAGAGCATGCAGGGCTTGATATTGGAGAAGCAGTACTCGATGGGGTCTGCGTGTGACATAGTGTTCGACCAACAACCCTCCGTATACATCACCGATGCGGCTAAAGTGGCATATGTCCCCAGCTTGCTTGCCGGCCCGGCAACCACTTGGGCGTTGGCCATCTGGGAGTCTCAGCCGGAGCTCCGAGCCTCCTTCCCGGACTTCATTGCCAAATTGCGGCAGGTGTTCCACCACCCGGTGAATGGGCAGGAAGCAGAGGGCCAGCTGTGGATCTGCCACCAGGGCACCCGATCGTCGGCGGAATATTCCGTCGCCTTCCGCGTCCTGGCCGCCGCCAGCGGGTATGACGACCGAGCCTGAATGCGGCGCTGAAGGACGAGCTTGCCACCCGCGACAAAGGCTCCAGCCTACGCGAACTGATCTCACTCACGCTGCAGCTGGACAATCGGATGCGAGAGAGGAGCCCGGAGCGTGCTGCCCAGGCGAACCCCGAGCCGCCGGCGGTGATCCGAGGGGGCAGCCTCCGGGCCTCTCTGTGCGGAGGGTACGCGGCAGCAGAGTCCATGGACATGGGGCGGCGAAAGGGCCACCCCGCGGCAGCCGGAGCAACGCACCACGGACTTGCCAACTCTGCGGGAAGTCGGGACACCGGGCCCTGGGCTGTTGGAGGTGGGGGCTCCCGGGAAAGCCCCCCAGTGACTGTAAGTCGCCCAAGTCTCCCCAACTACGGGTCCCGTTAAGGTCCGCGGGTGGGTTCGTGTCGCGGAGACTCGAACTGGACGGCGTAATCCACAGCCCCACCAGGACCATACCCGTTTGGGCCTTGGTGGATTCGGAGGCCGACAGCTGTTTTATCGACCGGCACGTCGTTCTGCGTTGGGTTGTCGGGTTGTCGAGCTGGGGTCAAGTCGGAGCGTACTCGATCTCGACGGTCGGTTACTCGCTTCGACTCGTACTCTCGGGCAACCACGTAGAATACCGTCGGTTTTTCGTGATGCCTTCCCGCTCGGTCCCCATCGTGCTCGGCATACCTTGGCTGGAGACCCACAATCCGGCCATCCCGTGGGACGGACCGACCATTCAGGGGTGGAGCCCCCTCAGGTCAGCCGCGGGCGGGTCGTCATCATCTCGCAGCCACCGCCCCTGAGGTTATTAGTTGAGAGGGGGTCCCGCCCACGACCTACGGCAGGCGTTCTGCAAGGACAGCGCCCTGTCCCTGCTACTGCACCGTCCCTACGATTGCGCCATTGATCTCCAGCCCAACGCACCACTCCCCAGCTCTCGACTTTACCACGTCTCCCAACCCGAACAACAGGCTCTCCGGGACTGCCCGTCGTTAGACCTCTTCAAAATTGACCTTTTTCTTCAAACATATCAAAACTGATATTATTCCTATTCTCCAAGGTCTAAATTAGCTAAATATACCAGTTATTGTGATCTTGGACCTTGGCTATGCCTGCCTCAAGAGCCATGTAATTTTATTGTTGACATTTTTCAAAAACGCTGCACAATTTGGGATATTATGTCCTTATTTTCATTGTAGCTTTCCAGAGGTTGATGCTACAGCATTGAATGTGGTACCAAATGAAAGCTATTAAAATGTTCTTGCATATGGTAGTAAACGCATGAACACCTGTGTTAATTTTAATTAATTTTAATGCACAAACATATATTTTTTATGCTTGGAAAGGATGCCATCATATAATACATAACTACATAAAAAAATGTTACTCTTAATGCATGTATATAATTTATTATCACTCATTATGCTTTATCTCTTCATTTCAGATTGTAAGTGAAAGCTGATTTGTTAAGATTTGTGAACTCCTGAGAACATGGCATCTGGAAGACAACGACGCTGTGGGAAAGTGGTCAGCGATACAAGTGAACGGGATGAAACAACTGAAAAGAGAAGGTGGCAACTCCTGCCACAAGGTCATTCAGTGATGTGTATCTCATTGGGCAACCCAGCTCCAGCATCAGAGGCTCTCAACTTCCTACTAACCGCCAGGTGTTCCAGTATTTCCTGCATCTGAGGAATGATAATCCCAACAGTGACAATAGGTGATACAGTGGATGTTGTTTTGCCATTCTGGAATGTGGCAAGGATTAAAACACTAACTAGACCAAATTCAGTCAACCGTTTCATGATCCTCCATACAAAGTACAGGAAAATTGTGCAAAACAAGGGAAGAAATAACAAACCAGAGGAAGAGAAACGAGCTAACTTTCTGAAGGACTTCGACAAGTTATTTGATATTGGAACAAAGGATGTTGTGGATGAGATAAGAAGCAACAGGCTGCTCACAAAGGAGACCAAGGAAGAGGACGTCAATTTCTACTTGGACCAACAGACCACTCCCCTGGCACACATGTCAGGTCATGATAAGGTGTTTCAGAAGAAGTCTCGAGAGAAAAGCTTCCGAGAAGAAAGAGATGAGAGAATGTTATCATCAGTGACTGCTGCAGCAGCAGAAGTTGGGAAAATTTCAAGTGATGAAGACCTAGAGAACAGTTAAGGCTCTGGTACCAGTGAGGCTTCAGAATACACTGAGACAACACCAAGCTGTTCATCAAAACCAAGTACGATAACCTTACACTTTCGACACTCAGTTATGACCAGTGAAGAGATTTGTAGCACTGCAGATCGGCTGACAACCAGACTACAGCCATGGTCTGCAGTGTTGAAGGCAGGAGGCGCAGATCTTGATGACTGTGTTATATCAGCCACTACTACAAGACGAAATAAGATAAACACTCGTCATAACTTGTGAATAACTTTAAGGAAAGTCTGCCAGATTACTGCACACTCCACTGGGATGTAAAACTTCTACAGGATGTTCTTGGTGGAAGATACACAGTGGAAAGTCTTGCAGTGCTCGTCTCTGGTACTCCACAGTATGAAGAAGGGAAGCTGCTTGGTGTGCCCTTCATAAAAAGTTCCACAGGAATCCAACAGTGTAATACTACATTGGAACTGATAGAAACATGGGGTCAAACAGACAACATTGTAGGCTTGGTATTTGATACCACAGCAAGCAACAGTGGCCTCAACAAGGGTGCAGCGAAACTTATTGAAGAAAAACTAGGCAAAAAGGTATTCTACTTCGCTTGTCACCATCACATATCAGAGGTAATAATTGGAAGTGTATGGGAGGCTGTGTTTAGCAAGGTCAAGAGTCCTGACAACTCAATATTCAGCAATGTGAAAGAGAAGTGGGACAAGTCGGTTAAGGACTGCCCAAGAGTCCTGGGCCTAGTTGAACAAGACTTGAAACAGAAGAAGACAAGCACAATTGCAGTCTTAAGCAATTTCCTTGAGGAAGCAAGTCCGAGGGCAGATTACAGAGAGGTGGCAGAGCTGTGCCTGATCCTGCTTGGTGAGGAGCCTCCTCGAGGTATCCACTGGGCCAAGCCAGGTGCCATCCACCAAGCCGGCTGGATGGCCAGGAACATTTACTGTATGAATATGTTCATGTTTTCCAAGGAACTAAAATACAACACGGACAATATCTTCAAGCTGGAGAGGATAAACAAGTTCCTGGCCTTATTCTACACCAGCCACTGGGTGACCACCACATCTGCAGCTGATGCACCTATCCATGACCTCCAGCTTATGAAGAACATGCTGCAATACAAGCAGTATGACTATGAACTGGCAACCTCTGTTCTCAAGAAAATGAAAAACCACCGCTGGTATCTGACCCAGGAACTAGTGCCATTCACCTTGTTCAGTTCAAATGCCAGCAACACCAAGTCTGCAAAAGAGAAGCTCGCAGTCAAGCTGTCAGAAACAGAGAAGCCTGAGAGTTACAGGAAAGGCAAGCCAGTGTTTCCTGTCATCAAGGCAGCTGCAGTTCTCACAGACCTGGTAGGGCCAGAGTCTCACTTTCTGTTTGATGCTCTTCCAATGAAATGTGACTGGCTCACTACTCCTGCTGACACCTGGGAAGACAATGACAGCTACAGGAATGCACAGAAGTTTGTGAGGTCAGTGAAAGTGACCAATGATATGGCTGAGAGAGGTGTGAAACTAAAGAGTGACTTTGCAACTCAGATCACAACTGACCCAGAGCAAAGAAGCTGCTTACTACAAGTTGTGGAGTACCACAGGAAAAAATTGACAGTTTCAAAAAAGCCACATTGAACAAATGATTATACATGTATTAGTAACATCCTATGTTGTGTGTTCTACATACTTGGCAATAAAGATGATTCTGATTCTGACAGTTTCTTATGCAATATATGTGTCAGTGCAGTGCTATCATACTACAAAACTGATTTTTCGTAGTGTCCCAGCTGTTTGTGCATTAAAATCAGCTAAAATTTACACAGGGGTTCATGTATTTTATTGTGCTTACCACCATATTCAAGAACATTTTATTAGCCTTCATTTGGTACCACTTTCAATGCTATAGCATCAACCTCTGGAAAGCTACAATGAAAAAAAGGGCATAATATCCCAAATTTTGCAGCGTTTTTGAAAAACGTCAACAATAAAATTACATGCTGTCAAAATTATCAGAACACATCATGGACTGAGGGGTGAATGATAAGGATGCTACATAGACACATACCTATCTATCTACACCACAGGTGTCACACTTAATGCTCAGGGTGAGATCTGGCCTGCCACATCATCTTATGAGGCCCACAAAAGCAAATCAAACAGGCCAATATCCTTGCTGCTTGGAAAAATCATGACTGAAAATTCAAATTCTCAGGTAATAAATAAGAGACATTGTAAGCATTTTCTTGCAACCGAAGCCCTTGTTACATTAATTTAAACAGGTGTTTGTTTAAAACCCTGTGCCGTGGTACAGGGTATTGTTACGTGTGCCATGGGAAAATATACAATATGGCTGTGCAGTCTGACAGTCACCTGGCAGAGTAGGTATTCTTCCATACTGGTAGTTAGCAACAGCATCTAGCAAATTGCCATATGCTTGAAGAAAAACAAAGTTTCCAGTCCAAGGCAAATTCACTTAGATTTCCAGCGCCATCACCCCAAGTAAGTTAAAACAGCATCTCCAAACAAAACACCCTTCACTTTCAAACAACAATGTGCAGTATTTTGTCCGCCTGTGTGAATACACGGAGAAACAAGCATGAGAAAAACCACAAAAGTAAACAGGAGGGCCTTGAAAGCAAAGTGACCATGTCACCAAACAAGTGGTTAAGTTAAAAAAGTGTCAGAACAAGTCATACTTCCCACCTGCAAATTGCAAATGAGATATTGGGACACAAGGCGGCGAAAGAAATAATCTGACTTCTCTAAAAACTAAATACATAACTAGAACGGAAGCTGTGGAAGAAAGGACACAGAAGCTTTCTGTGTCTTTCATCGCTTGCTGCTAGAATATGTCATGATCTGGTTGGCGACCAACGGGGGGCGCTGTCAGCCCCGCCTGCACCTGCACAGGTGCTGGTCGTCCCGATCAGATTGGCGACCAGCGGGTAGCGACGTCAGCCCTGCCGGCAGCCTCGCAGGTGCTGGTCGTTAAAAGCAATGACACTTAAAAGGACACCTGGCACGATCATCCGGGCCGATTCATTGTTTGTTTGCTGCTTGGTTGCAGCATGCATTGTGTACGTGTTTGTTTAACCTTGGCGGACTTTTACACTTGGTTTTCTGTTGCTACTTTGTATTTTTTCCATTCAGATCATTTTGATGTTTTACATTTTGTTCCTGCTGACTTTATTTTAATACAATTTGTCAAACAACCTCCTGCTCCCTCCTGCCTGCTTCTTGGGATCCGAACCCGCCATCACCACCTCGCAAAACGTGACAGAATGAATCGGCCAACTATCGGATCCCGCAGGTACATCGGACCCGTCTCATTTCCACCCTGTGCCTGGCTATGCTACGTCCACGTTAGCGCAAGCCTCGTCGCGTTTGAATCGCGTCACTCGACGAGCCGCAACGTCCACGTAAACGCCCGGCCGAGACCTCCTTCCAGGTGGCCGTCCAGGGTGACCCTGGGTGACTGGCATTTCACGCCCACGTCCAGCCACGCTGTCGTCGTGCATGACGAATTGAGTCTCATCCACGACGAGCCGTGCAACGTCCGTGTCAATGTCAGTCCGAGACCCCACTCACCGCTGGATCCCGGAGCGGCTCTGGACTGGTCTCGTTCCCCCGGAGCCGGGCAGTTCACGCCCACGTCGGCTTTCGGCCGAGACCTGGTCCCTTACGGCCGTACGGGGTGCCATTCTGCGCCTGGCAGTTCGACGTCCACGCAGAGCCATGCGCCGTCGCGTGACCGTGCGAGAGGGATCGCACTCACGCCCACGACGGTCCGTGCCGCGTCTTCGTCCACCCCAGGCCGAGTCCCGTTCCCATCAGGCCGCCGCCCGTCGTGTGCTGGAGAGGCGGCGGTTGCCCTCTCCACCGACCGTTCCCTGGCGAGTGGACCTTTTTGGGAGACTGTTGGGACTTCTGGAAGCAGCCCCTTGAAGGGGGGGTACTGTCATGATCTGGTTGGCGACCAACGGGGGGCGCTGTCAGCCCCGCCTGCACCTGCACAGGTGCTGGTCGTCCCGATCAGATTGGCGACCAGCGGGTAGCGACGTCAGCCCTGCCGGCAGCCTCGCAGGTGCTGGTCGTTAAAATCAATGACACTTAAAAGGACACCTGGCACGATCATCCGGGCCGATTCATTGTTTGTTTGCTGCTTGTTTGCTGCATGCATTGTGTACGTGTTTGTTTAACCTTGGCGGACTTTTACACTTGGTTTTCTTTTGCTACTTTGTATTTTTTCCATTCAGATCATTTTGATGTTTTACATTGTGTTACTGCTGACCTTTATTTTAATACGATTTGTCAAACAACCTCCTGCTCCCCCCTGCCTGCTTTTTGGGATCCGAACCCGCCATCACCACCTCGCAAACCGTGACAGAATGAATCTGCCTACCATCGGATCCCGCAGGTACATCGGACCCGTCTCATTTCCACCCTGTGCCTGGCAATGCTATGTCCACGTTAGCGCAAGCCTCGTCGAGTTTGAATTGCGTCACTCGACGAGCCGCAACGTCCACGTAAACGTCCGGCCGAGACCTCCTTCCAGGTGGCCGTCCAGGGTGAAACTGGGTGACTGGCATTGCACGCCCACGTCCAGCCACGCTGTCGTCGTGCATGACGAATTGAGTCTCATGCACGACGAGCCGTGCAACGTCCGCGTCAACGTCAGTCCGAGACCCCACTCACCGCTGGATCCCGGAGCGGCTCTGGACTGGTCTCGTTCCCCCGGAGCCGGGCAGTTCACGCCCACGTCGGCGTCCGGCCGAGACCTGGTCCCATACGGCCGTACGGGGTGCCATTCTGCGCCTGGCAGTTCGACGTTCACGCAGAGCCATGCGCCGTCGCGTGAACGTGCGAGAGGGATCGCACTCACGCCCACGACGATCCGTGCCGCGTCTTCGTCCACCCCAGGCCGAGTCCCGTTCCCATCAGGCCGCCGCCCGTCGTATGCTGGAGAGGCAGCGGTTGCCCTCTCCACCGACCGTTCCCTGGCGAGTGGACCTTTTGGGAGACTGTTGGGACTTCTGGAAGCAGCCCCTTGAAGGGGGGGTACTGTCATGATCTGGTTGGCGACCAACGGGGGGTGCCGTCGGCCCCGCCTGCACCTGCGCAGGTGCTGGTCGTCCCGATCAGATTGGCGACCAGCGGGTAGCGACATCAGCCCTGCCGGCAGCCTCGCAGGTGCTGGTCGTTATAATCAATGACACTTAAAAGGACACCTGGCACGATCATCCGGTGCCGATTCATTGTTTGTTTGCTGCTTGGTTGCTGCATGCATTGTGTACGTGTTTGTTTAACCTTGGCGGACTTTTACACTTGGTTTTCTTTTGCTACTTTGTATTTTTTCCATTCAGATCATTTTGATGTTTTACATTTTGTTACTGCTGACCTTTATTTTAATACAATTTGTCAAACAACCTCCTGCTCCCTCCTGCTTGCTTTTTGGGATCCGAACCCGCCATCACCACCTCGCAAAAACGTGACAGAATATCAGATCTGTATTCTTCCAAACAATTTGTCACACTTACTGAGAATAGATATAAAAATAAAACAAAATATTGGATTGATGTTGATTGTATTCCTACTCAAGTTGTAACAATGTAATATTATTTTTTTTACATTTTTAGATAGTGGTGTGCCAGGGGATTTTTTAAGTGAAAAAATGTCCCTTGGGTTGGAAAAGACGGAAAAACAAAGACTTAAATAAACCTTGAATTAATCGTTATGATAGACTTTTTTTAATAGGTTTCAGTCATAACGGCCCTCCAAGGGAAACAGTAACTAAGATGTGGCCCACAATAAAAATTAATTTGACACCCTTGGATTACGCTATTCTTTAGAAACACAATGGTGTGATGGTTCACAGCCTTTGCACAATAATAATTAAACCAAATGATCACTGCCGAGATTCTTCTAATTAACATATAAAATCTGCATTTCTTGGGAAAATCTACTCAGGAACCAAAAACCATGTTGAGTTTTATAAACTGTACCACCGTTGTAAACTGTACCACCAATAATCCTCTGTAATTATTGTAATTTTCAGGAACAACCATTTTTTGATTTTGTGATTTTAATAAGGAACACCGTATAAAATACAGCGGGGCCTTGGCTTACGAACCTAATATGTTCCCAGACAGAGTGTGTAAGGCGAAAAGTGTGTATCCCAAAAAATAATTTGCCATAGGAAACCATTAAAATGAGAATAATCCATTCCCAGGTCTCCATAAAATATAATTTTCAACTAAATAAGCCTTAAAACTACACACAACATACCTTATTTTGTGTATAATAAATGTGCTATTGTATTGTAATGAAAGAAATACCCTGCACTGCATAATAATGTCACTTTATTTACATTTGTGATGGTCGTTGATTGCTCTTAATTGACACCTGTTGCTTTCTGAATTGTAAGGTCTTACAAAACTGAGGCATTACATGAGCATTCATCATGTTGATGATTCTCATAGCCACAGTCTTTTCTGGATGGAACTGTTCAATTAGCCTGCACATCACAAATGCTCCCATGCTGCTTTCAAGGATTGAAGGGTAACATCATGCCAAGCCTTTTCTATCAGCTGAACACAATGATACGTTCCGAGCGTGACAGGGATAGCTGACTCGTCAGAACGTTAATAAAAGGGGTTGGATCCCTAAGCAGGCAGCAGAGACGTAGGTGCTGGCAGAGATTTTATTACAACAAAAATGGCACGCGGGGGGGAAAAAAACTCCCAGAAAAGAAACAAACTTACGCAATTGCGGCGAACAATCAACTCGGGCGAAGCAAACTCTTGTGCTGGCAAGTCCAAGACACTAGCGAGACGCGAGGCGTCGTAATCATTTGACTGGTGAGGTGAAAGTGACTAGTTGAAATGTCCCAGTATCTGTGATCAGGGGATTGACAACAGCTGGCGGCAGAGGTGGAGAGCGGACTCCCCGCACCAGCTATCAACTCGCATGTGACAAATATATATATATATATATATATACCTCAACTCATCTACATACAATGTAGCCAAATATTTAAAAACTTACTTAGCTGCGTTGGTTGGTAACACAGAATATCACGTAGAGAACACCACAGGGTTTGTAGAGAGGATCAAAGACCTTATATTGGAACCTGAGGAAACTTTGGCATCTTACGATGTGACTTTTCTCTTTACATCTGTCCCAACCCCAGCAGCAGTCTCAGTGGTGACAACGTGACTGCTGGCGGACGTTTCTCTGCATGAAAGAACCAAACTTCAACCGGACCACATCTGCCAATTATTGGAAATCTGCCTTAATACTACGTATTTTCAATTGAGGCAGAAATTTTATAAACAAATTCATGGTTGTGCTATGGGCTCACCAGTTTCATCCATAGTGGCTAATCTGTACATGGAAGAGATGGAGAAACAGGCTCTCACATTCTTCCCGGGGACAAAACCGAGACACCGGTTTAGATATGTGGACAATACCTTTGCCATAATTAAAAAACAAGAAATTAAATCCTTCACAGATCGATCACCTCAACTCGGTAGACATCAACATTAAAGGACAACCGACGTCCCGGTCAAGTTGTGTCCATAATTTGTAAAATGGCTTTAAATGACTTCTACAGAGCGTATTTTACAAATATTCCACCGCATATAGCTATATTTTACGTTTTAAGACTCGCGCTGAATATTCAGGAAGTCTTGTTTTTGAGTTGGTGACGAGTCCGTACGTGATGTCACTAAAGGACCGCCCTTTACCGTAAAAAAGACGCATTGTAGCGGTCCTTCCATCACGTTAATGTATTTTGCTGTACCTGTTTGGTCTGGGGACCTCGTGTTGCACCCAAAAGCTGCCAGGAGGCCAGAAGAGGGCGTCCAAGCTCCATATAAGGAATTTATCAGCCTGTGGAAACGGAGGTGGCCACAGGAGGTCGCCATTTTGTGCGTCTTTTTTTCGGTGAGAGATTTTCCCCCAATGTTGCCTCAAAATGGCAAAAATAAATTCTTTAATCGATTGCAAACATGTATGCTTTCCTCTGCAGAATTATTTGAATCATATTCATAACTGGATGTGTAACAAGAAAGCATATTCTCCGAATCTGAAACCATTGTTTTGATTCACTAGCAATGCAAGACGTCTTGGCGTGACATCACGAACTGGGGGCGGGACTTTCTGAAAATGCCAAATTCGCAGCTCAATTTTTTGAAGATTTTGGACACTTTAAGTCAATTTTATTGGTGTTTTGCATTTGACTAAAAATATCATACTGCGTGTTTTGGGTATTTTAGATGCTATAAAATGTTTTTCTGGTGTCAGTTAAAAAACAAAAAAGTGACGTCGGTTGTCCTTTAAATTTACTCGTGAGGACATTAAAGAGAACCAACGAGCCTTTTTGAATGGTAAAGTAATTATAAAAGAGGACAGAGCGCTAAAAACAGAAGTCTTTAGGCAGGCTACGCACACTGACCAGCACTCACTAACTGTGGGTACCCTCAGTGGTCATTTAACAAATGTCAGAAAGAAAGAATAGGGAATGAAACCAAAAATTCTGAAGATACAAAAAAGGAGATGAGTAGCAGTACCTTACATTGCAGGAGTTTCTGAAAAACTACAAAGAGTCCTTTGGCAACACAAAATTCCTACTTATTTCAAACCGATAAACACCTTAGGGCAAAAATTAGTGCATCCAAAAGATAGGCTGCCAAATGAAAAACAAAGTAATGTAGTTTATTCAATACATTGTAAGAATGAAAATTGTAAAGAGCAGTACATTGGGGAGACTCAACAAATTCTCAAAAAAGACTTTATCAACATTGCAGGGATAATATTAGTGGGCCTCAATCGGCAGTTCATATGCACCTAAAAGCTAGCAACCACTCATTTGACGACAATGAGGTTAAAATCGTAGCGAAAGAACACAGATGGTTTGAAAGGGGAGTAAAAGAAGCAATTTTCATAAAACAGCTAAATGCTTCTTTAAACCGATATGGTGGGGTGAGGTTCAATTTGGATCGTTCGTACAACAGCCTACTTAAGCGAAATAGGATTAGGAATACTGATGCGGTGATAACGGTGGAAGTGGGGTATTCAGGCCAGTCGTTAGTCAGAACAATAGGAACAATCAGTGGAGTGGCAGGGAGTAGTCCTCTGCTCCCTCCAGGGACCACCGAACCCCACCAGTTTCATATGCTCATTCACCAAACCCTTCTTCCAATGACTGTGGCTACTAACTTCAGTCTAGAGTTCTAGACTTAGGGGTGGCCCTCTGTGGCGGAGGATGGGTATATATATATATATATATATATATATATATATATATATATATATATATATATATATATATATATATATATATATATACAGTGAGACCTCAACTTACAAACACCTTATTTTACAAACTTTTCGTCTTACAAACGTCAAATTTCTGAAAATTAAACCTTATAATAAGCACTATTTTCATAATACACACCCACCACGGCTGGCGGAGTGATCTTCGGCGGAAGCACACGACCAACAGCACCAGAGGCTAAGTTACCAACAGTCCTTATGGAAGGTGACTCTCCTTCCATAAGCCATCAACAACCATCAAAAAGGTAAATAAAACGTTATTTTACAGCACAGTTTATTTCTTTAATTACAGTCCTCATGTAATGCGCCTCTCTTTCCAAACAGCAATTCCCTTTGACCGTCGACCTTCAATGCTATTCCATCAAGCCATAAATGACCATCATAAATGTAAATAAAGTGACTTGATGATACAATGCAGTGTATTTCTTTCATTACAATACAATAGCACATTTATTATACATAGAATAAGGTATGTTGTGTGTAGTTTTAAGGCTTATTTAGTTGAAAAGTATATTTTATGGAAACCCGGGAACTGATTATTCCAATTTTAATGGTTTTCTATGGGATTTTTTTTTTTTTGAGATACACACTTTTCGCCTTACACACTCTGTCTGGGAACCAATTAAGTTCGTAAGTTGAGGTCTCACTGTATTATATATCCTCTGCCACAGAGGTTAGGAGCCACAGTCATTGGAAGAAGGGTTTGGTGAATGAGCATATGAAACTGGTGGGGTTCGGTGCCTCCAACAAGATTAAGAACCACTGACTTAGAGTGTTCAATCCCCCTGCCATGCACGCTTTTGAAATGTGGGAGGAAACCGGATTACCTGGAAAAAAACCCACACAGGCACAGAGAGAACATGCCAACTGCACACATGAAGGCCAGAGGCCAGAGTCCAGAACCCAGCGTGATTGAACCTTGCACCTCTGCACTGTGAGATGGGCGTGATAACCAGTTGACCACCGTGCCACGCAGCACATCATCATATTTAAATTATATTTTCTACCACCGCCCTAAAAGATGCAGCAGCGTAACTTCATGTATTTTATCCCATCAATTTTCATCAGGGAGAAAAAACAAGCACACACTACTGTCAGATTTTGGACATCACTGACATCACAGTAACAGACATCACTGCTGAGAACAGAGATGCCCTGTGTTCGTAATACTGAGAAACAGAGTGGGAGTTTTTTTTTAATAAAGATAATAGCAGATTTAGAATGTGTGCACATTCTCCAGGGAAGCTTGCTCTATGTAGATTTCCGTTCAAGCTCACTGGCAGAAAGCACATATCCACTGATGAATAGGCATGACTCAAAACTTGAAACACATATTGCAGGTCGAGGTCATATCCAACAAAAGGACATTAAACTCCGTTTTAAACAAAATACGATAAGAAAATGTTGATTCTGAAATTCCTATAATCGTGTATTTGTCAGATGTTAAATATTTCCAAACAAATGAACTGAATAACGTGTGGCAATCATGAAATAACAAAGGAGTAAAGAGAAGCGGCCATCGCATTGCGAGGTGCAGATTACCTGTCCAGGGCGATGGCGGTCATGGAGGAGATACTGGCAAACACGGCCGCGATAGGAAAGAAGTTGTGAAAGCGGCAGTAGACAAGTCCGAAGTACCACTCGTTGTGCACGGCGTAGATAAAGTTGAAAACAGTGTTGAATGCAGCCATGGAGGCTTCGGCGAACGCCAAGTTGAGCAGGAAATAGTTGGTGACCGTCCTCATGCGTTTGTGGGCTATAATGATCCAAATCACCGTCACGTTACCAACAACTGAAACGATCACTATAGCGCAGTAGGCAATGGCCCACAGGGATATTCTCCAGGCCGGTTGGACAAATTGGTTCCAAAACATGGTCCCGTTGTTGGTATCGTTGCTGCTGGTGGTCCAGTTGACTTCGTCCACGCCTTCAAATATTGGGTCCATTTTAGCACTCGGGAGTAAAAGGCTCACTGGGACGCACTCATCTGATGGAAGTCTTGTGAAATTCAGTAAGCTCAATGAAAACTTTCACATCCACACGTGGAAGTATGAAAGATTTCTCTCCTACTAATTTATCTTGTGCTGATATTTAATCTGCGAGACATCTTCATTTGCAAGATGCGAAATAAAATGCGCGTATTTTACGCACGTCTCCGCGGAACCAGAGGGAATGCGTAATTTTCATGCTGTGAGGAGTTCTGCTCAGTTTTCAGTCCTGCCCATTGATGTCATCGTGCTTCGTCCCCGACTGCTCCAACAAGCCGCACACGCAATAGAACATGAGCTCAGGTACATTTATAACCTGACTCTTACTGCCCCCTATGGTACCACGGGAAACCTCCGTCAATGTTTAAAATAAGACGAGTTTGAATGTATTTCAATAAAATCTCTCTCTCTCTCTCTCTCTCTCTCTCTCTCTCTCTCTCTCTCTCTCTCTCTCTCTCTCTCTCTCTCTCTCTCTCTCTCTCTCTCTCTCTCTCTCTCTCTCTCTCTCTCTCTCTCTCTCTCTCTCTCTCTCTCTCTCTCTACCCACCCTCTTTATCTATTCCCCCTATATCTATCCCCCCCCCTCTCTCTCTCTCTCTCTCTCTCTCTCTCTCTCTCTCTCTCTCTCTCTCTCTCTGTGTGTCTCTCTCTCTCTACCCACCCTCTTTATCTATTCCCCCTATATCTATCCCCCCTCTCTCTCTCTCTCTCTCTCTCTCTCTCTCTCTCTCTCTCGCTCTCTTTCTCTTTTCCTCTCTTCCTCCCTCTCTCTGTCACGTTCTGCTTGGCGACCAATGGGTGGCGCTGTTGGCCCCGCCTGCAGCTGCACAGGTGTTGGTCGTTCCAATCAGTGGCAGTTAAAAGGACTCCCAGCACAACCATTCCGGGTCGGGTCATTGAATGTGTTTGCATCACCCTTTCAGGTTTGTTTCATTTTGGCAGATGAGAAAACTCATGGTTTTCTTTAATACTTTGTACTTTTCTGTTCGGATGTATTTGATGTTTTAGATTTTGTTCCTGCTAATTTAATTATAATTTGTCAAATACAAATGTGATACTTAATAATCTTAATCTGGGCTACTGTTCAAAGAATTAATGGCTTGGGGGAAGAAGCTGTTTAAATGTCTGCTGGATTTGGTGCGCATGGATCGGCAGCGCCTGCCTGAGGGGAGTAGCTGGAAAAGGTGGTGGGCAGGGTACGGAGGGTCCAGTATGATTTTCCGCACCCTAGTTTGGATTCTTGCAGTGTGCAAGTCCTCGAGAGTGGGTAGGGCGGTACCAATGATTTTTTTCCGCCGTCCGAACTGATCGTTGAAGTCAGATTTTGTCCATTTTTGTGGTGGCCCCGAACCAAACGGTGATGGAAGAACATCTGGACCTCATTGTCTTTCCAAAGGCCCGGAGGTCAGTTTGAGCCCGCCACATCATTTTATGTGGCCATCAAACTTTCATGATTCCTGTTAAAACCTCTACAAACATTTCAAATTCTCATTTGCAATAAAAAAGAGGCGGCCAACTTGACAGTGCTGAGGTCGTAAGTTCAAATCCCGCTCTGGCTTTCCTGTGTGGAGTTTGCATGTTCTCCCCGGGCCCGCAGGGGTTTTATCAGGGTCCTCTAGTTTCTTCCCACAAACATAAATGGCAGGCTGACTGAACACTCAAAATTGTCCCTTGGTGTGAGTGTGAGAGCATATGGTTTTTGTATCTGTGTGCCCATTATTTGTTACTTTGATTCATAACGGCCCTCCGAGGAAAGTGTGACTAAAACATGGCTCGTGACAGAAATGAATTTGACATCTCTACTCCAGATAGATAGATGGATGGATGGACAGGTGGACGGACAGAAAGAGAGAGAGAGAGAGAGAGAGAGAGAGAGAGAGAGAGAGAGAGAGAGAGAGAGAGAGAGAGAGAGAGAGAGAGAGAGAGAGAGAGAGAGAGAGAGAGAGAGAGAGAGAGAGAGAGAGAGAGAGAGAGAGAGACTTTGAGACAGAGGTGCTATACACTGTCAGTCAATCAAAAGGCACACAAGAATGAATAATGCTCACGGCATGAAAACTAGAATCAAATATTTGAAGATATTGAGTGAAATGCAATGCTATTTTAATCAAGCATTCATAATTTCGTTTGATGTTTACATTGATCTGTCAAATCAAATTTAATCGAGAAGTCACTCTATCTGCTCTGGGTGACAGTGTGGCGATGACGTTGCAAGTCTGCCTCCCAGTTCTAAGGTTCCGGCTTCAAATTTCGGTTCTGACCTTCCGATTAGGAGCATGCACGTTCTCATTGCGCTTGAATTAGTTTTCATTGGGGGTTCAATGAGGACACCACATTGTCCATGGGTGTTTTTGTGGTTCTTCAGCCGTAAGTGCACTGTGATTGAAAAAGTCAGATGTTGTGGATTCCAGCTCACCTTTAACTCTAAACAATAATTTATTATTGAAAACGAATGATTGGGTCCACATATATTTCAGTCCATTTTTCACACCAGTCATCCTCATAGAGTCTGTGGGGGACCGGAAGCATCTCAGTTGACTTTGGGATCAGGTAGGGTGCACCATGGGCAGGTTGCTAGCCAATCATAATCTTAAAGGAGACAAACAGTGGAAAATTGACTTTTAAATTTTTTAGATGCATCTCTGGAGTGGAAGCCTGGTGTCTACCCATCAAGTGTGAAATTGTATACTGTACTTTGTAATTTTTTTCTGAGCTATCTCCCCCCAAACAAAAGGTACGAGTAAACCATTCTGAATTTAGGGATAGCCACACTGCTGTCGGAATCACAGTTCATATCTTTACAGAAAACTTGACATTTGTGTAGATGTACAGATTAGCATTCAATGACAAATTTATCTTCTGATAGACTCAGTAAACTTTTTCACTAATTTGTGTTCGACGCATATTGCATGGTACATACTTGGAAAGGATCATTCAACGGCTTGGTTATTGTAAATACTGTAGATACATTTGTCTATAACTGCTATCCCATTGTTGACCAGCAGATGGCTGTGCTTTATTTTTCTTGACATTACGTTGGGTTGTTGTCACTTCCGGTACAGGTTTTACTTTCCGTGCTACTTTACGTTTCATTTTTACTGAGAAGACTGTGAGAATGGACATGCTTTATTGTACTGTTTAGCAAGGAAAGATAAAAAGGCCAAAGATCAAAACTTCCATTTCGGATGGAAAGCGGGCAAAGTGGTTTGTATGACTTTATTATATAAGTTTTATTTCATTGATGTAAAGTCCAAATGTTTCTGTGTAAATAATAACTATATTTTTATATTTGTTTGTAGTTCTACGGTGGTGTTGGTGGTGTGAAATCACATTAAAGAATTAACCATCAGTACAAAAAACCGGAGTCCTCTGTTTTGAATGGAAGCACAGCCATCAAGTGCTGACTCCATTACTAATGTCGTCATTGGGGTTTACATGCACATCATTTGTTGTACTTGCTTTTTTAAACTCGGTTGATCAGAGAGTTGCATCCCCCTAGTTGTTGGAGTAAATAAAACAACCCAGCCAACTGTATTAGACCCACAGTATAAGGGTCAGGGTATGTCATGCAGGGTATGTAAAATGTCATGCAATTGATTCATTTGCATGACATTTTAGTTTCTCAGAGTTTCCTCTTGCATCACAATAAACATCCTGGTTTGGTTAGTTAAACACCTTTGAAGAGAAGATTATCAGAATTGTGAAGTGGTGTAAGTAGGAATCAGCGGCGGGGTGGAAATTAGGAAGTTCAGGCCAACTGAATGGCCATTACAGGCTCAGCTGGCCTCAAATTCCACAGCCTTTTTTCCACAAAATATTGTCACGATAAATGCTGCATGACTTATACTTATCTGTAGCATGTCAACATAGCCATGAAGAAAAACCGCACTGGCTGTATACCTGACAAGGGGCGGTAATGAATGCATGGCTGACCCAGTGATTCGGCCAGTCAATGTCAGACACAACACAAGAGTTACAGCCCACAGGCTGCACCATGTTCATGCTTTGTCAGACCGATGCTGTTGTGCAACCAACAATTTAAGGAGAAGACTTTTAACCCTTGAGCCCTGAACAAAAATCAGGTGGTGGCCCTTCCGGGACCTGCACTGAGTGTAATCATCGTGCAAAAGTGAGAGTCATAACAGGTGTGAGGCTCGAGGGCGTGGGACAAGTCACTGACGGGGCCCGATTGCCCAGGAGGAGGGGTATGACAATTGGTGGGCACGGTGGAAAAATAATCAATTATTCAACTGAGCAGGCCACACATTTCTTATGCAAATGATTTGTTAATTCAATTATTGATAATCTTGTTACATATTTTGATCTATTGCATGATTGATACCTGTTGTTGTCACCATTACAAAAATTACCCGGTCTGAGCTGATTGTGACTAGGTCGCATTGCTTTTTAAGCATTCAAAGCATATTTACATGTTATTTGATATGGGAACACATGCTGGTATACTTTGACATAAGAAAACATAAAAAGTGTGTGTGTGTGTGTGTGTGTGTGTGTGTGCGTGTGTGTGCGTGTGTGTGTGTGTGTGTGTGCGTGTGTGTGTGTGTGCGTGTGTGTGTGTGTGTGTGTGTGTGTGCGTGTGTGTGTGTCTTTGTGCATGTGTGTGTGCGTGTGTGCGCGCAAGTGTCTGAATCAAAATAAAATAACCTCAAATATTAGAATGATGGAGATCCCGGTAGTCAAGTGGTTAGCACGCCGGCTTCACAGTGCAGAGGTCGTGAGTTCAAATCCTGCTCCAGCCTCCCAGTGTGGAGCTTGAAGGCTCTCACCGTGCCTACGTGGGCCTTCTCCAGGGCAGGCTCACCAGCTTCCTCACACATTCCAAAGACATGTATGGCAGGCGGGTTTAACACTCTAAATTGACTCCATGGGCGTGACTGTGAGCGCAAATAGTTGTTCGTTTCTGTGTGCCCTGCGATTGACTGGCAACCAGTTCAGGGTGTCCCTCGCATAATTCCCGAAGACGGCTGGGATACGCTCCAGCAACCCGCGTGACCCACATGACGATAAAGCGGTCTGGAAGATGAATGAATGAATGAATGAATGAATGAATGAATGCAGTGCCTGTGTAGTATCAGCAAGTTGATTTTTGTCTTAAAATAATAATAATAATAATAATAATAATAATAATAATAATAATAATAATAATAATAATAATAATAATAATAATAATAATAATACATTACATTTTAAGCAGCTTTTATTCTTGCATTTATTTTTGGTTTGTTGGCTTGGAATTTCATGCAATCCTTCATATGCGAGAGCCCTTTGGGTGGGGGGAATTCACATTTTGGGGTTACTTTGCTGTTTGCTTCAAACCCTTTACTGTTTATTGGTTACGATAGTGGATCTTTTGTACACGCATTGAGAAATGCAGACGAAAAGATCATATATATTAAGAGCAAGTGTTCTGCACATATCTTGTCCATATCTTAACAGGCATTATTTTTCATACATCTGGTAATTTCTCCAAATAAAGGTTATCTCATCTCATCTCATCTGGTTAGTGAAAGTGTGGTCCTATGTGGCCTCTGAGTTTTACTGATGAAAATTTGTGGCTCCCAACAGCATTTAATCTGTCCAGGCTTGTGTTAGATGGAGTTATGAGACTCATTGGAATTCATTCTGCTTTCAACAAGAGTTAACAATAATGAAACAAAAATATCAACAAAACACAATTTTAAATGTAGTCTGTGAACATGAGGAAACGTTTGGTTGTTTTTTTTTTCAGGTTGTGCTAATGCATCGCTGGCAAAGCCAACATGTACCTGAAACATTTCCATGAGGAAAATAGATTTCTGATTGAATAAAGTTTGTTCCGTTTGACGTTGTCAGACATATGTTCAGGGAGCAAAACCAGTTTCATTGTTGACTGTGCCCTTTCCATTTCATAAGCGCTTTGTTTCTGAGCTGAGTCTTTTTTTCTCAGGAGTCAGGAGCAGTGGCAAAATGAGATGCGGTGAACAAGCTCATTAAAGTGGATTAATTGGATTCCTGTTGACACTGTATATCTTCAAAATGAATTACATAGAGCGCAAACTAATTTGGTCACATAGAGTCTGAGCGCTTTGATTGGTCAAGTTATTTTACTGTCATATTATTGGTCACAAATGATAATTCAGTTTTTACATGGATGAGTGTTGATTGATAATCATGTACAGATTATGTTGTTTCGTGCCAGATTGTCTGTCATTACAGATGACAAGTTTAAAATCACATTCATAATAGACATAAGTGTTCATATTTCTCTATATAGCATTTTGACTTGTAGGGTGTGTGTGCAAAAATAAAGATTCACAATATTGTTTCATGGCTTTCGACTGTGAAGTGTGAATGTTGACTCACAGATTTTGTCTGTAAGCAACAGGAACTCGCTGCATCATTTCAAAGAATGAAAATGTTATTTTTAAATTGAGAATTTCCATTCCAGCATTCTGATCATGCATGCTTGGGTGAGATTAATCTTTCAATATATAAATGCCATTATGTACAGATAGTCAGTTAAAATTGCAAATGTTCCCATTGTGGGACTATTAAAGGCTTGCTCATTCTGAAATGTCATTAACTGTCTGATCCCTTGCTTGTTCATCAGAGCAATGAATCTTATTGTGGCAGTCAGTCTGTCTCTCCTCCTTAGTATTTATGTCAGCTAAATCCAAATATTCTTAAATACCTGTAGCCCATACATATTATTCAGGAATCACCAAACAGCATCTGTTCTCAAGTGCATTTGAAAGTCTAGCCAAACTGGCTGAGGGATATTGCCTGCAGGCTATAGGATTCCTGTTCGAGCCCCTTTAAAAAGTGTATTGGCTCAGATGCGGCCAGAACCCAGGCGAATGAACATCAATTCTTTCATTTGATAATAAGACAAACCTCATACCACCAAATGCCATGTAGTCTCCATACATCTTCCAAAAATGACAGGTCGGGGGAACTATATGCACGTTACGAGAAAATGTTGATGAGAAAGTCCCACGGCAATGAAAAATGGGTTATTGCAAAGTGTGGTACCTGACCTGATGTGAAATGCTCAAATATTCTCTCCTTCACGACAGTGTGCCCTGCGGGTCACCACGGTTGTCTGCACAAGACTTGATGTACAATACAGTATGTGCACCATCCGCTCTGTCTGACCGCCCTGTGGTGTATAGATTGGAATAATTAGAGCAGAGAAGTTGGTTCAGTTTGTGTTCAGAGGAGCAATATTTACAGTACTATTGTTTTATTGACTTATTCAAATATTAATTTTCAACATCTATCTAAACCACGGCTTGGCAAACCAGGGCCCGTGCGTCAGATCCAGCCTGTTAGTCTTTCATGAAAGTTGATACAAAATTGAGATTAAAAATGAATTCATTTCATTTGGACTTGTCATGACAGGCATTTCATTGCCAGATGACGCAGTTACTTGAAGGTGGAGAGCACAGAAGTGAGGGGGACATGAAGTGAAAGGGAGAGAAACTGATATTGCACACATTTTTAATTTCATTCATTTAAATTGATGTCGCAATGTCAGATTTAAAAAAATCAACGTGTCCGCCGATGCAAAACGTTTAGATACTGTCAGGTGTTCCGCGGAAAATTATCCAAAAACGTATGCCTCTGCGGTCTATCAATTTGCTATTTGCTTTAGTGAGTGACAGGAGTATAGCTAATTACACGATACAATGCAATGATTCTCTGCAGCCAATCACGCAATTGACAGTACGGTGAGACCTCAGCTTACGAACACCTTATCTTACGAACTTTTCATCAGACGAATGTCAAATATATGAAAATTAAACCTTGAAATCCGCACTACTTTTTGCGATACACACCCACCACGGCTGGCGGAGTGCTCTTCGGATCTGGCGGAGTGATGTTAGGATCTTTGGCGGAAGCACACGACCGAACAGCGCTCCAGCCGGCGCTACTTTCCATGCCCCCTCTCTCTGAATTTACACGTCGATCGCCTCCGAGGAACTTTTTGCAGATAATTTTACTATTATGGGACCGTAAAAAAAACCACCACAGGCTCGTGTTCAGCCGGTGAAGACACAAAAAATAAAATCACCGTCGAGTAGAAGGAGATCATTGAGAAACACTAACGACGTGTGCGTTTGTGTAAAGTTTACATAACACTGTAAAGCTTTTAGGCGAAGGATGGTGGCAATGGTGGAAATGAAGAATGTTAATCTCAGGGAAGTGACACACAGCGTGAGAGATGTGTCAGGCTGAGAGTCACATGACAGCCGCGGTGTGCACATATGATGCCACAAACGCACACCTCGTTCGTGTTTCTCACATCGACTAAATAACGCCTTTGTGTAAAGTTTACACAAAGGCGTTATTTATTCTATCAATTCTCTCTATTTTACTAGTGCACCATGTTCTACCGGAAACAAATTCCTTGTGTGTTCTACATACTTGGCAATAAAGATGATTCTGATTCTGATTCTGATTCTGATTCTGGTTCTGATTCTGATTGTGATTCTGATTTAGTCGATGCTTTCACGTGACTAATGACGCGTTTTATTCCGCGTCCGTGGAATCATCGAACTCGCGCCTTTTGTTGTAATAAAATCTCTGCCAGCACCTACGGGACTCGAAGTGGTTGCAGATGACATCGAGGAGCTTGTTGCCTCAACACAGAGGATTTGATTTGTGCAGGCTTTTATTGAACAGTTCCATCCAGAAAAGGCTATGAGAATCATGACCATGATGAATGATAATGTGATGCCTCAGTTTCGTAAGACCTTACAAGTCAGAAAGCAACAGGTGTCAATTAAGAGCCATCAACGACCATCACAAATGTAAATAAAGTGACTTTATTATACAGTGCAGTGTATTTCTTTCATTACAATACAATAGCACATTTATTATACATAGAATAAGGTATGTTGTGTGTAGTTTTAAGGCTTATTTAGTTGAAAAATATATTTTATGGAAACCTGGGAATGGATTCTTCTCATTCTAATGGTTTCCTATGGGAATTTTTTTGTGATACACACTTTTTGGCTTACACACTCTGTCTGGGAACCAATTAAGTTCGTAAGCTGAGGTCTCTCTGTACTTACACTTGTTCTCTGCGCCATAAAAATAACAGTGCGGCGACAATCGTGATGCTATTTTTAATCTATTATTATGGCAAAACGATGGGGCCGTGAATGCGATATGTCGACTCCCCAAACCAAAATAAGAATGAACTGCAATTATTTGAAATTGGAATGGCTGTCAGAGTATGAGCAAATAGAAGACCAAGTAGTGAAATGGGGTGAGATATTTTCTTTATCAAGTGACAAAGGTCTGCTCTGTAAAACATGCTAAATTAAAGTTCTATGCCAATTTTCCGATGGAAAAATATAGAGTAAATGCAGAAAAGTCATTTGAATGATGTTGACAACCAAGTGGAGGCTCAGAGGAGATCAAGCCTTTTTTGTTGCTGGTCCCTTTCTCCTGCTGAAAGTTAGGCCAGGCCCCTCGATGCCCATCTTTAAAATTTGTCTTAAAATTAATTTTTATCTCTTGTCTTTGAACTGAGAAAGATACTTGATTTTTTTGTTTTGTTTTACTGTTTTTTGTTATGTACCGTCTTGATTATTAATTTTTTTTTGTTTGTTTCTGGATGAATAAATTTTGCTTCATATGCAGCACTTTGTATACACTGCTGGTTGTTTTAAAGTGCTCGATAAATATATAGCTGAGTTGAGTTTTGTAATTCAATTTCATCTGTCCACAAAGCAACAAAATATGTTCATCAGTGAGAGGGAATGTCTTTATGAAAGCAAGGAGCTACTTTGAAAGAATATGTGAATACATATATAATAATAGTGAAAACATTTAGGGACAGATTTTCATTTTGGGTTTTTAGTTTTACTCCTATTGTGATCATGCAGAGGAGGACAACATTTTTTTCCTCCAATGTAATGAAATACGAGAGCCATTTTTTTCGTCTTTTTTATCTTCATTTAAGTTGGTGATTGATGCCAGTGGCTTTGTTCAAATGAGGAAAATATGCAAAAACATTTAATGAATAATTGTGTGACATGCTAGAAGACAGATATTATTGTTTTGAGACACAGTCAGGCAAGCATGTTTCATCTCAGCGAGAGCTGTGCAAACTAATTGAAAGTGCTATTGTCACAGTGGCAGCAAAATCTCTCACAAAAACAGTAAATTCAGTCTTTTGAGGCAAATATATTATAGTTATCTTATGTTGAAACCTTTCACAAACTCACTAATGTAGGTAAGAATCAGTGACGTGCAGTCAGTGGAGGCAGGTGAGGCAGTGCCTCACCTGTCATCATGGAAAGCTGTCATGTAAATATCAAATGAAAAAATAAATTAAACAGTTAGATGTATTTAGTGATTTGTACTTTAAAGTTCTTGTCCATTTAACTTCACCATTTTAGGATTTTTTTCAAAATCGCTGAATTTTCACATTTACCGTTCAAATACTAAGTAGAGACGAGAGGTGACGTCATTGATGACGTCATTGCCTCACCAGCCATGAACCTCACCGCACGTCACTGGTAAGAATAGTGCTATATGAATTTAAAGTCTTTTCATGACTATTGTACACGTTCTTCTTCTTTTCCTTTCGGCTTTTCCTTTCAGGGTATGTCACAGTGAATCAGTGTCCTTTTCTCAGACTGTATTGGCATGGAACCTATTTGTGTCAATTTATTGATGTTTTTTTTAATGATTTTAGTCTATTTAACTGGTGAATTAAAATGCTCCAAATATGACAATAAATGCAAGCAAAGGAATTATTTGATCGAGAATTATGGGTACATCCAATCATAGCTGGTTAATAATGCTTCTTGAAAAAAAAAAGTACAAGTTCATCTCCAGTGCTGGTAGAGAGTTTTATTATGATTACGTTGTTTCGTTCTGATAATAACATCCCACACAGTCGGATAGGTTCCACAACTTGAAATGAAAAACATTCTGCTCCTTTTCTCATCAGTAACCTTTGTTCTGGAACAAGTGATTGCACACCAAAAACTTAGAACAAAAAAACATGTTTGACTTGAGCTCTCAAAGATAGAGAGCATCATTTTACAATGTGTATAAATAAACTGCTATGTTAACTCATCTTCCAGAAACATACTACACACTTGCCAAAATGGACAAACTTTTAAAAAATGGGCAATGGATTGACAACAACATGGATCTAGCGTCTGCATAAATCAATGTTATAAACACACTGACACAATCGACCGTCACATGAAACAACTGCAGGGTCCTCCAGGTTTATGCTTACCACGTAAGTTTTGATGTAATTTCCAGTAAAATGCAAAGCTCCTTTCATTCATCTGATAACTCTGAGGATACAACCTTGTGCTATGGTAATATAATTCGGAAGAAAATTAGAAGGATCGAAAAAGAACTATTAAAACACATGAAAAAAATACTTGAGAACATTTGACTTTTTAACATGAAGAACACCTGCAGATAATTTGATTAAAAGCAACATTTTTGTGGCCTGTGTGTACTTCCAATGATCAGATGTATTCTGTTTACAATTTCATGGAACATACATTAAGGAGCACCATTCATCTGAGTGGGCCGCTATTTGGCCGCTTGCTGTCAACTGAAATTGACATCACAATGATTAAGGCTCACCTGTTTTATGCGTTTGGTCATGTGAAATCCACAAACTCAGTCCCAAGGCGCTGTGATGTCATTTTCCATCAAAAGCAGGTGACAAAATGGCCATCACCTTCGATGGATAAAAATGAATGGACTGTTTAATTCATAATCCACAAATGCAATATTAATCAGAATACTGTGTAATTTTAACATAACGATAACTATTACTAGTGGAGTCACATAGAACAGAGTACAATGAATTTTACTTGCTTTTTCTTTTACATGTTAACAATTGTGCTTAAAAGAACCAGTTATTCTTTAATACTCCTCGGAAAATATTAAAGGGCGTATGATAATCACATCAAAATATTTGTAGTAGATGGATGTGCAAGAGCCTCAATCGTGTTTTCTATCGGTCCAGAAATGAGTAAATACACCCTTGGCCATGGACAAGAGGGAGCAGTATGGCATTTGGGTTGCAGAATCATGTAGAGGTTATCATGTAGACTTTGTAGATGTGTGTAGATGAATGAACACAACTCAAACATGAAGCTAGACAAGGTGAATTTCTTTTGTCATATTTGATACGTTTCAGCTCTGATGATTATAATAGTATCTGCTCTAGGTGCACCAAGGTGGAGAAAAGCGTATGGAATCATAGAGCACCTGAAGTGATGAATAGGAGAAGGAAAAACAAAATGAGCTAGAAGACAAAACAGTTGGAATTTATGACAGCACTAAAAAAAAAAAACAACAACAACAACAACATTGTCTTAAATGGATAATTTCAAGATGGTCCAGTACCATGATTAGACTGAATGAAATTGTTAAAACCTTCTTTCGAATTAACTTGTCCTTAAAGGACAACCGACACCATTCTTTTGTTTCCTAACTGACATCAGAAAAACTATTTCTAGAATTTTCTAAAATACCCAAAACACGCAGGCTGATATTTTAGTCATATGTAAAACACCAATAAAAATGAGTTAAAGTGTCCCAAAACTACTTCAAAATGACCCCGGAAATAGCGAGTTTCAGAAGGTTCCGCCCCCTTGTTCGTGACGTCACGCCAGGACGTCTTGCTTTGCTCGAGAATCAAAACAATGGCTTCAGATTCGGAGAAGATGGTTTCTTGTTACTCATCCAGTTATGAATATTATTCGAATAGTTCTGAAGAGGAAAGCATAAAAGTTTGCAATCGATTAAAGAAGTACTTGCGTATCAATTCAAGACGTCAGGACTCCAATGTAGCGTCAATGAAAATGCACAAGATGGCGCCCAAGCTCCGTTGGAAATGGGCTGATTTTTCTGCTGGGAATTTATGTCAACTAGAATCAATTAGTAGTCTTGGTGCAACACACAACAATTCAATATCGCGTTATTTATGTTTTCCTTCTAATTTTGCCATCAACACGGCTCAACACAAAGTTTTCAGACCAAACAAAGTACTCAAAATGCATTGTGTGTCGCTTTCTCGGTCAGAGGTGTTCCAGACGTGACGTCAGGTCAGGCATCATCATCAACTCGAAAACAAGACTTCCTCAATATTCAGCGCAAGCCTTAAAATGTAAAATATAGCTATATGTCGTGGAATCTTTGAATCTTTGTAAAATATGCTCAGTAGAAGTCATTTGAAGTGATTTTACAAATTATGGACTCTTGTCCGGACGTGTTGGTTGTCCTTTAATGCATGATCACATTATAACTTCACACAATATTTCATTTTCATTACGTGCACGTATCAAAAGGTTCTTTTATGGGAACTGCATACATACATAGTAGTAATTGCCAGTCGCAAGTAGAAACATTTTGTATGCTTTTGTAAACAATATATATATATATATATATATATATATATATATATATATATATATATATATATATATATATATATATATATATATATATATATATATATATATATATATATATATAATCGGGAGGTTATTCGGGCTGGAGAAATGTAGTCGGATGGTGACTAAGAGGGGCAAGGTAGTCCACACTGAAGGGGTCTCACTCCCTGAAGGAACAATAGCAGACATTGAAAACAGCTACAAGTACCTTGGTATACGACAGGCCAATGGCAACCTCGAACTAGCAACAAGAAAGCGGCTACGACCAAATACCTCCAGCGGGTGAGGCAAGTCCTCAGAAGCCAGCTCAATGGCAAGAAAAAGACCCGAGCAATAAACAGCTATGCCCTGCCAGTGATCAGATACCCTGCAGGAATAATAAGGTGGCCAAAGGAAGAGATTCAGACCACAGATGTTAAGACCCGAAAACTCATCACCATGCATGGAGGGTTCCATCCCAAGTCCAGCACCCTGAGACTGTACACAAGCCGTAAGGAAGGAGGCCGGAGTGAGTGTGAGAGCCACTGTCCAGGATGAAACATCCAAGATCCATGAATACATCAAAGAGAAGGCTCCAACGGATGATGTACTCAGACAATGCCAAACAGAGGATGAGGTGCTGGAAGAGGGACAATCATGGGAGGAAAAGGGATGTACCACCGAACCATAACAGAAGTGGCTGATCTCAAGAAAAAATATATATATATATATATATATATATATATATATATATATATATATATATATATATAGTAAAGTCGTTATATCGATATCGGATATATCGATATCCCGGTTATATCGATACTATTTCTATGCACGCACGGAGAAAATTACATGCAAACAGGGTCGGATATATCGATAGTCCCGGTTATATCGATATTTTTTCGGACTCCCTTGAATATCGATATAACGAGACTTTACTGTATATATATATATATATATATATACAAGGAGGCGCTGGAGCTGGCCAAGCATTTGGAGAAGCAAGCCAACAAAGTCCAAGCAGAGGCGGAAGAAGCCGGAAACAACGCCCTCAAGATCTTCGCCAATCTCACCGGCCTGCCGCCTTTCCACACGCATGCCTTGGAGGAAGAGGCCAACAAAATCAAAAAAGAAGCATCCGACCTGGACGGCTTATATATATATATATACAGTAAAGTCTCGTTATATCGATATCGGATATATCGATAGTCCCGGTTATATCGATATTTTTTCGGACTCCCTTGAATATCGATATAACGAGACTTTACTGTATATATATATATATATATATATATATATATATATATATATATATATATATATATATATATATATATATATATATGTACATTTGTACAATTGTTGATGATAATTTTGAAGAATAAGGTATTGGAAAAGCAATAACAAAAACATGTCAAAAGAAAACCAACTCGATCATTGATAATCTCTTGAAAGTGAGCATGACACATGGCCAGCTTGGTGACGGCATAAACCCATTTGTAAAGATGTCAGTCTTGAGTATGCCAAATATATCCAACGAGTGGTGGCAACAACTGGTGTAACCTGAAGCAAGAGGTCGAGATTAGTTTAGCACAGACTGAAAAGTAATCCGTTTGTAGTCACGAGAGTGATATTTTGGTTTGCACCAAAATAACTTTGTTTTCAAAGTGTGGCCTGATTTTGGGGAGTTCAGTAACATTTTTTTAGTGAGCTGCGATATGTAATTTAAATTATATATCAATGGAATATGAATTTGCTTATGAAGTCAGATTTTAAAATTTCAGCTCCTGTATTTTTTCTATTTCTTTCTTTCCTTTCCTCTCCCTTTCATAATATTGCTGCTGTGAAATGTAAATGTCTCCACTGCGAGACTATTAAAGGCTAATGCAGTCCAGTGAATCTGACGAAAAGTTTAAAAGGCCATATCTCACTGAGAGGTTTGCAAATGTTTTTGTCTGGTTCCTTAGAGGTTGCCAACACCCTCAAAGATGTTCGCCAACAATTTTAATGGTCTGTTTGTTTGTTTGTTTGTTTGTTTGTTTGTTTGTTTGTTTATTTAATGGACAACCGACGTCTCCGGACAAGTTGTGTCCATAATTTGTAAAATGGCTTCAAATGACTTCTACTGAGCGTATTTTACAAAGATTCCACCGCATATAGCTATATTGTACGTTTTAAGACTCGCGCTGAATATTCAGGAAGTCTTGTTTTTGAGTTGGAGACGAGTCCGTACGTGACGTCACTGAAGGAATGCCCCTGACCGAAAAAAAGACACATTGTAGCAGTCCTTCCATCACATCAATGTATTTTGCTGTATTTGTTTGGTCTGAAGACTTCGTGTTGCACCAAAAAGCCGCCAGATGAGGGCGACCAAGCTCCATGGAAGGAATTTATCAGCCTGTGGAAACGGGCTGATTAATTCCTTACAGCAGCTTGGACGCCATTATGTGCCTCTTTTTTGGTGATCCATTCCCCCCAAATATTGCCTCAAAATGGCACGGAATAAATTCTTTAATCGATTGCAAACATGTATGCTTTCCTCTTCAGAACTATTTGAATCATATTCATAACTGGATGTGTAACAAGAAAGCATATTCTCCGAATCTGAAGCCATTGTTTTGATTTTCCAGCAATGCAAGACGTCTTGGTGTGATGTCACGAACTGACTTTCTGAAAATGCCCAATTCACAGCTCAATTTTTTTGCAGATTTTGGACACTAAGTCATTTTTATTGGTGTTTTGCAGTTGAATAAAAATATCATACTGTGTGTTTTGGGTATTTTAGATGCTATAAAACGTTTTTCTGATGTCAGTTAGGAAACAAAAAAATGATGTCGGTTGTCCTTTAAATGACCAACATTTGGGGTCGATAGAAAAACAGTTTGAGACCATTAAAATGGTTTGGACAAATCTGGGGAATGCCTCTGACACATAGAAAGAACGCGACCAAAAAAATGAAGATCCGTGCGTGTTCATACACTTGCAAAACTTAACCATGCGTTGAAATGCGGGTTTAATCACTGTAAAATTACCATGATCGTTTGAAATTAATATCCCCAATTCCAATTTGCTGGGCTCATCGTGAGTGGAGATTTAGTCTACTGGCCCTTTAAGTATGTAGTCAAAACAAAGCGTACAAGAGCCGGTCGCACGGAAGTGTTTTGTTCCAACCGTGTGCGAAATGAGACCTGTAATAATTTGAAATAAAAAGCGAAGAGAAACGTTCACTCGCTTTAACATGTTTTTAACTGTGTGATTTGTACTTCTTTTTATAACAATATTTTAACATTACGCTAACTAAACGGAGTGTAGTTTGCGACTGCCTAGCTTGCCTCAACAACACAAGAGGCCATGCCTCCCTATTCTGAATTGAGGAAAAGCAACCACTTTTATTACTTCATCAAATTCACCCTCAATGTCTATTCGATGCTGTTTTCGGTAAGTTTTAATTGCTTTTACTTAATTCACGTGTAATTGTTAAAATAATGACAGGTGAGGTGAGCCTTGAATAGAATACGCGTGCCATCCCCAAGGCACACCCAGACCCCAGAAGACTTGATTTTAAACTTCAGTCTTTACACCAATAATTATGCTAACAAGACACCCGGTGGCGAATAGTAAAAAATCAGGATGGGTCATCATAATATTCGGTGTGCAGCAATAAGTATTACTGCCTCTCATTTGATAACACTTCTACATTGTATGCCTGGTTGCTATGAAATCAGACCCATTGATACGATGGTTTACAGTGTGATATGGCAGTTATGCAATGCTATATTTGCAATTCAAGACTGTGCCTTGAATCGTAAATATGATCGAAAGTCTTTAACGAATGAACATCAAGCATTTTGGGTATTTACTTTTGGCGAATGTCAACTGAAGTTGCCACACTAACGGGAGTTGGACTGTAGGTATATTAGCTAGCAGCTGTGAGCTTTCAAAACGAAGAATGCATATCCGTTTCAAGCAAAGTGTAATTGTGTTTATTTGATGGCTAATGTACATTACTATGAAAAACCGACAAACTTGACGCTGGCGAAATTTGCTATCGTAGCTTCACTGATCGTACATCGGCTAATGAACATTTTGGTGGTGCAGGGCGTTGCACTCCCCTTAAAGGAAATTTTTTTCTGCCGATGTAAAACCATAGCGGCATGCATGCTTTTTCTTCCTGTTCTAATCACTTCATATTAACAAACAGTACTTAATCTGTAATGATCCATCAAGATCAGATTTACATGATCCTTCAGAGTTTCGGGAGGCACCTAAAATACAATGTATTATTATTGTTATTTAGTAGTCTTGTGTCCCAAATTCATTTAATCAAATTAGGATTGCAGGCCTCACCATCAGGGACATGTCATTTTGAATCTTGAGACCTAATTTGATAACAATGACAATTGTGCCTCTTTCTACAATAATTAATACTTGGATAATTTTTGTTTGGATTGTCAATTGTGGATGAGATTTTAATTCAACAATATCCTCATTATTGTGGTGGTTTGTCGTGCAACAATTTGGCACTCTTACTTAATGCAGTATTGTTCGCCATTCATTTAATTTAAGAGATGATAATGTTTTGAGTGCCGTCTTATTTGTGGCATTGTAACTGACCTTTCAACAGAATCTCTTTTCCTAAAAACGACTCTATTTCATTACTTTGCAATCAGTAGTAGACTGTGCATTTAATCAAAATCACCTGTTTGCAACCAAATATACAGTGAAAGTGAGATTTTTGTTCAGCTATAGACAGTGGCTTGAAAAAGCATTCATGGGCCTTTGAACTTCCCCTCATTTTGTCACGTTCTGACCACAAACATAAATATATTTTATTGGCATTTTATGTGAAAGACCAACACAAAGCGGTTCACAATTGTGAAGTTGAAGGAAAATTATACATGACTTTCAAATTTAAAAAAAAAACACGGAAAAATGTTTGCAAAATGCATGCAAAAGTGTTCAGCCCCCCTTTGTCAATACCAGGTGCAACCACCTCTCGCTGCAATTACAGCTACAAGTTGGGGTATGTCTCTACCAGCTTTGCACATCTAAAGACTGGAATTTTTGCCTCTTCTTTGCAGAACAGCTCAAGATTACCAAGATTAGATGGAGAGCATTTGTGAACAGCAGTTTTCAGATATTGCCACAGATTGTCGATTGGATTTAGGTCTGGACTTTGACTGGGCCATTCTAAAACAATATTTTTTTTGTTTTAAACCATTCCATCTGGCTTTATGTTTATGGTTGTTGTCCTGCTGTAAGGTGAACCTCCGCCCCAATCTCTAACCTTCATTTGATCCTCTGTTCTACCTACTTGTCCTAACGTCAAGGTGCATTTTCTGGTCATTGATCAATTTTCATCATCAGTCATATACACAAGGTCCCTGAAAAGGACTTGAAAGAAATGTGTGCTCAAGCACATTTGCATGGTAAATATCTCATTTTAAAAAAGCCACTTCATGCCATGCCACATTGTTCCACGTTTCCATTCTGTAGAAACTTCTTAGACCTATACCAGTGTAAAATGCTCTTGTCCCAAGAGTCCAACAGTGTTGGGCATAATTGTGTGCGGCTGTATGAAAGAATATTCATGAGAGATTTTTAAAGACTATGTCAAGCCCCAAATGGTTTTTTCCAAAAATATGTTGCGATGCCACTCATCTAAATACAGCATTTCTATAAATATTACGTTTGGGGATTATGCATTTAGCAGTGAAGTGTAAATTTTTTTGTTCAACTAAAGGTGTGGGCATTTTTCCACTTGCTGTCAACTGGGATTGACATCACAATTGTTTCTGACAGACAGACAACCATTATAACCCTTTTTGGGGGAACAAAAGTAATAGAAACAAGCATTTCACTTGCTCAAGATAAGGCTTAAGGTGGAAAGACCTGGAAAAGAAGCAATAACTCAAGGCTGCTGCTGTACAGGTCTATGCAAAGCATCAAGGAGGAGGAAAGCCAGCGTTTGGTGTTGTCCATGGCGTCCAGACTTCAGTGATTGCCTCAAAAGGATTTGTAACAAAATATTGACAACAATCCCTTTTATTTAGATTACACTTAATTGTCCTATTATTTTCAAACCCCTAAAATGTGGTGTGATTGGAAAAAAATATACAATTCTTTCATTTTCAGTCAGAAGTCCAGTGTGGTTGCATGTTGAGCCCAGCTTGTGAAAATTGTGTCTGTCCAAATATTTTGTCATATGTGATAGTGAACAGTGAGTGAAAAAACAGGACTTTTGCATTGTAAAAAGCACAGTCACCTTATGTTGACTCAATATAGTTACATATATCAAATATGTTTTTTTTTTATACTTGCACGATGTACAGTTCTTTTAATGAAACATGTTTGCGCATTTATACATTTCGGTCTTCTGTCACTTCTATTATGCATAGAATACTTGGTTTTTATCTTCCCCCCATCTCCACCCCTTTCTATTTTGCTGTTATAGGTTGCAAATTTCCACATTGTGGGACTATTAAAGGCTTTCTGATTCTGAGATTTTGCAATAACTGTGTGACCCAGTGTACTCTAATTTGAACAGGTACTTGACTGATTTAAAAACTAGTGGCTCATTTTTTTGTGTGTACAATAATATGACATGACGATTAAACATGTACAGTATTCGATTCATTCAGGTTTACTGTCGTAATGGCTCTCCGCGGGAAAACATAACTCCAAAGTTGCCCCCTACAAAAATGAGTTTGACACCCCAGATTTGGAGTATTAACCTTTGGAAGGCTAGGAAGGTAATGGCCTACACCACTGCACTGTGAGGCAAACGTTCTCATGAGTCGACCACCATGCCGACATTCTTTCAAATAACGCATTCTAAAAACAACCTCCAATTGAAGAATATATGAAACAGATGAGCGTCACTGCTCTGCTACAAATAATTTTCCAAGCATCAAAGAAATCCTCCCCGCTACCGCAACAGCATATCAGAATTCATTGAAATTAAGAGAAAACTATTATCTTTTTTTACAGCTGGTGGGTCTCTGTGTGCTCTGCGTGGGGGTGTATGCTGAAGTGGAAAGGCAGAAAAATCGAACCCTGGAGGGTCTCTTCCTGGCTCCTGCAGTGGTGCTGATCCTGCTGGGTCTGGTGATGTTCACAGTTTCACTTGTGGGCATGGTTGGCTCCCTTAGAGATAATAAAACCCTGCTGCACATGGTAAGAATGTTGACAAAGTATGTACCATACTGGTATGTCTTTTCTGTGGTACAGTTTTAGTCAGTGGCTTCGAGCTACTCAACAAAAGCAAGGGACATAATTACAAACAATACCATTATAGCCACACATTATTGTAGGATTTGATGCAAGATATAAAACCAACTGTTTATTTTAGCAAATTTAAATGTTCATGCATATATGATGCAAGAGCAGTCTAAAAATTTCTTGATAACGGCAGATTTATTTTCCCCTGAAGCTCTTGTTGTATCTCACTACATTGTGCAGGTGTGACGTGTCTCGTGTTGGATGTGAAAATACAAAATGATGTTCAATACAACATTTTTCATTCTGTCCCTCCACAGTTCCTCTGCGTTCTCTGTGTGTTGCTTCTCCTCCAAGCTATCGCCCTCATTATAGCTCTCATCTTTGAGAAAAAGGTAAACTGGTGGCACCGTTCCTGAATATCACCTTTCATCAAAATGAGCTCACAATCGCTTTGTTAATAAATTTTGTAATTACTCACTGACCTTTTCACGGTGTCACCCGTTCCAGACGTCGTCCTTGTTTCAAAGCAGCATACGAGAGGGAATCAAACACTACTACGATGACCTGGATTTTAAAAACATCTTGGACTACGTGCAAGAAAAGGTATTTGGTTAAAAAATGGATTCACGTTATAAAAAGATGAGCTATATATTTTAAATGATTAGCATTGTAGGGCTGGAACACGGTGGAAAAAAACTAATCACAATTATGTTTGACTAGGATAGAAATTCCGATGATTAAAGCAATTACAGACAGTCCCTCACTTACAAACATTCGAGTTACGAATAACGGTACATCCCAACATTTTTTGGGTACAGTATGTCAAAAAATGTTCGGACAGAGATGCTATAAGTTAGATTTTGTATTGCGCGCCTTTTTCCGTCTGAGCTCGCTTGCGATTGGCTGCGTACTGTGCTTCACGTACACGGACACATCGGAAGTTTCAAGGGCTGTATGTTTATGCGACGGACACTAAGGCTGACCAATCAGGCCCCGGTATGCTGAAGTGTTGCCAGCGAGTTCAGGGCCCAATCCGCTGAACTCGATTACGATTGGCTGCGTAGAGTATGTGGGCGGGGAGGAAATCCCTCTTCTCAATTGACTCTCCAGGAGTACATGATGCATAACAAAACTTAAAGGCTGCTGGTACCCATTTCAGTAATTACGTGCCAGCACCTTCAGTAACTGAAGACCCAAGGTTATATGTCGTCGTACTACAGTAGGTGTGAATTCATTTTACGACTGTTAGAGCATCTGTGTTTTATACTTCCCCATATAGTGTTTGACCTAAACATACATTCAATACAAAATATAGCACTGAAGCAACTTACGAACAAATTCACCTTACCAATGACCGCTCGGAACGTATCTCGTTCGTAAGGTGGGGAGCGTCTGTATTCATCATTGCTTCATGTCGATTCATGAAGCTCAGCGTGGATGGAGTCGACACTTAAAGTCAGAACAGAAATCAGTTGCAATTAAACTATTAATCAAACTCATTTATCACACATTCGGAAGAATTTCCAACTTTGAAGAGCGCTATTTTTCCATTCTGTTTCTTTGTCAATATTTTTTGTTAGCATTTGACTTAGCGCTAGTGGTGATTTATAAACAAGGCCATGTTTTTTATATAAATATAACATGGATGTGTGGAATTATATTTGTTGTGTGTTTATTTCTATGGGAAACTTTAACTCTGGGTTTTATTAAAACTCTTAAAGCACACTCAAACGCCGATGGCCATCAGAATCGCATATGCTAAGCCAAGCAACATTGTTCATTTGGTGCAATTGATCAAGCGAAACACTTTCGGTCACGCCTTCTCGACTTTGAGCCCATGAATAATTGTGACAGTTTTAAACTTCAACTTATTAAATTAAGGGTTATTCAGAAACATTGTTCTGACTATAAACATCTTCTGCTGAAATTGCAATACTGCTAATAATGCTCATTTTGTCACTTTTTAAAAGCTCTGAACCATGTTCGAACCAATTGGCAGCAAAGCCTCGCTGATTCATAGCTTAATTTTGCTATGTTGGGACATTGCTTTATGGATATGGATTAAAAACTTTTCAAGATTTCATCGACAATACTTTCCATTATACAGAGGTGTAACAATAGGGCAAATATGAGTTAATGATGCATCTAGTAATTTTAGCAGAAGCAATACCCCAGTGATTCAGTCTTTTTCATTTTGCACCATTACGAATTAAGAGTGACTCCGCAGCATGTTTAGCAGACTGGTATCCAGGCAAAGCCTTTTGCTATCCAGCTGGTATGGCGCAAGTAGCACCCACCATAGATGTTGGGAACGTTGTTGTTGCACGTTAACATGTGTGTATCCAGCCCAGCAAACTTGTTTGGGACAGCCTCCACTCTTTAATTATTTTTAAAAATACTCTGTGATTCTCAGTTATTTTATTGAAAAGCAAAATGGAATTTTGACTCACAAACTGCAATGTGAACCACCCTCTACTCTTTTTTGCGGACCCCTTGCATACACTAGTTAAATTCTCATGAGAATGTATGCTATGGCATGTTATTTACCAACAATGTGTGTGTTTTCTGCATTTGACTTCAGAACATGTTAAACATTTGTTCTTACATTGTGTGCCTGCCCTGCTTCACTCTGGGTTGAATCAAACCATTAAAAACTATCTACGTTTTCTATTTGTCTCTTGTCTAGCCACATTGCATTTAATATCAGCGCAAAAAAAAAGAACTGGCATCGGTGCTACTTACAGTATTTATACTTAGTTTTGCAGCCACCTGTCGGTGCGACATGTAGTGCTACAGAAATTGAGTTATCCTCCAGTAATTGAGAGCAGTCTGACCAAAGTGATTTAAATTGTCTGAGATTTGCCTTATAAAAACAGATTTTGTCATCAATGGTCTGCTTTGTTCTGAGCACCTGTTTTCACTTTTAGACATTATGAATCAGATGCACAGAAAGGTCAGTGCCACTAAATTGCTTTGTTCTGTTTGATCCAGTTTTCGTGTTGTGGGGGAGATGAATATAAGGACTGGGGAGTCAACCAATACCACTTCTGTAACGGTACCGGCCCACTAGCGTGTGGAGTTCCATATACATGCTGTATCCGCCGAGAGGTGAGTAAGTGGATGGATGGGTGGTTTGGGTGGATTCTAATTGAAATATATATATATATATATATATATGGAAGGTAAAGGTGACAGTCGTGCCTGTGGTGGTCGGAGCACTTGGGGCAGTGACCCCCAAACTCGACGAGTGGTTGCAACAGATCCCGGGAACAACATCGGATATCTCGGTCCAGAAAAGCGCAGTGCTGGGAACAGCACGGATACTGCGCAGAACCCTCAAGCTTCCTGGCCTCTGGTAGAGGACCCGAGCTGAAATGGGGACAGACACCACCCATGGTGGGTGAGACGAGGATTTTTTATATATATATATATATATATATATATATATATATATATATATATATATATATATATATATATATATATATATATATATATATATACATAACTAGTAGCTCAGTGTTCCAATATCCACAAACGGCAATTGCTATCACAACTTGAGATTGATGAGGTACAACACAAATTCCGAGGTGAAGGGCCCCAGGCTGCCACATCAGAGGTAGAGGTTAGACTAGAGATTGGGAGGCAAGCCAGCCCCAATGAATGAAATGCTGAGCGAAGCAGCAACTGACCTGAGGGATAAGATTATGGCAAGAATGAAAACTGGGCAACCAAGAAATCGATTACAACGGCTATGTGACGTACTACCTGAAAGTCTCATGGAAACTGTGAATGCAGCACTGAGAGTGATTCCGACCGGAACGATCACGGAAACCAATGAACGGATGTACGCTTCAGCAACAGTGATCCTAGAGATGCTTGGCTACAAGAGCAACCATGAGAGCCACGAGATTCATTACCCACCATGGAAAAGACGGTTGGAGGCCAAGATCAAGGCGGCTCGGAAAGATGTGAGTCAATTGAGGGAGACCCAGAGAGGTGTGAATAAAAGGCCAATACCCAAGAGGTACATGCAGATAACCATACCTGAAGCACTCGAAACTGCCAAACAAAGGCTCCAGGCCTTGGCCAGTCGCCTAAAGAGGTACACGAAAGAGAATGAGGCCAGAAGAATAAACAGGCTGTTCGCAACACAACCTGCGAAAGTGTACGCTCAGTGGCAGGGTTCTAACAGCAGAGCAGACCCTCCAAGGCTGGAAACTGAAAGATACTGGAAAGGCATATGGGAGAAGGAGGTCGCACATAACAGCAGTGCACAATGGCTGGTGACTCTGAAAGAGGAGCACAGCAACCTCCCTGAACAGAACCCAGTTACCATCACAGCGGCAGATATACAAGGAAGAGTCTCAGGTATGAAAAACTGGACGGCACCAGGCCCGGATATGGTCCACACCTACTGGCTAAAGAAACTCACAGCTCTCCACGAGCGCCTAGCAGCACAAATGAACCAGCTGCTGATGGATGGGACTCACCCAGGATGGCTAACCGAAGGGCGAACAATCCTGATCATGAAGGATTCCTCAAAGGGTGCAGTTCCTTCCAACTATCGGCCAATAACCTGTCTCTCCACAACATGGAAGCTCATGTCAGGCATCATTGCGGCTAAGATAAGTGGACACATGGATCAATACATGAGCAAAGCACAGAAAGGCATTAGTAGAGATACTAGAGGTGCCAAACATCAGCTGCTGGTTGACAGAACAGTCGCTCAAGACTGCAGGTCCCGACATACCAACCTGTGCACAGCCTGGATTGATTACAAGAAAGCATATGACTCGATGCCACACACATGGATCAATGAATGCTTGGAGTTGTATAAGGTCAACAGGACCCTGAGAGCCTTCGTTGCAAACTCGATGAGGATGTGGAAAACCACACTTGAAGCCAATGGCAAGCCACTAACGCAAGTGTCCATCAAATGTGGCATATACCAAGGTGATGCACTCTCCCCACTGCTGTTCTGCATAGGACTGAACCCCCTCAGCCAGATAATCGCCAAGACAGGCTATGGATACCGCCTCAGAAATGGAGCTACGATCAGTCACCTCCTCTACATGGATGACATCAAGCTGTATGCTAAGAGCGAAAGGGACATAGACTCCCTGATCCACACAACCAGGATCTACAGCAGTGATATCGGAATGTCATTCGGGCTGGAGAAATGTAGTCGGATGGTGACTAAGAGGGGCAAGGTAGTTCACACTGAAGGGGTCTCACTCCCTGAAGGAACAATAGCAGACATTGAAAACAGCTACAAGTACCTCGGTATACCACAGGCCAATGGCAACCTCGAATTAGCAACAAGGAAAGCGGCTACGACCAAATACCTCCAGCGGGTGAGGCAAGTCCTCAGAAGCCAGCTCAATGGCAAGAACAAGACCCGGGCAATAAACAGCTATGCCCTGCCAGTGATCAGATACCCTGCAGGAATAATAAGGTGGCCAAAGGAAGAGATTCAGACCACGGATGTTAAGACCCGAAAACTCCTCACCATGCACGGAGGGTTCCATCCCAAGTCCAGCACCCTGAGACTGTACACAAGCCGTAAGGAAGGAGGCCGGGGACTAGTGAGTGTGAGAGCCACTGTCCAGGATGAAACATCCAAGCTCCATGAATACATCAAAGAGAAGGCTCCAACGGATGATGTACTCAGAGAATGTCTCAGTCAATGGGGAACAGAGGATGAGGTGCTGGAAGAGGGACAATCATGGGAGGAAAAGCCCCTACACGGGATGTACCACCGAACCATAGCAGAAGTGGCTGATCTCAAGAAGTCCTATCAGTGGCTAGAGAGGGCTGGCCTAAAGGACAGCACAGGCACTCATCCTGGCTGCCCAAGAGCAGGCCCTGAACACCAGAGCCATAGAGGCAGGGATATACCACACCAGACAAGACCCAAGGTGTAGGTTGTGCAAAGAGGCACCTGAGACAATCCAACACGTAACTGCAGGGTGTAAGATGCTGGCAGGGAAAGCCTACATGGAGCGCCATAACCAGGTGGCTGGCATAGTCTACCGAAACATCTGTGCGGAGTATGGACTGGAAACCCCAAGGTCAAAATGGGAAACACCTCCCAAGGTGGTGGAGAATGACCGAGCAAAAATCCTGTGGGACTTCCAGATACAGACTGACAAGATGGTAATGGCCAACCAACCAGATATCGTGGTCATAGATAAAGGGGAAAGGAAAGCCGTTGTCGTGGATGTAGCGGTCCCGAGTAATGGGAACATCAGAAAGAAGGAACATGAGAAAATCGATAAATACCAAGGGCTCAGAGAGGAGCTGGAGAGAGCCTGGAAGGTAAAGGTGACAGTCGTGCCTGTGGTGGTCGGAGCACTTGGGGCAGTGACCCCCAAACTCGACGAGTGGTTGCAACAGATCCCGGGAACAACATCGGATATCTCGGTCCAGAAAAGCGCAGTGCTGGGAACAGCACGGATACTGCGCAGAACCCTCAAGCTTCCTGGCCTCTGGTAGAGGACCCGAGCTGAAATGGGGACAGACACCACCCATGGTGGGTGAGACGAGGATTTTTTTATTTTTTTTTTTATATATGGGCGGCCCGGTAGTCGAGCACACCGGCTTCACAGTGCAGAGGTCACCGGTTCGCGTCGCGGTCCGGCCTCCCTGTGTGGAGTTTGCATGTTCTCCCTGGGCCCGCGTGGGTTTTCTCCGCGTCCTCCGGTTTCCTCCTACATTCCAAAAACATGCATGGCAGGCAGATTGAACACTCTAAATTGTCCCTAGGTGTGAGTGTGAGAGTGACTGTTGTATGTCTTTGTGTGCCTTGCGATTGAAAAGTATATTTTATGGAAACCCGGGAACGGATTATTCCCATTTTAATGGTTTCCTATGGGAATTTTTTTTTGAGACACATACTTTTCGCCTTACACACTCTGTCTGGGAACCAATTAAGTTCGTAAATTGAGGTCTCACTGTATGTGTGTATATATATATATATATATATACACACACAGTAAAGCAGGGGTGTCAAAGTAATTTTTTGCCGCGGGCCACATTGTAGTTATGGTTTCCTCTCGAGGGCCGTTATGAATTTGGGGAACCCATTCGAATGTTTAAATCCCTTCAAATATTACACATAGAGCACACAGCAAATTAATGAATAACTTGTTTTCAAATCTGAAGTCAAGAATAATGACTTTTATTGTGGTTGACATCCAAAAATATGAAATTTTTGCTAAGATTTTAGCAATCATCATGGAATTTAACAAGTTTGATTTGCTTTCGCGGGCCGAAAAAAATGATGTGGCGGGCCGGATTTGGCCCACGGGCCTTGACTTTGACACCTGTGCAGTAAAGTCTCGGTATATCAATATTCCCGGTAGGAAAAAATATCAATATAACCGGACTATCGATATATCCGATCCTGCGGCATGTAAATTTTCTCCTTGCGTTCATAGAAATAGTATCGTAATAAGAAGTACTATCGATATAACCGATATCGATATAACGAGACTTTACTATATGTATATGTATATATATATATATATATATATATATATATATATTACAACCTTAATTGGTTCCCAGACAGAGTGTGTAAGGCGAAAAGTGTGTGTCTCAAAAAAAAATTCCCATAGGAAACCATTAACATGGGAATAATCCGTTCCCGGGTTTCCATAAAATATACTTTTCAACTAAATAAGCCTTAAAACTACACACAACATACCTTATTCTATGTATAATAAATGTGCTATTGTATTGTAATGAAAGAAATACACTGCATTGTATCATAAAGTCACTTTATTTACGTTTGTGATGGTCATTTATGGCTGATGGAATGGCGTTGGAGGTCGAAGGTCAAAGGGAATTGCTGTTTGGAAAGACAGGCGCATTACATGAGGACTGTAATTAAAGAAATAAACTGTGCTGTAAAATAAAGTTTTATTTACCTTTTTGATGGTTGTTGATGGCTTATGGAAGGAGAGTCAACTTCCATAAGGACTGTTGGTAACTTAACCTCTGGTGCTGTTCGGTCGTGTGCTTCCGCCGAAGATCACTCCGCCAGCCGTGGTGGGTGTGTATTATGAAAATAGTGCTTATTATAAGGTTTAATTTTCATAAATTTGACGTTTGTAAGACAAAAAGTTTGTAACTTAAGGTGTTTGTAAGTTTAAGTCTCACTGGATATATATATATATATACAGTAAAGTCTAGTTATATCGATATTCAAGGGAGTCCGAAAAAATATCGATATGACCGGGACTATCGGTATATCCGACCCTGTTTGCATGTAATTTTCTCCGTGCGTGCATAGAAATAGTATCGATATAACCGGGACTATCGATATATCCGATATCGATAGAACGAGACTTTACTGTGTATATATATATATATATATATATATATATATATATATATATATATATATATATATATATATATGTGTGTGTGTGTGTGTGTGTGTGTGTGTGTGTGTGTGTGTGTGTGTGTGTGTGTGTGTGTGTGTGTGTGTGTGTATTGTCTTCTGCCATTGAATTGCAGCGACTGGCCTATATGCAGCTGGGGTTACAGTACTGTTATTCCAAACATTCCCTTCCTCAATTGGCATGATTCACAACATGATTGGACCTGTATTGGTTCTGACTTTTTTCTCGTTTTATTTCCCTTTGGTGAATATTGTAACATGCGCCTTCTACTTTCTAATACTAATTATTTTCAAGTCTATATTGTGCAGGCAGACATTTTCTCATTTGTAGCCTTCATTTCACTCTCAAAATAAAATGGTAGTCCTTGGGGGAAGCAGCTCTGTGCTCCCCATCTCGTTATCCTTCAAAGTGCCTGACATGGTCTCTGGAATTGGTGTAACTGTGCTGGATTAATAAGAATGCCAGTTGCCCCGTCGGACACTCAAATGCATGCACGTAGTGGGGGAAGAGTTTATTCAAGAGGCTGAACATGGACAAACAACATTGCCACCATTATCAATTCCCAGCTATCACGGCTACCATTTTCGAGCGCACAAATTCATGCTCCCGCAAGCAGGTGACCTGAACAACCCACCGCCACAATCCATGTTAACCCCATGAGAGGAGCAATCCACTGTTCCATTACATCCCCATATTTAGTGTCTAGTTCGAGACGCGCTCATTGTGTGTTCTTTCCACAGGTAGGAGAGGTTATTAACACACTGTGTGGTTCCAAGGCTCTGGATCGACAGGTATGTGAAATCGTATAATTTCCACCGTGCACATCTTCTGTTGTAGTGGCGTGATACTTCCATTAGGAATGTTGCCGTGTTTTAGATAATGAAAAACATTGACACAACAGTTTGGTGACGAAGGATACGTATGGAGATGGGAAAGACAAGGAATGTTGATTAGAATACACCCACTTCCATTTAGGCAAGAATGAATTGAATTCATGAATGTCATTTCTGCCTTGTCAAATACACTTTCCATAATGATATTGCGAAATCTGACAAGTGGATCGAAGAAAAAACCTGTTCGAACAAAAGAAAAGGTCCTGGCGATTTGCATGGTCTTCTTTCGGTTTCCAGATGAGACACATCAATTCAAGGATGGATCTCACCCTTTCTCCTGTCAGTTAATGTTACAATTTTGAAAATTATGTATATGGAGATGCAAAAAGGGCCTTTTCACAAAGTTCTTGACTTTTTGCACTTTCCATTTGGAACTTAAGGGTATTATATTTATTTGTTTTTGCTGTACATCAGCGTGAAAGCCTGCAAGAGGAGATCCACGTGCGAGGCTGCATTCACGCAGTCAACCTTTGGATGAGTGACAACATTGGAGTAACTGTCGGACTATGCTGTGCCATCGGACTGCCACAGGTAATTTCAAAGTCAAGGTACCAACAGTCTGTCGTCCCCTCCACCCCCCCCCCCCCGTCCTCCACTGGGCCCAAGACTGCAAGCCCAGTTTTTTCCTCCCTCTCCTCGCATTTCTCATTTGCAATGTAGTTCCAAGCCACTGTGATAACTGCATATCACAAGTTCACAAATGAAGAGATACGTGAAAACCGTTTGTATCCAACAAGTATTATTTAATGTCTGATTCAGTTCTGAAGCATCGCACACTATTGGAAACAGTCACAATAACACCATTTTGCGGCATGGACAACTAGGACTGGGACAACTATACCCATCTCATGTGAACATTTGGGGCTGTAAAACATCAAAGTCAAAGTCAGCTTTATTGTCAAATATGCGAATATGTATGACATACAGCACAGATTAAATTACTGTCCTCTCGGACCCAGCATGCAAGGCACTTATTCCTAATTACTTTAACAAACATAATAAACATGAAAACGCCAATTTGCCGGGAGAGGGGAGCCGCTGACATCCCTGTGCAAATGCCCGGTTATTGCAATTTTAAAAAATGAGTGCAAGAGAAAGAAACTCACTAAAACATTTTCCACCATCAATGTAATCTGTAACTCCTTACTGAATCAAAATTAAATTTTTCAAATGGGCCGAGGAAAGAAGAGAAGTAAAGCTCTTGCTCAATTCATTTTTTATCGCCAGGTGTGTCGCTGTGCTCATACTTACCCAGTCACATTCGAATGAATCTTAAATGGGAGTTAGCACACAAATGCAATCATGTGGACCTGTTGCGGCTTGGAATTGAAGCAGATTTATGTGGAACAGGAGATGTGAGACAATCTCTTTTTGTCAATGGATGGTACAGCTGCGTGTTTGCTTTCAACATTTAGCTTGTAGTTGACATGCACATTCCACCATGATGTCCCTGATCCACTGGTGGAAAGACGCTTTGATCCTCTCCTCTTTCATCTAGAACTGTTTCATGTCATCACAAAGAGGGTACAGCAAGTCCTGAAGAATGAATGTCTCTCTGTGTCTTTGTTTTGTCATATGGTCTCCATGCTGTCATATTATTTGTTATTTAGTTTTTTTTTTTTGTTCTTTTGACTTCAAGACGGCGCCGCGAGAGTGGCTGCCTTTCCAGCAGCTCATGTATTTCGTTTTTCTACTTTCATTCCTTTCATCACTTTGCTGCTGTGAAATGTAAATTTCTGCACTGTGAGACTAATAAAGGCATATCCAATCCAATCCATGTCAAGTGCCTAAAATTAAATGTAAATAAAGTTCAGCTGTTCAATGATGCTTTTCCTGACACATTTTTTCTTTCTAATACAAGCCTGACAATTTTTGCTTATGATTACTGTGATTACTGTGGACTACTGTGAACTATTTTAATTCCACCCACCTTGACTAATCCCAGATTTTCTTGCTGGCATCAACATGATTTATTGGATGTATTTTGTTCTTTTGATTTATATTGTCTTTGCAGCAAACACACCTTTTGGAATTATGGAAAAAATGTTGAAGCTCGTTTACGTTGTTCTCTGTTACATTTTCCCACATGCTTTTGTGCGCTTTTATTGTATTTTTTTTCTTTCTAATCAATAACTACCATCCCGATAAACCCAATAGCCTAGACATTCAAAATGATGACTGCAGATTGGTGTCACCTGTTCAAACATGTAATACGCTCCATAAATTCCTCCCGCTTCCTGATAAAGCGTAAACGGTCTTGACCTGCATAGTACTTTTATACCTTTGAGGTACTCATTGTGGTTTGACAATGTCTCCTCATTTTACCTACTGATGACGCAGCATCAGGAGCAACTCGGCGTTCAGTATCTTGCTCAAGGACACTTTGACAAAGTCACGAGTGTTCAGGATCTTACTCATAGCCTTCAGGTTGAGACTTGTGAGACGACCACTCTACCACCTGAGTCTGTGCCAGCCCCATTGTTTTGGCCTCATGAGACCCTCCCTGACCAGTTTTCTTCTTGGCTTTTCCTTTTTGAGTTCCTGTTAGTGTCACTGCTGTGCCACATTTTCTCTACTTTGTGTTCTGTTGTGTAGATTTAATGTCTTGGATTTTTTTTTCTACCTTTCGGACTTCACTGAGATGTCCACTAAGATGACCCTAATTCAAATGTCTTTATTGTGGGATGATTAAAGGCTTTCTGATAATGCAGTGAAAGCCCTCTATGGACCACGGCTTTTGCTGGAAGATGGAACTACAAAACTGTCAGGAAATGTCCACAACAGCAATATTGTTTTTGTTTTATTTTAACGCAAGGCCCTTCCAATACCGACGGGTGTTTGCTGACTCCCGATTCACATGTTTATGGAAGTCATTGTTTTTTTTTTTTCCTGAACTCAGCCACATCCCCCAATTATAATATTGTGTGTACACTTATTTACATTACCTCTATTCATTTTCAGATTTTTTATCTGAGTTGTCTATTTATTGGTTGGACTATTTGTATAAAGACTGACAGAAAACCAACCTCCATCGGCCTGAGGGCTCAGTGAGCTGCGTTTGCTTTTACATCTCTGTGCCAGTGTGATTTGGTGTGCTGAGCAACTCTATTATGATGACCTTTTAATCTGCTGTTTCACCACACTAATTTAACACAGACAACAGAACCTCAACTAAATTGCACAGTTGAGACTGCAGTTTATTCAATTTTTAATGTCTAGTTAGAGACACTCGACATTGTTCATTTTTGAGCCGGTACCGGTGCCATTATGTGCACAATCACTTGTTTTCCATTCATCACTCAGTAGAAATGATGCTCAAAGTATAATTATTATCAAGTAAGGCTTTTAACACAACATACACACATGCCAATTATATTGGAGGCTGGTTTACTTGGATGAAAATGATAATTGGGCAATTATGGTCAGTAGATTTCATTGGTGCCGTGCAGGAATTGGCATTTAATTTGCAAAGCGGCCACATGAGAAGTTGAAGGCTTGCCGAGGACCAAACCAAAATGCAATCCTCCATTGCATATCCCTCCATCCATTTTCTGATCCGCTTCATCCTCACAAGGATGCAAATTTCCCCATTTTGGGACGATTGAAGGTTTTCTGATTCTGATCGCGGGTGGTGGTGGAGCCTACCCCCGCCGTCATCAGGCATTAGGTGAAGGACACCCTGAACTGCTCACCAGCCAATCAAAAGGCACACAGAGACAAACGACCATCCACACTCACACCGACACCTCGGGATAATTTGGAGTGTCCAATCCAGCCTGCCATGCATTTTTTTGGAATGTGTAAACTCCGCACAGGGAGACCGGAACTGCAATTGAACCCAGTACCTGTGTACTGTGAGGTTGACGCGCTAACAACTGGACCACTGGGCCCGCCCTCTTCATTTTATATATTTTTTAAAAGGTCACATGGTCTTGTTTCAATAAATTGCTATGTGTGTTCTGTAGATATGGTGTGTGGTGTTATAATGAGGAAACGCATGTTTTAAACAAATCTATCAGCAGCCATTCAAATTATCTGAATCAATTATCAAATATTTTTGAATGGTAACACCATTTTTTTCACAACGTGTGCATGTTTCCTTTCAGCTGCTTGGCATTATCCTGAGCTGTGTCTTTTGGAACCTTCTGGTGGAAATGAGCGAATCTGTCGACATGGTGGACTTCAAGCTGAAGAAGCTGGAGTTCAAATACAGCGAGCTTGACCTGGCCGGCGCCGGATGGTGTATGTGCCTGCCAAGGGACGGCGGCTACTTGCCCGTTCCAGCTTCCGAGCCCGAACTGGACCCTATTGACATTCACTTGCAGAAGCTGAAGAAGCAGCCGCCTCGCACACACGCTCAGCTTCGCGAGCTCCAACAGTCCAGGTCGGCCAGCGGGCTGGACGAGGTAGATGTGGGACGCAAGCTGAAAAGGGAACACTGACCGGTCTTGTCGCCCTTTGCTGCCTTCCCTGCGACATTGTGATCATTTCAGTTGTTTGATTTGTGTTGCACTACTATAGGCTTGACACTCTGCTGACGGATCAAGGGAATTTGATAAGCAAAAGGATCCAAAATACTTGGACTCTTTGAGTGTTCTGTTGACTAGAAATTCTGAGAACAAACAGCCTGCAGCATTGGCTTTTATTTTTATCTTTCCCGTTTACAGTTTTGAAATGTCTTGTTTGGAAAGATATTTGGCATTGGGTCACATTTTAATTTAATTTGGATTTAATTTAATTTCATCTCAATGGTTGGAGCTTACCTCAGGCTGTTTCAGACAGCCCAATAGTTAGAGGATGAATCTTGTACCTTGTGTAAAAAAAACAACAACATAATAATTGTAGAGTAATGGAAGTTTTTTAATGTTGAGCAAATAGGACTAGCTCGTATGTCATGCGCTTTACGTTTGTGACGTATGTGTACAGGTTGTGTTTTTTTTTTTTATGATCTCGGTTGGATCTGTGTTGTCGATGTACACTGTAAAACACATAGTTGTGGTATAATAATGGAATGCATGTTTTGTACTATGTATGAATTAAATTATTCGTAAAATGATACTCTGTTTACATTTGAAGCTTACAAATGGGAGGTTTCAGTTTTTCAATTTTTTTAAATAGTTTCTATTCTTTCCATCATTTAAGGGACAGCAAAAGGGATAATACAAGCTACAACTCTGTTCAATAGCAGCTGTTTGACAGTCACGCTAACACAGTATTTGACCACTTTTACGAGCTTCCCTGCAGCTCCTGCCTTGTACCAACCAACACTACTGCTCTTGTCAATAAACTGGACTTTGTCTATTGATTTGAGTGTATTAGTTTGCTTTTTTTCTGTTGTCCACAAACTACAAGTGAACAGTTACAACTTCACATAAATACAAGAAACTGTATCAAGGAGGAGACAAAAACAAACACATTTGGTATTCATCAGTCGATTGGTTTTGATGGCCAATATAATATAGGATCGTGGTGAAAGTGGACTTCCTTGGTTGAGGTGATGACACAATGTGTTTATTTGCTCCAGCAGAAAATGACAATTGCTAATTTAAACGAGGCAAATTTAAATGGTGGATGTCTTCATTTTGGCACAATCATCAATGCAGTGCGGTCGGAGGCAAAACTGATGGAATCAGTTCTGACTGGTGTCCTGACACACCGAATAGGACAATTGTAAATGCTTTGTGAAAGATGCGAAAAGATGTGACAAGGTTCTGAGGGGGGGAGGGGTTGATCATCGTCACGACATGAGCTACTGATCCTATCATGATTATAAGATTGAAAGTTTTTTTTTTCAAAGAGATGACTTGTAAATATCTAAAGACTTTCTGTACAGTAAACAAACTACTGTGCAGTCGTACTACCAACTTATGACAGCTGTGCAACAATATGCAGAGAGAAAGATCAGTGGTGCAATACATTACGATGACAATTGTGTAGTTAGTGCATATAATCGTTGCACTATTTGTCGCGGTCATTTTTGTGCAATTTTTGGGTGTGCAATGAACCAAAAGTACTTTAAAACTGCTTGTACTTAATCAGTGTAGATCAATGATGATTGTTCATGTAAAGAGCTGGAGCTATAATGATCAGTGTGGTAATACTATTCCACAAGAGTGTGCAAAAATGCAAAGAGCCACCATGGCATTGAGTTACTGTTTCAGGACTCAATGGTGATGAGTGAAGAAGCTGTTCCAATGTTTGCTGGTTTTGTTGCGCATGCTTCAATAGCGCTTACCTGAAGGGATTAACTGAAAGCGGTGATGGGCAGGGGGGACACAGTCGGATTTTCTATGCCCTTGTCTTGGTTCTTATTTAGAATCATTTCAAGAATTCGCTTAACCAAAGAAAAAAATACAAATAAAAGTTAAGCTTGACTTTAAATCTCTGATAATTAATGGTAAACAAGGGTAGGATTTTTAGCATCTGGCACAAGCTAAAAAGGCAAATCCTTCAGAATGGGTAGGGCAGTGCCTCTGATTAGAGTAGGAGCCAGATTTGTCCTATTTTGTGGCCGCCTCTATTGTGATGGAGGAACACTGGACTGATTCGGCGATAGCTGTGTAGAACTGTCTCGTGGGAGGCCCTGCTTCCTCAGAAGAATCAGGAAGTTTTACAGTTTATTATGGTTTCACAGGTCCATATCATCAACGAAAAGAAGAAAAAAAACAGACAACTCACTTCTACATCTGTTAAAACACTGGAATAGTTCCATTTTAAAACAACCAAAATTAGCTGAGTAATACAAAACATGTAAGGACTAGTAATGCATTTTATAATAAAACTGTGTAAGCGTATTTTATAATACAGTACTATGATACCTCAGCTTACGAACTTAATTGTAAGCACAGGTGCTGGTCGTCCCGATCAGTGGCGGACTGCCACGTTCGGATTGGTGACCAACGGGTAGCTCTGTCAGCCCTGCCTGCAATCTCGCAGGTGCTGTTCGTCACAATCAGTGACAGTCAAAAGGACTCCTGGCACGACCATTCGGCGTCGGGTCATTGTATGCATGGTATGCTGTGCATGTGTTTGTTTCACCTCGCCGGATTTTTAATCTTGATTTTCTTTTGATACTTTGTATTTTTTCTGTTCAGATGATTTTGATGTTTAAGATTTTGTTCCTGCTGACTTTATTTTAATACAATTTGTCAAACATAACCTCTTGCTCCCTCCTGCCTGCTTTTTGGGATCCACAACCGCCATCCATCACCACCTTGCAAACCGTGACAATTTTGCCCTTCCATTTTATGTCCTGACTAAGTGTGATTCCCAGGAACTTCAAAGTCTCAATAAAAATATGAAAATCTTGCATGTGCAGTATTAATTAAAGAAGTTCTTTTGGTGCTGGAACCGTATGTTTAGTTCTACCCATTGATGGTGAGAATGTTAATATGAACTGCTGCCAATTCTTATTTACATCCTGTGGTTTGCCGACAACCTGTCTGCCTTTCACTCAAGTCGTCTGGAATCGGTTGCAGCTCCCCCTTTGCTTTAAGCAGGAACGTGTGTCACTGGCATCAGTTCCAGCTTGCTCCAAAACCTCCCGGAATAAAAATATAAATCAAATGGAAAATGGATGGATGAATAGATGTGTTTGAGCATTTTTATTTTCATCTCGTAAAAAGCTAGTGGCATTTCCGGTTGTCTAGAAAAGTGTACCCGTGTTGAGGGGGAAGTGTATATATTTTTCTCAAGGCGACAGGGCATCCAGCAACAAATTCATGTGTGGAGGCCCCTGTGAAGTAATTTTTCTTTTATGTGTATGTATTTACTTATTTTTTATTGAGTCCACAAAAGCTGAGCAAAGTTGTTGTGGGCTTTTTTATTCCTTTATGATTTGCACTTGCGTCTAAGCAGCTTTATCTCAGTGTCTACAATAGATCAGCCAGATTTATTGAATTCCAGTCGCGCTTAGCCACAGACAGGTCCCTCTCCACCTGTAGTTCATCTATCCTCATTCGCTTCCTACCTCCTTCTTCCTCCCTCCTGATGAAAATCTAGGAACAGCAGATTGAATAACTACAGCAGATAGATGATTGATGACGCAGACAAATTATTTGTTTTTGTGTAGGTCCAAGCAAAATGATCCGGGCATGTTTTTTCTTTTCTTTCTTAATAGTCACTCTCAGGAGAAAACACAAACACTATGCCAGCCCAACCTGTGAAAATGAGAAGCAGTTATTGGCAACTGCACATTTACTGAGCGAATACAATGACATACAATTTCCTGGGTCTTTGGAAAATAGCTCAATGTATTTTGAGCTGTCAGTGTTGCAACAAACAACACACTTTCACCAAGCAAGAGCCATCAGGACAAAACAGAAAGTTATGAATCAGCTTTGTCATTTCAATTCAGCAGATTACTTGGACCTGAAATGAAAACAATACACTGGGCTGATTAGAGGACATGCTCTAACAATATAATTGAATGGGATACAGGAAGCAACCTGCCACGCGTGTTATTTATTGTACTCCAATTTCCAAGGTCAAAAATGACAAAAATACCGGAAATCGACCAAAGACAGGATAAAGACCACGAACCACTGACCACAAACAAGATTGGAGAGCATTCCCATAGGCACATATGGACAACCACTCGGGTGAATGTCCTTTCACTTGATAGGATGATCGATAGATTAACTGGCCACACATGTTTTTGAAATGCAAGAGGAATATCTGGAGAAAACCCACACAGGCACGGGGAGAACATGCAAACTTCACAAAGGAATACCACAGCTCGAGTTGAAACCTTCAACTTCTGCACTGAGAAGCTGGAGAAACCACTAGGCCGCCATACTTACACATATTGTTGTCCATGTTTAGCGCTTTGTTACAACTTCAGCTGTTGTTAAAGCTCTGTATAAATCAATATTGATTGTATATTTACAAGAACACATTTGTAGGTTTTTCCTAAATCATCAAGTTAATTCAAACTCTCGTTGCCAGTGACTAACGTACAGAATCAAACTACTGAGGATTAAATTAAAAAGAAAGTAAAGAAAATTACTTGATCATCAAATTAAATGCAAACAAAATCTTTGATGAATGAATATTTTCCAGTGTAGAAGCTGGGACCTATTTACAACAATTTAACAGGGAACCCTGAATATGGCACAGTTAACATGAGTTGATTTGTCAAGCAATGCCCAATAAGTATTACTACAAATATAAGAATGATAGCCTAAAAAAGAGTCTGTTGTGTTTCCAAAATGGATGTCGGACCCGTGCCTTAAAGGACAACCGATGCCTCCGGACAAGTTGTGTCCATAATTTGTAAAATACACTTCAAATGACTTCTACTGAGCGTATTTTACAAAGATTCCATCGCATATAGCTATATTTTACATTTTAAGACTCGCGCTGAACATTCAAGAAGTCTTGTTTTCGAGTTGATGACGATCCCCACATGATGTCATGTTTGGAACGCCCCTGACCGAGAAAGCGACACCCAATGCATTTTGCTGTACTTTGTTTGGTCTGAAAATTTCATGTTGATCCTTGTTGATGGCGAAATTAGAGGGAAAACACATAAATAACGCAATGGTGAATCGTTGTGTGTTGCACCAAGACTACTATTTGATTCTAGTTGACACAAATTCCCAGCAGACATATCAGCCCATTTGCAACGGAGCTTGGGCGCTATCTTTTGCAATTTCTGGGACGCTACATTGGATTCCTGACGGCTCGAATTGACACTCAAGTACTTCTTTAATCGATTGCAAACATTTATGCTTGAATCATATTCATAACTGGATGAGTAACAGGAAGCATCTTCTCCAAATCTGAAGCCATTGTTTTGATTTGTGACGTCACGAACAAGGGGGCGGGACCTTCTGAAACTGAAACTTTTTCAGGTCATTTTTATTGGTGTTTTGCATTTGACTAAAAATATCAGCCTGCGTGTTTTGGGTATTTTTGATGCTATAAAACGTTTTTCTGATGTCAGTTAGGAAACAAAAAAATGGTGTTGGTTGTCCTTATAGATTACTGTATTTTCCAATAAAATTAGATGCCACAAAAGTAATCAGAATCAGAATCAGAATCAGAATCAGAATACCTTTATTCGTCCCGCAATGGGGAAATTTGCAGTCCACAGCAGCAATTGAAGAGGGATGGGGTTGGGGTGGGAGTGAAAGGATAGAAAACAAGATATTCAAGCATAACAAAATAAAAATGTCAACTGTATACTGTGCAAATGTAGATGTGCAAAAACCGTTCTATAAACAAGACTGTACATAGTGCAGAATCAAGAGATGCATTAAGATATATTGCAACAACCCATATTTACAAGTGTCCAGTTTTTTTTTTGTTTTTTTTTTTGTTTTTTTTTTTCACATGTGATCATTGGGAATTGTGAAGCCTGACAGCAGTCGGTAGGAACGAGCGGCGGTACCTCTCCTTCTTGCAGCGCGGGTGTAATAGTCTCTGGCTAAAGGAGCTACCCAGAGCTGTCAGGATGGGCAGGAGGGGGTGGGAGGGGCTGTCCGTCATAGCTTTTAGTTTAGCTAGCGTCCGTCTGTTGCCCACCTCCTCAAGAGAGTCCAGCGAGCAGCCCACGACAGAACTGGCCCGCTTGACAAAGCGCTCCAGTCTTTTTCTGTCCCGGGTGGTGATGCTGCCTGACCAGCAGACAATGCCATAGTGGATGGCTGATGCCACCACAGAGTCATAGAAAGTCTTTAGGAGTGACCCCTGAACTCCAAAAGACCTCAGTTTCCTGAGGAGGAAGAGGCGACTCTGTCCCTTTTTGATTAGGGCATCCGTGTTTGTTGTCCAGTCCAGTTTATTGTTGAGAGTAACACCCAGGTACTTGTAGGAGGTCACCCTCTCAATGTCCGAACCCTGGATGTTCAATGGTGCAGGTGACGATTGTTTCCTGCAGAAATCCACCACCAGCTCCTTGGTTTTGCCAGTGTTGATCTGGAGGTGATTCTGCTGGCACCAGTCCACAAAGTCCTTTGTCAGTCCCCTGTACTCCCTATCGTCTCCCTCTGTAATGAGGCCGACAATAGCTGAGTCGTCAGAGAACTTCTGAAGGTGGCAGGTTGGGGTGTTGTAGTTGAAGTCCGAGGTGTAGAGGGTGAAGAGGAATGGAGCCAGGACTGTTCCCTGCGGCGCTCCGGTGCTGCAGAGAAGCCTGTCCGACTCACAGTTCTTTACCCTCACGTACTGTGGCCTGTTTGTGAGGTAGTCTGTAATCCAGGATGTGAGGTGATGGTCGACTCCGGCATGCTGCAGCTTGTCCCCCAGTAGACTGGGCTGGATGGTGTTGAAGGCACTGGAGAAATCGAAGAATGTGATCCTCACCGTGCTCCCAGCATTCTCCAGGTGCAGCAACGCCGTATGGAGGAGGTAGATGATGGCATCCTCCACACCGATGCTGGGCTGGTAGGCAAACTGCAGCGGGTCCAGCGATGAGCTTGCCAGCGGTCGCAGGTGGTTGCCTCTGGACAAGGGGTTTGTACACAGGCTGGAGATAAACCATATTGTGGTCTGCTCTTCCGAGAGGGGGTGGTCTGCTCTTCCGAGGGGGGAGGGTTTGTATGCATCCTTGGCGTTTGAATAAAATAGGTCCAATATGTTATTGTCTCTGGTGGCACAAGTTACATACTGTGTGAATGTTGGGAGGGAGAATTTCAGGGAAATGTGATTGAAGTCCCCTGAGATGATAAACAAGGCGTTGGGGGACTGGGTTTGCAGCTTGTTTACAACAGATATGAGGGCATCGGAGGCAGCGCCGCCATTTGCCGTAGGGGGAATGTACGTCGTCACGGCTATGACGTGTGAGAATTCCCGTGGCAGGTAATGCGGCCGAAGGCTAACGGCTAGCAGCTCGATGTCCCGAGTGCAAAGTTTTTCCTTCACCGTGATGTGCCCAGGATTGCACCATTTGTCATTCACAAATACAGCAATCCCCCCTCCTTTCTGCTTACCGCTGCCTTCATTTCTGTCCGCTCGTACGAGTTGGAAGCCCTCCAACTCTGCGTGGGCGTCCGGAGTGATTGCCGAAAGCCATGTCTCCGTGACGAGTAGCAAGCTGGCTTCCCGGTACTCCCTCTGATGTCGCGTTAGCGCCGCGAGCTCGTCCATTTTATTTGGGAGCGATCTCACGTTCCCCATGATGACGGACGGGAGAACGTGTCGGTATTTCCTCGTTCTTTTGCGGCGATCTTTCCCGGCCCGACATCCTCGTTTCCTCCTCTTCAATTCATCGGGGATGTCTGGTGCGGCGGCCGCTAGTCCGCTATTAGCCCGCCACGCTAGTAGCTGGTCTCGACTGTAAACAATGGGATTCCGCGTGCGCGTGGATTCCCCGTTCACAGGAGCGATGAAAAAGTAAAAAATAACGGCGATGAGCAAAAGAAAAGATGCCCATCTCCTCTCCGTAGGTTTATGGAGCGAGATCAGGCAAAACAAAAACGGAAAAGTAAAGAAGTGAAAAAGTAGACAAGAAAGGGAAAGAGCTGCTGTGGAGGCAGCCACACAGGGGGGCGCCATCTTGGAAAAAAAAAAGTAAGTCCCTTGAATGATTTGCTCGATATTAAATGAGTAATGAAATTAAAAAAATGTCCCATTTTATATTTTAAATTGTGTGATGTTACCTCATGAGTTAAAGGTGATGTCAAAAAGTATTTTCTTCTTTTGTAGGGGCATGTAAATCATTGCTCAATTGTGACGCTGTAAAAAATTTTTGCCGAGGGTGCCGCATTGGCTGTGGTTGGCATTAACCGAGCATTTCAAGACTTCAAATCTTCAGCGGCTCTTCACAAGCATCAAAGTGGCATTTCCAAGTGAACTGAACTTTGCAAGGACCAGTTTGAAAAAGTCATGTCAAAAAAATTGTTGTTACAATAAATGATGATACACTTATATACATTTGCTTTGAATATTTGACACGATAAAAATCTGGAGAGTTTGTCACTGCAAAAGACAGCAAGGGAGTGAGAGAATTGGATCAGGCCATGTGTGCCCTTTGTGTATGATGGGGATTATTTGAAGAAAAAAAAAAGTTATAGCTATCAGTATTTCAGAGGCACGATTGTCGAGTGGTGAGCATGCTGGCTTCACAGTGCAGAGGTTGCGAGTTCAAGTCCCGCTCTGGCCTCCCTGTGTGAAGTTTGCATGCTCTACTCTGCGTGGGTTTTCTCAGGGTCCTCCAGTTTCCCCCCACATTCCAAAGACATGCACGGCAGGCTGATTGAACACTCCTAATTTTCCCTAGGTGTGAGTGTGAGTGACTGATTGTTTTTGTGTGCCCTGCGATTGGCTGGCAACAAATTCAGGGTGTCCCCCGCCTCGTCCCCAAAGACAGCTGGGAAAGGCTCCAGCACCCCACCGCGACCCTAATGAGGAATCAGCGGTACAGATAATGGATGGATGGAGTATTTGAGCCACGCCTGTCATATTTGCTTCCAAAGATTACCTGAATTCGAATGTTGCAAATAATTTTATCTAGAATTTTACCTCATCCTATCTTCATCCACCAGTAGCCATTTTATATTGAATAAAAACCCGCACCTCTGTCTCAATGCTTCCAAAGTAAAATGTGGTGCAAAATTGATTATTTTTTTAAAAATTCATTCCATGTGCAACAAAAATATTCTCGTCATTCAGGCTATGACACGGCTACGTCAGTGCTTATCATGTTATCAGGTTACACGGTACGCGAAATAGTTGTAGTAATGTAGTAAATAATAGTAAATGTTAGGGACATCTTTTTCATTCCAGAGGGATGTGTAAGGCTCGAGACCACCCAACTGAGGTGTCTGCTTATAACGTCTCAAAAAATCTTGCACTCATGGTTTTCAAACTCTCTTTGAAGTCACACCCATCAGCATTGTCCCTCGTTACCTCAGATTCTCTAAGAGGCAACCAGTAGTCCGTAGATCCAATTTTAAGAGACACTGCTAGTGTTTCTCTGACCAAAGTCAAACTTCTATTTTGCGATCACTGAAGCAGGCACGTTTCCAGGGCTGAGCACCTTGGAATGAATCTGAATGAATGTTAAAGGGGAAACGTGCTGAAGAAATCTGCAGTTCATTTCGCATTTGAATGCTCTGCATGCTGTCTTATCTAAAGACCAGTGGTGTATTTCAGTCAGTATTTTCATTTTCAGATCATGCACACAAGAGTTACACACTTTGTCTGCAAAGTGTGTAAAGCAAAGCTCATACATTCACAGAAACGGTCTGAGTCCATCAGATTGTATTGAAAAACCATTGACTTTCTACAATTATCTGCTGAGTAAGTGTCAACAGATTTTTGCACCAATGTTAAACCTTGTGGGCACTTAGATCATTTCTGATTCTGGAATTGCAAAGTGAAGTGTTCTTTTCAGGCAGGTGTAGAGTGGCCATCGAAATTATGGGAAATTATGTTGTTGTTTTTTTCTGCGCCACTCATCAACTTTTCTCTGTAGTACCATGTTAATGTGGTAAGTAAGGTGTAGATGTCTGCATATGTGCTGAGTTCCAGAAAGACTTTATTTGAAAATTCAGTGCCTTTGTCTGACAATATGCACTCAATGTCTCACTTAATTGTCCAGAACCAATATGATTAAGTTTGAGTACAATATCCGGAATCTCATGCTAGGTTCGTACGTCAGACTTTAAATGGGTCATGGGATCAATAGTCGATACCGAACACTTCTTCATACTCCTAAATGCTAAATGTATTCCCATCTTCAGGGACCGCGTCGCTATCACCTTGCTTGAAAGTTACTGGAGCTCCTCTGCCAGTTGCTATGGACACTCATTAACTGTTAGGCATGCATCATTGAATTGAATTGGAATCTGAATTGGAATTTGACTTCTATTTGGTCTCCCATAGTAGAGAATTGTCTTGGCGCACAGGCCCCATATGCACACCCCATACTGCTCTTAAGTCCTCTTATTTGTCTATCTACCCCCCTCTAATTTTTTTAGCTGCTGTATCAATGTGTTTTTATTTCGGTTTAATTTACAGAGAGGTGTCTTATATCTCCTCTTGAGTTTAGGAGCACAAATTGAAAGTGTCGCACGCGGGAAGGATTGTCTAAAATGTTGTTGACCTTTTGAAAAACGTACTGGACATACTGTATATCTCCTGGAAAGCTGGGGGTGAGGGCTACCCAAATACCTTCCCTGCTCTCTTGACCAAAATGGTTATCTGAACGTTAGATTTAACAGTTCACTGCCCAAATTTACTGGTTATTCCAAAGTGCATGGCTAATTCAGTGGCTACTCTATACAAAATCGACAAAACAACTTGCAACTCCAAGCATTCTCAGACGTCGCAAGAAGTGAAAGTGAATGGACATTTGATAAATGTGTCTGCCAGCTGAGCCTGGGAGACGCATGTAAAAGTATTGGCAGTGATGTGTAGTCAGGGGAGGCAGGTGAGGCCGTGCCTCACATGTCATCATGGAAATAGCAAATGAAAAAATAAATTAAACTGTTATATTTATGTAGTGATTTGTACTTTAAAGATCTTTTCCATTTGACGTCACCATTTTTGGATTTTTTTTCAAAATCGCTAAATTTTCACATTTACCGTTCAAATTCTAAGTAGAGACGAGCGGTGAGGCAGCGGCCGGATGAGCCTCACCATGGATTGCGCAATAACTATGCTAACTGTGCTGGCATGCTCTGCAGTGAGACCGCATTGCTGTCCCTCTGCATATCGCCATTAAGGTGTTCAAACACTTTTAGTATATGAACTAAATTTCGACAGTTTAGCTGGTGTATATAATGTAGAGTGACTTTACATTATAAACACTGTACTACAGTGTTTATTTTATTTTATTTTATTTTATTTTTATCAGAACTGCATAGGTGAGGCACACAGTTCTCTTGCCTCATTACAGGGGGCGCTGGTGATTACAGAGATTCCTCTTGCACCTCCTCGGCTGCAGAATAATAGAATTAGTGAGAGCACGCTACAGTAAACAGTTAGCAAGTTAAGTGGAACCATCCAGTCATGTTTTCGTGTTGCTTGGCCTTATTTTCAGAATGAAAGATTACATATCTAAATTAATAGAAATAGAGAGACTTTCAAAACTGAAGAAAGATAAGGAAGGCTTCTACAAAGAAAGTATAGATGCCTTTCTTCAGAAGGAGCGGCGCATGGACTTCATTTATAAGTAAAGGTAACACTATAATAACATTTTTTTTAATTCTTTTTTTCTATGCTACTGTTTATATAAAGATTGCTGACATGACATTTTAAACAAAACATGTTAACTGTTGCCAATCAAATGGTGAACAAGCTACTCTGTAGAGTTCATATGTTTGTGGTAATGGTAATTTTTGCACTTTTGTCATCATTCTTATTTATATGGGACCTACAAACTGATTTTTCTCTAAACGGATTTATTGAAAAAGTCGGAAAACTTGAATTATGCTGCAAATGTATTTGTAAATCTGACCGTGATGATGTCAGTGCCTCACCAGCCATGAACCTCACCGCACGTCACTGAGTATATATCTATGATGTATATATATATATATATATATATATATATATATATATATATATATATATATATATATATATATATATATATATATATATATATATATATATATATATATATATAGTAAAGTCTCGTTATATCGATATCGGATATATCGATAGTCCCGGTTATATCGATACTATTTCTATGCACGCACGGAGAAAATTATTTGTGGGTGTTTGCATCCAATAAGCCCTATTTAAATGGCTTCAGAGACATCACCAGCTGTAGTCACTCATAATCACTCATAAGAAGTTAAGAGGCCATGAGATGAAGCTCAATTCGCTGACATAACTTTCTAAGTCACCAGAATGGCTAATTCGTGTTGCTGTATGTATATTTTTGACGCAGTAGTGATCACTTTTTCTGTTAACCCATAGTGAAGTCATAAAAGAATCAAACTTCATGAATGTTTTTTGTGACAAAGAAGTATCTGTTCCAATCACCTTTTCAGAGAAAACTCAGAGTTGTTGAAATAAATGGAAATTAAAGAGAGCCATGACATTATGATATTATGTTCTTTACAGACCACAACTGTAGCTGACCATTCTTCTAAGTGGGTCTCATCTCCACTCCATGTCCGGCCATTCAACGTTTTAAGAATCAGAATCAAAAAGACTATTAAAGGCAACATTTTCCACATCCTCAACAAGTTTGATCAAACACACATCCCTTTAACTGTCTGTGTCTTTTGTGTTGCGTAATATGATTATTTTGACTTCAGGATGGCGCCGTGAAAGTAGCTGCCTTTTGACTCCGATAAATATCACTTTCTGAATCGATTTCTGACGGGTTTTGTACACGTTCCATCGTGAGCCCCACTCTTGTTATCCATGAAGTGACGTTACACTTCCAGGTTTGACATGTCAGGATCTCACTTTAGGAATTTATTCAATAAATATTGTTTTGTCATGCTTTATTCTGTGTATTTAGTTCAATTACCTTACATATGATGTAAAATATTTCACGCTTGACCTTTAAGCCTGTCTCTTATCCGTGTATATTGACCGACTGGTGCGAGAGATTTCCAATGACAGGCTGATGTCAAGTATATTTTGACATAACTTCCTGCCTGGAGGCCTTTGCCAGTCCTAGTTGAGCCATTATTGAATCAGTCATGAGACTGACAGAGAGCGAGAAAGAGAGACAGTTTGACAATCATGCGGACAGATAGATCGGAAGCAAAAAGAATGGAGCACCTGTCCACTTTGCTTTCTTTATCTTTTTCACAATTTTGTTGATATTCCACTGGTGTGCTTTCACTGATGTGACCAAACGGGCTCCAAGGACCATTTCTTCTTTTGCCTCATCTTTCTCAACAACTAAACCAGGTAGGACTTATACATTGTCATTATTTCATTCAAATGATCAAAGTGGTGTGGTATTGTTATTCATTTATTTTTTCCAGTGCAACATTGATTTTATGTTTCAACGTGCCCCCTCTTTGAACGCCATCCTACTCCATATGGGTATATGCTCTGCTTTTTGTGAGTTGAATGAGTTTAAAACTAATTGCAGATTTTTATTATGATTCAATTTCAGTCACATTATACAGCTATTTTTTTCAACTTGTTTAGATTTTATTTTGGCCAAATACAGAATTATGTAGAAACAATTCAAGTTGCATTTTGTGCTAAATATATTCTCTAGGCTCTACCTTGCAAACTCTAACTGAGATATTCGAGTTGTTAAAGGAAGTCAAATTCAATCTAAATAATAGTTGTTGTTTTTTTTGCTATTGTATTTTTAATTTGTTCTGAGTGATGTGTGCAGCAGAGTAATATATTTTTATGAAATACATATAAATAGGCCTATAAACTATAAGGCTTTATTATAAAAGACTGTAATTTCGTGGAATTATATATATTTATATAATTATATAATTCATGGAATTAAATGATATATATATATATATATATATATATATATATATATATATATATATATATATATATATATATATATATATATATATATATATATATATATATATATATATATATATATATATATATATGACAGAGAGCGAGAGAGAGAGACAGTTATGTTTCCATGTATACAGACCGACTGGTATACACATAAATATATATATATATATATATAATATAAATTGAAATAATGTCTGCCCGGAGGCCCAGGGCATACCCACAGAAAAGAAAACACTGGGAGCCACAAAATGCTTTTGACATTTAAAATGAAGACAACACTGCATCTTTTCATCATCGTTTTTTAGCTTTATATATGCATAAACAAACTATAGTGTGTTGCATTTATGAATCAATGAACTGTTACAGAGAAGCGAAATTACATTTCTGCACGCAACAAAAACATTTTAAACTCCGAAAAAAAGACGTTGGGTTGAAGATTACTTTCAAATATAATACTCAATGTCTTTTTGAAAAAAAAGAATATTTGCAAAATGGCAAATACAATATTTATCACCTGGTTAATGTGATTTCTGCTCCTGCACCTCAGAGCACAGCCTCTGCACATCAGGGCTGTATGACATTACCTTCATCTTCACACAGGACTGTAAGCTGTCGTCTGTCAGGCATGAGCGATGTCTGTTTTTAAGGCGAACGAATCTGCCCACGTATCATTAAATGTTCTGTTTTCTTCAGACACTTTTCTTTTTTTAGATTTATCCATAGTTGGCCGACCTGGGGGTCGAAAAATTCAAGAAATTGTGCGCAATTCGGCGGTTGTGACCGGATATGCGTCCACTGTCGATGGTTGTGACGTATATTATGAGTGACAAAAAAATTGAATATGTTTTATTTTGTATTATTTATAATCACCATAATCTTCAAATTTATAATTACATTTTAAAAACGAACGAACTAAAATAATATACATTGAATTAAATACTCATTATTTATTTTCTAAAGCCGCAGGGAGCCGCAGCAGGGGGGTGAAAGAGCCACATGCGGCTCCGGAGCCGCGGGTTGCAGACGCCTGGTATAGTCCGAAGCACGAAACGGGCTTCTGCTTGGCTGCCGTTCCGTGTATGCAAATTACCAAACGATCGTTGCTTTGGAAATTTGCATTCTCGGAACGGCAGCCAAGCAGAAGTCTGGTTTGTGCTTCGGACTTTTCCGAGCGTTATAAGGTCGTGCATTTGAATGTCATTTTCCAAAGTAGATTGACAGAACCTCAACCCCAGAAGAACGCTTCAAAAGAAGCTAACAACATTTATGACACTACAAAAGATAAACGTACATTATACCGTGACTGTAAAGTGTACTTGAGAGTTATGAAAGGCGCTTAGTGGCTTTTAGCAACAACGCAACGCAAACATTTCATTGTGCACCATGACGACAAAAGACTACTGGAGCAAAATCTTCAGCGAAGGATATTTGCCATAAATTAAGCAAGGGAGAATTTGTGGTAGGTACATCCTGAATTAAAAAAAATCATTTGTACTTCGCAACATTGTTTTTTTTTTTTTGCGATTAGTCGTCTTATTGTGTTTCAAGTTGTGAAAAATGGGGCAGACAACTTTATGACCGGGCAGGCAACTTTTCAGAGTTGTCTGCCCGGGTGTCCGCTAACTTTTTGTCATGAGTTTTCAGACACTGATGTATATATATATATATATATATATATATATATATATATATATATATATATATAAAAAAAAAAAAAAAATCCTCGTCTCACCCACCATGGGTGGTGTCTGTCCCCATTTCAGCTCGGGTCCTCTACCAGAGGCCAGGAAGCTTGAGGGTTCTGCGCAGTATCCGTGCTGTTCCCAGCACTGCGCTTTTCTGGACCGAGATATCCGATGTTGTTCCCGGGATCTGTTGCAACCACTCGTCGAGTTTGGGGGTCACTGCCCCGAGTGCTCCAACCACCACAGGCACGACTGTCACCTTTACCTTCCAGGCTCTCTCCAGCTCCTCTCTGAGCCCTTGGTATTTCTCGATTTTCTCATGTTCCTTCTTTCTGATGTTTCCATCACTCGGGACCGCTACATCCACGACAACGGCTTTCCTTTCCCCTTTATCTATGACCACGATATATATATATATATATATATATATATATATATATATATATATATATATATATACAGTAAAGTCTCGTTATATGGATATTCTCGGGAGTCTGAACAAATATCGATATAACCGGGACTATCGATATAACCGATATCGATATAACAAGACTTTACTCTATATATAAAAATTTGGCTCCAGAGGTGGGAGAAAATGACCGAGCAAAGATCCTGTGGGACTTCCAGATACAAACTGACAAGATGGTAATGGGGAACCAACCTTTTATCATGGTCATAGATAAAGGGCAGAGCAAAGCCGTTGTAGGTGATGTGGCGGTCCCGAGTGACAGAAACATCAGAAAAAACAAACACGAGAAACTAGAGAAATACCAAGGGCTCAGAGAGAAGCTGGTAATTGAGACACGCAGCGGAGAGTCGGGAGAGAGGCAGGAAAAAAAACAATCTTCACCATGGTGCCATACTGTGAAAATGAAGAACCGTGTGTGTGGTAATGAATAGATGTTTGTGCAAATAGACAACCTGTTGTGTGAGCAACCAAACCTGCCGAGTGCCGCACATTCATCCATTCATGTCTCCAAATTCTGATCCGCTGCTCCTCACAAAGGTCGACTTTTAACAATTTTACTCTGTAAGAGAATGTTGCTCCAGGGCTGGATTTGCTGTCTTCCAGTACCAGTGCTGGTGGAAAAGGGTCACCAAACGCACACTAGAGAGATGAGGGTTGCCTTGCATCGGATATATGGCTGTATTTATGGCACTTGTTCCCTCCCCTCATTAAACTAAACTCAAGATTATTCTTATTGCTAACAATTGTACCCTAAGCAGCTGTGCGCCACTACGCAAATAAACCTTCGTATTTCCGGCAGCCAGCCCTGCCCTCACGCACGTGCATTCTCACGCTAAGTGGCTAATGAATATTCAGTATGAGGCTAGACTTGGACAGTTTCATTTGTCCGGTAATTGCATTGCTCACATGATACGAGACAGTGGGTAAATCTATTGGCGGCTGGAAGCTCATCAGTAAAAAATACATAAATAAACCGTGTCGCATGAAAAGCCGCAAGTGTCAAATAGTGTTAAAATATTGTACATATTCACTAGCAAACTTATGGTGAGTCTGTACATGTGCCTTCTTTAGTAGTGAGGCCCTGCGGGATCCAGGCAACGGAATATTTCAGTCCATTAAGTCCTTTTCACATTGCACTTAGCTGGGCGAAGCTAAGTGTCGACAAACCCATTTGTTGTGGCGAGGAGCAGGCACCACGTAATGGAGCGTTCTGCATGGTGTGTAGTAAGACAATGTCTGCCACAATGTAAATGGGCCACAAATATAAAAATATGCCTTTCAAGAGAGGCACCTGCAATAAGAGAGAGGTTGGGGAGGAGGCACTTGCACATGGTTGGTCAACGCCTCTCTATTTTGGTGCACTTATGTACAGGTTTTGTCATTTTGATTCATATAGCGCTTTAACAACCGATGTCATGAAAACAATGGTGGAATGCAGCTTGAATAAATATTGACTTATTTTTCTCATGATCACCCTCACACAACGGGGCACGCTCTATTCTGCACATCCAAAGCCAACCGTGACTTCACCCACTGTTATATGTTTGTCTACGAGTTTCTTCAACGCATTGCACCAATGGAGGACAACACTGCCACAAGCTAGCAGCTGCTAGCTATTTTCTGGTCTTCAGCGTGCACATTCAGTCGCTTTTATTGTCGTAAAAGCAACTGAATACCCGTATGTTACACACATATTAGACAGACTGTTAAACATATTGCAGTACATATTATATTAAACCACATTTTGAGGGAGCAGAAGGACAAACAGCAACATCTCTTGTGTAAATGCACACGGCAACAGCCTGAGTCGGCAAAGGAATGTGTGCGTGGCAACTTGACACATACTGCAATGTTTCACCTCACTTTTTTCTTATGTCTTTCATCAGGAAATATGTTCATTCAGTAATTTAAATTAAATGAATGTCAATCAATATAAAGCTGTGAGGACAGAACAAAAATGGAACATACATGCAGTTTATTGTATTTAGCATTGTTTTCATGCACCTCATTTTTTGCTTCCCAGTTTTTGTTATTTTGTCACACAGATTTTTCCCTTCTATTGTCCTCTGTCTGAAATTACTCTTTTTTTTGTGTTGCCACTTTGTCGAGAAATTTAACCTCCATAAATTGTCTCTTCACTGTGGTTGTGAGCTGGTGTTTTCACGAAAGGAGGTCCTGTGATGCGTCCATTTCTCAAATCTAATGCACTTAGCTGTACACCGAAAATAACTGCCATTTCATTTTTCTGTTGTTTGTGATCATTGTCTTCAGTTTCTTGCCAAAACATGAAAATACAGGTATGTTTTAGAGGTAATGTGTCATTTTTATGAATATAAATAAATACTCAATTAGTTTAAAGACCAATTTGCCATGCCCATCTGTAACTCCTGTGAAAAAGCTATAGAAATCAAGAGGTATTTAATTATTTATTTGTTTGTTTATTTTAATTTGACATCATGTCACATCGACACATTTATAATGATCACCTTTCAACATCCGTCCATCGATTTTCCAATCCGCTATATGCTGAGAAGGGTAGCAGGGGGGTGCTGGAGCCTATCCCACCCGTCTTCAAACAGTAGACCCGGGAACATCCTGAACCTATTGCCAGCTCATTGCGGTGCACACAGAGACAAACCACCATCCACAGTCACACATTTGGTGTGTTCAATCAACCTACTATGCATGATTTTGGAATGTGGGAGGAAACCAGAGTACCCGCACACCGACACCGGAGCCAGAATCAAACCCACGACATCTTAACAGTGATGTTGACGCGCAAACAGTCTACCTAGCCTTTCAACATAATTAGCAAAAACACAATTCAATTTCAAAATAAGATTGATGATTGTTGTCTGATGCTCCTGCATGAATGTTGCCCGCACTGGGTAGCAACTGTTCACTGAGGGAAACATGTACTGAAGTACATTGTGATAATGAACCCGAATCCATCTCCAAAAAGACCACTGCTTACATTCAGAAAGAAAGGAGAAAAATGATAAACTGGCCAAGCATTTCTTGGGACATATACCTAATGGAGAATCTTGCGTATTTGTGGATCATCTTCAAATAGAAAGTGAGAGAGTATACTCTGAGCGGCGACATCATTGAGCAGTTGGAGAGGATTTCAGCATACATTGTGTATATGTACAAGCAGCCTACCACAAAAACGCACCACTCCATGTGCATGTGAGTTTGAGTGCAGCTTGTGTTCAGTTATGACAGAGTGATCCCATTGATCCCTGCTGCCTACTGGGTGTGAAGGACACCGATGTGACAGCACTAATTACCAAGCCACCATTGCAAACACTCCCAACTGCAGCTCCATTTGGCTTCACACTGCACCAGGCTGCTCACATCATATCTTTCTGGGATGTCCCCAATGGGAAGAGTTTTGTGATAAGTCACTGGGATAATGGTTTTAAGTTGAATAATCACACATTACATTCTGAAAGATAACCGGAATGGCAACTTTTGTTAAGAGGAACGGCTCATTAAGACATGATGCTAATTCACTATTTTCATGCATTTTATATTTTAGAACTATATATTGACGTATTGATATATCTATATTAATATCTATCCATCTATCCATCCATTCATTCATCCAGCCATCTATCCATATCTATCCATCCATCCATCGATGTATATTATATACAGTAAAGTCTCGTTATATCGATAGTACTGCTTATTACGATACTATTTCTATGAACTCAAGGAGAAAATTACATGCCCGCAGGATTGGACATATCGATAGTCCGGTTATATCAATATTTTTTCAGACTCCCGAGAATATCGATATAACAAGACTTTACTGTATATATATATATATATATATATATATATATATATATATATATATATATATATATATATATATGACTATACATACTTTTTTTAATGCAACGGCTACAATGGCCCATAAATTACATTGATTACCAATTGGATGGCTCAAGAAGTAGCTAACGTTAAAAAAAATCATGACATCCTTCCCAACAATATTCTCTATTTGAACATTCACACAAACTTCATGAGCATTACTAGGTCCACGGTTATCATACCTGGACAAAACCTGAGATCATATCAAGATGATATAGGTATGTCATAATAAAGAATGAAAAAAAGTCACCTACTGTATATGTCAAAATAGAGCATATTATTAGCATATCATTGAGTAGGGAATTGCAACGTGAATAGAATCAGCCCTAGTTGGTTCTTTTTTATTTCTAAACTAAGGTCATTTGAAGCATAATGAATTATGTCTAAATACAATCTGTAGAAATATGATCGCACATTACCCTCTCATAAATTATTGAAAACATTTTTAATAAAACAAAAGATCTTTTATTCACCTGTCCTGTTAAACTTGGAAAAGAGCCTCGTTTATTTGCGTATGTTAGGATTTCACGAAAGGAGTACTCTCTGTCATCATGATCCTCTGGTTAGTATTGAGTGCGACTGTATCAATGTATGCTTCAAAGTAAACTAGAGTAGAATAATTGATTGTGCATCCACAGTCACGTTACAGAACCTGCAAGGGAAGTTGGAATGGTGTGGTAGCCTTTTTGTTTTCAAATTAGGGGGGAATGGGTGTTGAAATGTGAAGTGTGTTCATGGTGCAAACCACGGTCATCGTGTGCGCTGACAGCGTGCAAAAACTGTGCTCATGCGTGCAATTTAAAGGAAACATCGGTTCCAAATGAATGCGCAGCCACCCTTCGCCTATAGGAGCAAACATATCAATCTGACTGTTAGGATCGTTTAACAATAGAAAAATGAAGCAGGAATGAAGAGTAGGAACAAAAAGATTATTTAATCTTTGGTGCGGCACATAATGGAATTGACTTGCACATACTGGCGCACGGCGGCTCTCGCAGACGGTGAAGGAGCTCGCGGCCGAGCTGTTTTGTGAGAGCTTTTGTAAAAGACAGCAGGATGTGACGTCATTCAGCAAATAAATGGAGGACCGAGAAAATAAAAGGGAGTATAAAGAAATAAAAAGATGTTTAAAATGTGTTCGTATAGCGAATTGCCCTATCACTGACATTGTCAGATTTTCTGATAAGTAAAGGCACAGAAATTCAATTGGATTGGAATGGATTGGATTAGCCTTTGTCCTTCGTCTCAGAGTGGAGCAATGTACATTTCACATCAGCAAAGTGATGAAAGAAAGAGGAGAGGAAAGGAAGAAGTATAAAAACAAAATACAGGACCTGCTGTAAAGGCAGCCACTCTCGCGGCGCCATCTTGAAGTCAAAACAACGACAACAAAAGCTAAAGGAGAAACCTTTCAGCAATAATGACCTACTGAACAGTGTACCATAATTTCCGGTGTATAAGACACACGCAAAAACTCTCTTCAAAAGATGGCCCTGCGCCTTATACACATGTGTGATATTGAGCCACAACAGATCTCGCAACTACTGTCAGCAGCCGCCGACTCCATTTGCCCCTGTAGAAGTAGTGCATAACCTCAGCCTCTACTGTAGCACCTTATAACGTGGTGTGCCTCATATTTGGAAAATATTTGTAATTGTCTATAATATATTTGGATGGATTTTTTTTTTCATTCATTGAAGGTGCACCTTAGAGTCGAGGGCGCCTTATACTGTATATGGATAAATCATTCATTAGTGGTTGTACTGTATATTCAGGTCCGCCTTATACTCCGGTGCGCCTTATACACCAGAAAAAAACGGTACCTTTTTTTAAAGATGGCTACAGATTTCATATGTGGGATGCTATTCAAGAATTGTGGGAGGGAAATGAAGGCAGACGCTGCAAGGAGTTAACTATATAACTTAAATCACCTTGCAGACACAAAGGATAAAATCAAGGCAAAGAAAACAATATCATCAATAATTAAAATGTTGAGACCCTTCCTGAGACACTTACAACCCAACACAAAATCAAATGAGCCCACAATATTCACCCATTATAATAAATGTGATTTACAGCTGTGATTACCAACCAGTCTACCCTGAAAGATCATCCGATGTGCCGCGGGAAATTAACTAGTGTCAATTACTGGGACAACAATGATTTCTTTTGATAATTTGTCTATGCCAACCATGTATCGTCGAAGACAGAATAACCAAATGCCCTTTCACTAAATGTCAAAAGGTATACAATTAACCTTGGTAGACCTATCCACTTTTTAAGAATTGTTTTGTTGGTTGTGAGATTTTTTTTTCCCCCAATGTAAAATATTTGCTTCGGCTAAACAAAGATTAGAAAACATTGATTTATAGACTGGTTTGCTGGAAATTGGTGTATTCCTTTACTTTGATTTTTTTTTCTTTAGTACAGAATGGTAAGAGGAATAGGATAGTCTTCACGATTATGATCACAAAAAATGTGGCACACAATGAGACCACATCCAGATGATATTGTTGAGAGATATCTCAGCTTTGTGGCAGACACTATTTGGAAACCCAAGTGGGTCTTGACTTAAATGTGCCAGATCGAAGAAGGGGATAGAACAGTGAACATCTGCTGGGGATATCTGCAGAGATCAGACAAGGTACAGACATCATGAGCTAATTTGCAGTTTGTGGGCCTGCTCAGTCTTTAAAATACAAATTAAAATTATACAAACCACACTAAAATTACAATTCCATTTGTACAGTGAAACATTTTAAATCAAAATATCGCCTAAGCGAAAGAGAAGGGATACACATTTCAGCAACCCATGATATACAGTACGTACTTGGAAAAGAATGATTATGATAGATTGCTATAGTGGTATTGCTTGGTTTTCTGTGGGTGTGTGTGTGCGTGTGCGTGCGTGTGTGTGTGTGCGCGTGCGTGCGTTCGTGTGTACGTGTGTAAGTGTATATTAGGATTCACCAATTAATAGTCACCATTAGTTAGCACCTGGTGCTGGCAGGGTGCTATTCAATGTTGCAGTCATGTGGGATTTTTCATTATAGTTATTTTTGTCACTTTTTGAAATTATTGATTTACATTCAGTTTGTTGAAATGCATTTGAGAGCATGTATGTTAGTTTTTATTTGTTGTAAGATAGTTCACGTATACTTCATTTTGTTTAGTTTTTCATTAATTTTGATATACAGTAAAGTCTCATTATATCGATATTCTCAGGAGTCTGAAAAAATATCGATATAACCGGACTATCGAGATATCCGATCCTGCGCCAAACTGCATTAAAAGTGGGCAATAAATGGGGGATCTTTGATATGGCATGTAATTTTCTCCTTGAGTTCATGGATTGTGTATCAAGCATGCTTTTGTACTGTAGTGAAGTGAAAAATAAACTTACGCATTCAATAAAAACATCATTTATTATTTTCATAACGCACTCTTGCAATAGTGACTGAGTAGCACTCGACATTGTTCTATACACACGAGAGAAACCACGAACGCCAGTATGTACATTCTGTATGAAAAACAGTGATTATTGCGAGCGATAAAGATATCTGAATACAACACAATTAAATACATGTATGGAAAACAAAAACTGCAACCTTTACATTACTTACGTTGATCAAGTATTCTGCGGCACATCGAACTCTTTCGCAATGGAGAATTTGCTTCTATGATTCTCCTCCACAGCCACTATTGCCTTGTACTTCGTTCCACTGTCACAATTCTTACGTTTCCCCATGGTTGAAATTGGTGTTGAACAACTGTATACTGTATAACAAGACTACATTATGTTTCAGATACTATTGCAGCTCTGCTACACAGTGCAAGACACGAAAGCTGGTCACGTGACCAACGGTGTTACGTTACAGATTTCACTAATGGTGGTACTGTATGAAATCCTGATGCAAATATCGATTCAGCTTAAACTGCTTTTGTATCGATATGAGCAGACCAAATTGGCTGGCGGGAGATAACAAGGGCACCGTAGTAACCGGATTATCGTAATAACCAGGTATCGTACTCACCGGAACTAATTATACATAAAAGACTATTTGCCGGGAAATGAAAATAGTATCGTAATAAGCTGTACTATCAATATAACCGATATCGATATAACGAGAATTTACTGTTTGTGTTTTAATATCGGTTGTGGAAGTGTTCAAAAGTGGAGGATTTATTTATGTTTTAATCAAAAAGTGTTGGGCATAGAGTAAACTTTAATAGCTACAGTGACACACACTGACCTTCCTTCTTCTGGGCAGATGTTCAGCAACACCAAGTTACCCTCGCATTAGTTTCAATCATGCAAATTTCCATTGACTTAGCCTGGCTTTTAATTATTTTTCCATTGATTTCCTACATAAGTCAACATGCAGGTCAGTGGACAAGATCCACAACTGCTATTACTCTTGTTTGCAAAAAAAAAAAAAACAAAATGCAACTATATACTGTATTCCCCAAAAACTGGAGCATTAAGACAACTAAAAATAAATAAAAAATATACAAAATATGACAAAATTAGGATTATTTGCTACAAAATGCGACTGTCACTGTCTCTAACTTGACCTCCACTTTCATCAAACTTTGCAGTCTCCATATTTTTATGTTTTGTTGCACACCAGAAAAACAACTGTAGAGATTTTGTAGTTACATTTTCATAGGAAAATACAGTCCATCGAACTTTTGCAAAAAAAAAAAAAAAAGCCAAGATGTTAAATGTTTCCATAATCACCACACATATAAAATAAAAAATAAAACATACTTTTATAAAAGTGTAATTCATAACTCTATTAACATTTGCTGTCATGACTAGGATGGAGCACGGAGAAAGAGGGATGGGTGTCTCACACCTACGTTATGAGGAGCAAGAAGGTGAGTGGAATAGTTTTCGATCCCGCTGAGAATAAACAGGTTGTGTTTCTGAAGAATGTTTGCAGTTGGAAATTTCAGATGAACAGCTAAACTGATGTGTAATTCTTTCAGTGGGTTAACACTTGAGAAAAGGCTCCACTGAGTAAAAAGTGGAGTGAAAAATCTCATCTGGCGTGTCAACATTGACTGTGCTATCATGAGATTCCGTTTTTAAGCCAATATATATCACGAACAGTCATATTGAAATGGGACTTGTTATAAACTGGATGAAAATATTTTCTTCTGTTAAAGACATAGTGATGATTGCAGGTGATAGTTGATACTGATTTCTAAAAGTGTTTTTTAACATCATTTCAAGACTTGAGCCAAGCCTCTGTTTAAATAGGTTCATTAAGTGTTTGATTGACATTTTCGTTTTATTAAATAAATCTTTTAAAAACTGATGTTGCAGTTTTAAAAATAAAAATGAATTTCCAGGAAATATATTTCATACTGGCTTATGGTTATATATATTTTCATAGGGCTAAGGAGGTGTCTGAATTTGGACATTGAGGGCCACTCTCTCTCCTCCACCACCATCTGTTTCAAATGAATAGGGCCATTATCAAGGTTGCAGAGCTTGCTGATGAGCTGAACGTTCCAATCAGATGTGTTGAAAGAGAGAAACTTTGAAAACATGCAACCTGGAGAACCTGAGTTGAACACCTCTGGTAGATTATATTCAGTATTGCATTTGTGGGGCGTTATTATTTGGAACGATATGTAAATCAAACCACAGTCCAATACATTTGTTTTATTGTTGCTTCAAATTATCGTTTTCATTGGAACGCCCGAAGGGGAAATTCAACAATGAATGATCACTCATCAATATTATTGGTGGAATTAGAGGCCAATGTAATAAAAATTTGCCTCAACCCCAAAGGAGGTGTAAAACGACTGACTACAGTATTTCCTTTCCGGTTAGTATGCTACATATTATAAGAGGCTGATGGCTAATTGTTTCAAGTACTGTTTCAGATGTGGCATATATTTAGCATGTCTTTGTATCAACTTTGCCAGCAGATCATCAGTCCATCTACATTGGTGTACCGGTTCCTCGAGGTTATCGGCGTAAGCGCAGGCGAAGGCGTTCGAGTCATGACAGCAACACGGACAGAGACAGACGCTACAGCCACCACAGACTACACGACCCTGACCAGTATAGAGACATAGACATGGAAGAAGGACTCATGGATTCACAAGACCCGAGTCTCCAAGACATAAACCGCACAAGTAAGTTAGAGACTAGCACTACAATCAGCCAGTGTGCGTGTGTGCGTGTGTGCATGTGTGTATGTGTGTATGTGCGTGTGTGTGGTTATGTGTGTGCGTGCGTGTGTGTGTGTGTGTGTGCGTGCGTGCGTGCGTGTATGTGTGTGTGCGTGTGCGTGCGTGTGTGTGTGTGTGTGTGTGTGTGTGTGTGTGTGTGTGTGTGTGTGTGTGTGTGTGTGTGCGTGTGTGTGTGTGTGTGTGTTATCTGCATTGGACAGAACCCCCTAAGCCAAGTAATGGCCAAGACAGGCTATACTGCCTCTGAAATTGAACGGTGATCAGTAACCTCCTCTGCATTTATGACAGAAAGCTGTATGTTTAGAGCAAAAGGGACATAGACTCCCTGATCCACACCATCAGGATCTACAGCAGTTACATCAGAATATCATTCGGTTTGAGAAATGTAGTCGGATGGTTACTACAAGAGGCAAGTTGTGGTCCAGTGGCACACTAAGGGGTCTCACTCCCTAAAGGAACAAAAGCAGACATTGAGGACAGCTCTCTAAGTACCTCAGTTTTGCTCAAACCAATGAGACTGAAGGAGGCCGAGGCAGATTGGTCATTGTCTTTGATGAGTTGATGATTGTGGTGTCGTCTGTGAAATGTATGAGTTTGACGGCTGCTTGTGTAAGGGTGCAATCGTTCGTGCCGAGGGGGAATAGCAGTGAAGAGAAGACTGATCCCTGCAGGGATACAATGCTAGTGATAAGTGTTGATGATGTTTCGTCTGTGTAAGCTCTCTGTCGTACAGGAGTGGTCCATCGATGAAAAGGTTTCTTCAGCCGTCATCTGTACAAATTTGAAGGTTTCGGACGTTTCGCCTCCTATCCAAGAGGCTTCGTCAGCGAACTAAAGTCTGACTGGTCGTATCGGCCCTATTTATATATCCCTAATGTCCAGCCATGGCGGCGCCGGACACAGCTATGATAGGTCCCTACTCTCAGGTTGGAGGGAGCAGAGGACCACTCCCTGTGCCCCCACTGATTGTTCCTACATTCCTGAGTAACGACTGGCCCATTTCCCCCACTCCCACCGCTATCACCACCTGTTGATGATGTTGTTTTTTACAGTCTCAACTGCTGTTTCCGTCCCATCAGGAAGCTGAAGATCCACTGGCAAAAGTTTGGGGGTGAGAAGTTCCAGGATGATGGTGTTGAACGCAGAGCTGAAATCCAAAAACGGGATCCTTGCATTGTGGTGCAGCATAATGTTAACTGCATTTGCCACAAAACTGAATTGGGTTAAGGGTAAAGGATTTAATGATCTCAGACTTCAGAGCGACAAACCGATAGTCGTTCAGTTCAGATGTTGCTAGTTTCTTGGGAAATGGGATGAGGGTAGCTTGTTTGAAGCAGGATAAGACCTCACAAAGCTTCAGGGATCTGTCGAAGATTTGTGTTAAGCGCAGACTATCGGGAAGGAGGGAGACACTTTGACGGGCCCCGCCAATTTATTGATCTTCTCCTGCTATAAGAGCTGTCGTATGTCCTGTTTGCTCATAGATAAAGTGAATTCTGGTAGGTTGGGCGGATGGGGGTAATGGGGTGTCCTTTTGAAATTGGCACAAGAACATGTTTCTCTGTTTGGCTCCTCACCGAGACCCTTATTAAGCGCTTTGTTACAGCTTCAGCTCTTGTTAAATGGCTGACAAAACAATATGTATTGTATTGTTGTATACCCTGTATATATATATATATATATATATATATATATATATATATCTTCTTCTTTTCCTTTCGGCTTTTCCCCTCAGGGGGTCGCCACAGCGAATCAATGTCCTTCATCTATCCCGGTTTTGAGCATCCTCTTCTCTCACACTAGCTACCTTGACCACATCCATAAACCTCCTCTTCGGTCTTCCTCTCGGTCTCCTGCCTGGCAGTTCAAGACTCAGCATCCTTCTCCCTATATAGTCACTCTCTCTCCTCTGGACATGTCCAAACCATCTCAGTCTGGCCTCTCTGACTTTCTCTCCAAAGCCTCTAATATGAGTTGTCCCTCTAATGTACTCATATATATATATATATATATATATATATATATATATATATATATATATATATATATATATATATATATATATATATATATATATATATAATATAAAATCCTCGTCTCACCCACCATGGGTGGTGTCTGTCCCCCATTTCAGCTCGGGTCCTCTACCAGAGGCCAGGAAGCTTGAGGGTTCTGCGCAGTATCCGTGCTGTTCCCAGCACTGCGCTTTTCTGGACCGAGATATCCGATGTTGTTCCCGGGATCTGTTGCAAACACTTGTCGAGTTTGGGGGTCACTGCCCCGAGTGCTCCGACCACCACAGGCACGACTGTCACCTTGACCTTCCAGGCTCTCTCCTGCTCCTCTCTGAGCCCTTGGTATTTCTCGATTTTCTCATGTTCCTTCTTTCTGATGTTTCCATCACTCGGGACCGCTACATCCACGACAACGGCTTTCTTTTCCTGTTTATCTATGACCACGATATCTGGTTGGTTGGCCATTACCATCTTGTCGGTCTGTATCTGGAAGTCCCACAGGTTCTTTGCTCGGTCATTCTCCACCACCTTGGGAGGTGTTTCCCATTTTGACCTTGGGTTTCCAGTCCATACTCCGCACAGATATTTCGGTAGACTATGCCAGCCACCTGGTTATGGCGCTCCATGTAGGCTTTCCCTGCCAGCATCTTACACCCTGCAGTTATGTGTTGGATTGTCTCAGGTGCCTCTTTGCACAACCTACACCTTGGGTCTTGTTTGGTGTGGCCTCTATGGCTCTGGTGTTCAGGGCCTGCTCTTGGGCAGCCAGGATGAGTGCCTCTGTGCTTTCCTTTAGGCCAGCCCTCTCTAGCCACTGATAGGACTTCTTGAGATCAGCCACTTCTGCTATGGTTCGGTGGTACATCCCGTGTAGGGGGTTTTCCTCCCATGATTGTCCCTCATCCAGCACCTCATCCTCTGTTCCCCATTGTCTGAGACATTCTCTGAGTACCTCATCCGTTGGAGCCTTCTCTTTGATGTATTCATGGAGCTTGGATGTTTCATCCTGGACAGTGGCTCTCACACTCACTAGTCCCCGGCCTCCTTCCTTACGGCTTGTGTACAGTCTCAGGGTGCTGGACTCGGGATGGAACCCTCCGTGCATGGTGAGGAGTTTTCGGGTCTTAACATCCATGGTCTGAATCTCTTCCTTTGGCCACCTTATTATTCCTGCAGGGTATCTGATCACTGGCAGGGCATAGCTATTTATTGCCCGGGTCTTGTTCTTGCCATTGAGCTGGCTTCTGAGGACTTGCCTCACTCGCTGGAGGTATTTGGTCGTCGCCGCTTTCCTTGTTGCTAGTTCGAGGTTGCCATTGGCCTGTGGTATACCGAGGTACTTGTAGCTGTTTTCAATGTCTGCTATTGTTCCTTCAGGGATTGAGACCCCTCCAGTGTGGACTACCTTGCCCCTCTTAGTCACCATCCGGCTAGACAAGTTGGCATAATTTGGCCATGCTAATTGCTGATTATGAGTTATTTTTTTAGTTTTCATTCTTTTGTTCTTGTTTGAAAAGTACCATAACAAGTGGAATAAGCACTGCTGTCAGCAGTGGACATCAATTTTATTGATCACTGATGACATTAGAAGGCACGTGTACAGTAATTACATCCGACTATATGTTGACATATAGCTTGTTATCCTGTAGCACCAATGGTGTTAGCCCTCATCCATACAATGCAACACTGACTTTATTGTACAGTATGTTCCGGGGCACATGATTGAATATCCATAATGCTGAAGTAATTTGTAACCCACATGTGCTTTCGTTCTGTAGTCATTGCCATGATTTGAAAGGAGAATGAAGAAAATAATTAACACCTGCTGATTCATTAGTTTTCCACATTTAAGACTGATGAAAATATTATTTCATTTCTATACTATTTGCATAATTTGCATGCGCACCAAATCCAGCATACATTTAAACAGCTTCTTCCCCCAAACCATTAACTCTTTGAACAGTAGCCCAAATTGAACTGTATAGTGCCTCTTTGCAATTTTTTGATGATGATATTAGTGCAGCGTGTTCGACCGGAAACAAATTCCTTGTGTGTTCTACATACTTGGCAATAAAGATAATTCTGATTCTGATTTACAATTAAATGAAAATATGGGTACTATATAGGTTTGAAGTAACGATGTTGGAGACCAAATGTTTAAAAAGCCCCGCACCACCTGAGCTCATATGCTCCTACACACCTGCCCGACGCTTCAGGTTTCCGGAACAGACATTATTTGAAGTATCTAGAACTAAGCGGGCTTGAGCCATTTCCATGGCTCTTGGAAGAGAAACCCCACTGAAAATTAGGCAAGCCACCTCGCTGCCCATCTTTAAAACCCGTCTCAAAATTCATTTGTATTCTTGAGCGTTTGACATGGCACGAGGCAGACTTGGTCTTAATTTTTCGGTTTATTTTTGTTTATTTGTTGCTTTATTGTTTTGCATGTGATATGTGCATAGCTTTAATTTTCACTCAATGACGTTGCAATGTGAGTGTTGATAAGTGATTGCTTTGAGACAGACTAATCCAAAGTGTAGTCTACCTTTCATCTGAAGTCAGCTGGGGGAAAGTTTTATTTTTAGTCATGTCTTTCTTCCTGACCTGTCTTGTTTTCTACCTAGTGTCACCAGCAGCTGAGCGGCTACGCTACATTCTGAGTGAGGATGATGACATTCCCACGCCGACACTCTTCACTGAAATGGACACTCTGCAACGTGAAGGGGATGAACTAGAGTGGAAGGAGTCTGCAAGGTGAATGCTGGTGCTCATTATTGCTGCTTTTTAGACTGCATCATTCACCAAATCCCAATGGCCGTCAAGTTGCAACATCACATAAAACGGAATACTGTGCAATTTATTGGAACTGGGCTTTGTACTTTGCATATCCAATCAGATGCAAGCGTGGAGCCCTGGAGATACTGTACACTTGTTCTGATTGCATTAACACCCTTTTTTACATTGACAAGTCAAATTTGACATGTTTTTTCCCTCCTCCATTTTCCACACGCTAGTTCTCATTAGAGTTGAGGTTCAGCTTGAAGCTTTCCCAGCCGACTTAAGTGTAAGAGGTAAACTGTCAATCACATTGATTATGTAAACAAACACCCATTTATGCTCACATTCACACCTGCGGGTAATCCAGAGTATTCATTAAATGTACCATGCAAGTTTTTCACATGTTTAAAGATGCAGGATTACCCAGACAAAATTTAAAGCTGGGAGAAAATTTACAAGCCTCACACAGTGTTACCTAAACTAAGTTAAACCCTGAACTTCTCAACTATGAAGTACCTGCGCTAACAAATCTAAAAAAAGAATAAAAGGTATATTTGTTAAAATGTAAGTTCATTGGTTAATATTGATCTTAATAATTATTGGCTTTGGGACTTTCACTTGTATGGCTCTTTTACACCTACCAGGTGCTCGAAGCACTGAACATGAATTGCTTATCCAACCCCTGATGACACGGCATCAGAAGCAGTGGCGCATTCTAGGGCACTAAGACATGGTCACTTGAGCAGGGGTTCAAACCCACAAACTGGATTGGGAGTAGACTTTACTAATGAGCCATGCCGACCCGGATGAAAGATGTTATTTCAAAATCTGTGCAACTGGATGTGTCTTAGTCTGTGGACTCATTTTGCTGTTGAGTTTGCTGTTGAGTTCAAATCAAACACTATGGGGGAAATAGCTGCTCAGTGGCGATAACACTCAGAAGAAGAACATTTTTACAGCACTAGAGTTCTTCAAAGGAGTAGCCTTCAAGCACACATTCATCAATTTCCTCTGAACTCAGCTGAGGAATCAGTCACTCTTTTTCACCTTCACAGTACGCAACGTCCAAAAACCTGAAGTATGCATCACCAGCTGGGTCTCATTGTGTTTGACATTTTGTTACAGATGGGTTAAGTTTGAAGAGAAAGTCGAGGAGGGAGGCGAGAGGTGGAGTAAACCCCATGTGTCCACACTGTCCTTGCACAGTCTGTTTGAGCTCAGGACGTGTCTACAGACAGGAACCATTCTTTTGGACCTGGATGGCTATTCTTTGCCCCAAATAGTTGGTGAGCTTTTCATTTCTCACGGCATCAGTCTCTTGTTCTCTTTTTCCAATAAAGCAGTTTAGAAAATGGATGAATGAATAAATGTCGGGTGTCCCAAAAAAAGATCACTCAATTATTTATTTTTTCTTTATTGACTGAACCCAGTGAACCGAGTGATGGCAGCCAGACTTGACTTTGATTTATTGGGTATGATAAAATATATTACAATGTCACATTTTCAACTAATTCTCAAAAATAAAAGTTCTTTGATTCATGGTTTTGTCTATTATTGGCAACAGATACATATACAGCAATCAGTCACGTTGTGACAACAAGCACCACATATTATTTTGATATCTGAAGCTAGAGCTTATTCACACATTCTTGAATGCAAAGATGTGTTATTTTGATAAGGGGAGTAGAAGCAGTTTGGATAATGGGTGGATGTTTAAAAGAAATTGTCAAAAGGAGTTTGTGAGATGAAAAAAATATTTCCGTGAAGCTTTTATTTTGTTAATGGTCAAATAATGTATATAAAGTTGGGCTGCTAAATCCAGGTGCAGGAGGGGGCAAACTGTCAGTTTTCCCAGCCTCAGCTCCATATAGATCTCCTATACTGTCTCCACTGAGGCTATCTACTCAGTTAACCTCTACAAGCGGAAACGCAACAGACAGGCGTGTGACAACCACAGAGGAATATCACTTCTCTGCATAGCTGGAAAAGTCCTGGCAAGGATCCTTCTGAACCGCCTCATCGAACACATGGAGAGTGGCCTGCTGCCAGAAAGCCAGTGTGGCTTCCGAAAAGAGTGTGGAACCATTGACATGGTGTTCGCTGCACACCAGCTGCAAGAGAAGTGCCCGGAACAGAATGTGGACCTGTACACCACCTTCGTGGACCTGACAAAAGCATTCGATACTGTCAGCCGCATCGGCCTCTGGACCATCATGAGTAAGTTTGGATGCCCCGATAGATTCATTTCAATGGTTCGGCAGTTCTACGACAGGATGCAGGCACAAGTCCTCGACAACGGAGAATCATCCACTCCCTTCCCAGTGACCAACGGAGTGAAAAAAGGCTGTGTACTGGCTCCAACACTCTTCAGCATGATGTTTTCTGCCATGCTGATGGACGCCTTCCAGGACTCCGACCCAGGCATCAACATCAGATACAGAACAGATGGCAAGCTGTTCAACTTGCGACGCCTCCAGGCTAAGACCAAGGTCCATTTTGACAAGATTCGTGAATTCCTGTTCGCTGACGACGGTGCCCTCAACGCCTGCAGCCCTGAAGACATGCAGCGCTCCATGGACCTTTTTTCCACTGCCGGCAACAACTTTGGGCTGACGATCAGCACCAAGAAAACTGAAGTGATCTACCAAGCCGCTCCAGGGAAACAGTACCGTGAACCCACACTGATCGTGAGTGGACAGAAACTGGCAGCTGTAGACAAGTTCACGTACCTTGGCAGCATGGTGTCTCGCAGCGTGAACATCGACGGCGAGACCGTCGCCAGGATTGCCAAGGCCTGTGTGGCTTTTGGCCGGCTGCGTTCATCAGTGTGGGAGCGCAAACGTCTGAGTCTCGCAACGAAGCTGCAAGTATACATGGCCATTGTCCTTACCACCCTACTGTATGCCAGCGAGACCTGGACTGTCTACCAGAGGCACGCAAAGAAACTCAATCATTTCCATCTCAACTCCCTTCGAAAACTACTGAAAGTGAAATGGCAGGACACAGAGATTCTCCAACGAACAGGAATGTCCAGCGTCTTCACCATGCTCCGGAAGTCTCAACTTCGCTGGGCTGGCCACGTCAGCAGGATGTCAAAAGATCAACTACCCGAGTGCCTTCTTTATGGAGAACTACAGACTGGAGTGCGCTTGCAGGGTGGTCAAAAGAAACGCTTCAAGGACACACTCAAAGCATCCATGAAAGACTTCGGATTGGACTACAACTCATGGGAGACACTCTCAAAGAATCGGACAGCCTGGCGTGGATCAATTCACACAGGAGCGGCAGCGCAACATCGTTCGCAGACTGCCAAGACCAAGCGAGCAGCACGCAAGGCCAGTTGCTCCAACCCTCCAGCTCAGGCCTCAGCTCTGCTGTCCTGCCCTCACTGCCCAAGGACTTTCCGGGCTCGGATTGTCCTCATCAGCCACCTCCGAACCCACCCTGCCCCCTCGTAAATGTGTACACAATCACAGTGAAGATGGTAATCTCCTGTCAAAGAGGACGAACGGCATCTATTCAGTGAAAAAAAAATGTGTGAAATGAAGCTTTAAGGGAACTTGATTTTCCCTTGACATAGAGACAGGCTCAGCTGAAGAACTGAAGCTTTGCTAAATGAAAAAAATGTCTTTGTCATTGCCTTGATATTTTTCAGGATTTTTTCCTTTATGATAATGATTTGTTCACAAAAAGACTTTAGACTAAAAAAATATTTTTCACAATCCTGCATCATGAGTTGATATTTCTAAAGCAATGATGATCCCGGTAGTCGAGTGGTTAGCACACCGGCTTCACAGTGCAGAGGTCGCCGGTTCGTGTCCCGGTCCGGCCTCCCTGTGTGGAGTTTGCATGTGGGTCCGGTTTCCTCCCACACTCCAAAAACATTCATGGCAGGCAGGTTGACCGCTCCAAATTGTCTCTAGGTGTGAGTGTGAGAGTGACTGTTGTACGTCTTTGTGCGCCCTGCGATTGGCTGGCAACCAATTCAGGGTGTCCCCAGCCTCGTGCCCAAAGACAGCTGAGATAGGCCCCCGCGACCCTAATGAGGAATAAGTGGAACGGAAAATGGATGGATGGATGAATGAATGGATGGATGGATGGATGATGTGGTCCTCAAGAACCATCATCATCACCGGCATTAAAATACCAAAGCGTATACAGTAAAGTCTCGTTATATCGATATTCAAGGGAGTCCGAAAAAATATCGATATAACCGAGACTATCGATATATCCAACCCTGTTTGCATGTAATTTTCTCCATACGTGCATAGAAATAGTATCGATATAACCGGGACTATTGATATATCCGATATCGATATAACGAGACTTTACTGTATTTTAAAAAAAACATTTAATGTTGCATGCAATTCTAAAAGCATCCAGCTTGAACATGAACACATATTAAAAATTGGTGAGTGGGGGTGAGACCAGGTTTACTACGCAGGTGCAAGTCTGTCTCTTCAATTACCTGTGCCATTGCACATGAGAAGTAAATATTTGTCCCTAACTAAAATGTAAAGACAAGCACTTCTCAAAGATTATATTTAAATTTATTGTACAAGTTAGCTGAACAAAGCTAAACACAGCTCAACAGTAGACAATTTCTTGTGGATGTTTTATTAGCCATCTTAGCCCTTCTTTTCTGCACTATTAATTGAACAGGCCTGGTCACATTGCTGTGTATCGTGCAATGGAACTGCAAAGTGCAACGTGTGGGCGTGAGAGTTGGAGAGAGGAGGAGGAGGGTGGTTGACTAGAGTGGTGCAGGCAATGCCATAAAGCTTTCTTGGGCTCAGGGACATTTATTTATCGTTTTCCCAACAACTCGGAAAGCCAATTGATTTGCTCTGCTGCACTACACGCCATCGAAGCAATGAAAGCATTTTATTAAGACATATATTCCATGCAATCCTTTCGAAGAGTATGGCATGCTGACATGTGCAGTTACTGACACAATACAACTCCCTCAGAAGCTGCAGACATGGTTGTACTGTGTATAGTCAGCAATGTATTGATTAGCAGCTCAATATGGCATAGGGGAGCATTTATAATTTAGTTTCACAATCTACAATTTCCCCATCAACACTTACAAGTGATTCTGAATTGAGATTTGCATGTGAATAGCAATAAATCCTTTTTAGCGGAGTCGTGGCTGCATGTCCATATGACATCGCCATAGTGTTCAATCCCTGATATAAAACGGACCCTGCACCTAAAATTATTGAACAGAATTAAAATTTATTCATGTCATTTGGGCAAATGGCACATAAAGACATACTTTTTCCCTCTCCATTAAAATATGATGTGCATTATGAAAAAAAAAAAAGAAAAGTTTGCTCACATAATGAAAAATGATTGAATTATAATGAACTCATTCGTGTAATCGGAATATATGAATTTCTGTAAGACATCGTCCATTAATTAAGATATTTTTCTTTGTCATATATTTACAATTGCATGCCCCTACATTGATTGTTCTATATTCCGAATGCATATGTATTTATTTACAGATTAATCTATGGCTGGACGGACGAATGTATGTATGCATGGCCAGATGAATGGACGTATAGAAGTCTGAATGGATGTATGAAAGGAATTTTCCATAATAGGAGTGCCAATTGCCTTTGGTTCTATATAATCCCTCTGCTGCACCTTTGTAAAACAAATAACATGCAATTATTTTTTATCTCACTTCATTATTCTTTGGATGTAATTCATAAATTGAAAATTATGGTGAGCCGTTAAAATAAAGCATGGGCAATTTACTCAATGTATGTGCTCCAACCACGGATGTGCAGCACACACTGCAACTGTTGACCATAGACAACATTTAAAATACAGTAGTTTCATCTATGTAGACCCCGACACAGCCTCAGTGTGTTGGAGCACAAAGAATATATATATATATATATATATATATATATATATATATATATATATATATATATATATATATATATATATATCTCATCTCATCTCATTTTCCGTACCGCTTATTCCTCATTAGGGTCGCGGGGGTTGCTGGAGCCTATCTCAGCTGTCTTCGGGCACGAGGCGGGGGACACCCTGAATTGGTTGCCAGCCAATCGCAGGGCACACAAAGACATACGACAGTCACTCTCACACTCACACCTAGGGACAATTTGGAGTGGTCAATCTGCCTGCCATGCATGTTTTTGGAGTGTGGGAGGAAACCGGAGAAAACCCACGCGGGTCCGGGGAGAACATGCAAACTCCACACAGGGAGGCCGGACCGGGACGCGAACCGGCGACCTCTGCACTGTGAAGCCGGTGTGCTAACCACTCGACTACCGGACCGCCCTATATATATATATATCACCTCATCAGCATAACTAAGCCTACGTGGTAACGATCTCAGAAGTGTGTTGTAAGCACCATCCAAATTAAACCTCACACAACAATGGCGATTTAGTGAAGGGTTTTGCTGTTTTAGCTCATTTTACTCCCCTTTCAAACCATCTATTTTCTTTTGCTAAGATTTTAACCTCATTGTCGTCAAATGAGTGGTTGCTAGCTACATATGCACCTAAAAGATCCTGTACGACTGAGAGCTTACAGAGATGTAAAGTAGACACATTTTTATTGGGTTCTGAACTTCTGGGTCTGAAATCTTCATCGAACCAAAATTGGTCCTTATTCTGGGTGTGTTGGAGCTGTTTTAGGAAGATAATGTGATTTATTTTGCAATTGTAGCCCTTTTGAGCTCAGCTCTCAGTAGACCAAAAGCAAATTCAGTTATTGATTAATCTATGCTGAAAAGGAATTTACTCGTCTGAGATACAAACTTTGCACACAAACTTTTTTTGTGAGATGCTGTTTTTGGTGTGACACACATACTTTTCTATCTAGCCTAATTGTGTGACAGAAACGTGGGGATCAACATCAATTGAATTTAAACTCATTTACATTGAAGTGACCTTAAATTTCCACTTTTATGTTACATGTATCTTCTATCTTTATAGATGACATCATTGAGAGACAGATAGAGGAAGGCATTATCACGCCTGAGCTGCGAGAGAAGATCACTTTTGTTCTGTTGAGGAAACATCGACACCAGACAAAGAAGCCAATTCATCGCTCTCTAGCTGACATCGGGAAGTCGAGTTCATCCACCTGTGAGTTTTTGAGTTCCAGCTTTCCTGAAAAAGGAAGCCCCATTGTTCAGGGAATTAAATGCAACAAAAGAAAATCTGTTCATTCCAAAATTAGACAAGCCATAACAAATGAAACATATATGTAGCTTTGTGTTCTTAGTTACCTGAGTTATTATGTGAATAACGTCATATCTTTTGATGATGATGACGATGATGATGATGATGATTAATATTATTATTATGGTATTAGTATTAGTATTAGTATTAGTATTAGTATTAGTATTAGTATTAGTATTAGTATTAGTATTAGTCAGCATCAGCATTAGCTAATGCTGACTAATACTGATGCTGATGCTGATGCTGATGCTGATGCTGATGCTGATGCTGATGCTGATGCTGATCAGCATCGGCATCGGCATCGGAATCGGAATCGGAATCGGAATCGGAATCGGAATCGGAATCGGAATCGGAATCGGCATCGGTATCGGTATCGGTATCAGTATTAGTATTAGTACTAGTATTATTAGTATTATCATTATTATTCACAAATGTTTTTATTTGTGAATGAAGATATCTCCATAGTGTACAGTACGGTATAGCGTGTGATGACTTCCTCGTTATCAATTCTCTACATTGGTACCCAGGGTGCAAGTTGCTTGATGTGCTGTACAGCTGACTTCTTTTTGCTTGTTTGCGTCTCTTGATTGTCAGATCGCCCAATGGGGCCTAGAGCGGCACCTGGCCCGATGTCGGTTGCCAACTATAATCGATCCACAGAGGACATTCGAATCAAGCAGCAGTCTGGCAGCTATGGTCGCCTGCGTGAGTGTCCATTCACTGCAAGTTTTCAAAATATTATACAGTCAACTATAGTTGTATTGAGGTCAATCTGCCACATCCACGTTATAGCTCAGACTTTTCAGCAGTTTATTCATATTGTTTAAGTGCATGACTAGAATGTGCAGAGATGGTCCACTGATTGCTTCACTTGACTTCAAAGGAAATTGAATATTTGCTTCATGTTTGAGGTTGTTGTTGTCACCCAGCAGGACATGCTCAGAGTAGGAGTATGAACGACATTGCAGATACCCCCAGCACTGACCAAGTAAGTCTTCATCACAATTAAACAGCAAGCATACACATTTCCATCACCACAGATGTGTTTTGTATCATAGAAATAAATGGTGGAGCACAAACCACCTGGAATTTGTTTCCAGAAATATTCCAACATTCCAAATCCAAAACCTCTTGACTTTAATGAAAAGAGATAAAAGGAACCGATCAAAAGTGAACATAAAAAATGCAAATGAACAAAGTCTGCTAACTTCTGGGGCACACATAATAGCCGGTTTTCTGTTTTCTGATGTCTTGTGTGATGTGTCACAGGACGAAGACCAAATTTAGTGCAATTTTGTCATCAGATTCCAAATTATATGAATTTAGTGGCATTCGACTATGGGCATTTGACTTTTCCACACATCATCATATACTGTAATTTCTTACAACATCCAAAAATCTCCGCTTTGGACTTCCTTATGCACTCCTACAACTACATTTTACACACCATCCTATCAATAAGTCCATATCAATCAATATGTCCTATCTATGCCAATATGTATTAAACACTTGCATAATCTGACCAATAAGAGTAGGGTAAGAATTTGCCAACATTTACTTAATAGGAGGAAGTTTGGGGCAAAAATATTTCAAAAATTGACCTTACTCTTATGACATCCCACATATGTCTCTCCGGTTGTCTCACACATTCCAAAAACATATGTGGCAGTTTTGAATGATTTCCGAGGTATGCTTTTGGGAATGTATGATTGTTTGTCAATACGCTGAAAAAAATGGGGTGTTGATTTTATTTTACCAGGATGGTTGAATAAAATAAAAAGCATTTGGATCCAGATATATTTTTGAAGTAGTATAATCGAATAATGTAACTTAATTTGCATGACTTCTGTCTGTCATGCATGCCTTGAGTTCCTGATTGATAAATGACCACCAGAGGTACCGGTATCAGCCACCTTATATTGGTACCCTCCCCTGCCTAGAACGAATTACAACACCAGCTGGAAGGGTAATTGCATGTATGTATAATGCAAAATGTAGACTTGTTGACATTGAAAAAATAACATCAAATAAAGTTTGTTGTTAAACACTTCCTCGGTGTAGTGAAATTGTAGCTTTTGATCATTCACAGTGCCTGATGGCAAAATAAATGTTCCCAAATCCTCTATTCAACATCACAATATCACTTTTCTGCAGGCAAGAATATCGCTGTTGCACTCATTTTCGACTTTTGCCGATTTGAATTATTGTTGAGATTACCACCTAACATCTCATGGATGTGTTTGAATGATGCTTCATAGGGGTGGTGAGAGTCAGCTCTGCCTCTCGGTACTATCAATCTCAGAAGGTGGCAGCCAGCAATCGAGGAAGTTTACGCGCACGCACGCACACGCAAACACGCACACACGCACGCACACACACACACACACACACACATACACACACAGATCAGATGCAAGGATGTGAAACTCAGAGATGACACAACAATCCATGTGCATGTGTTTGCAATGATTTAATGTGATGGGGTGAGGGAATGGATGAATGGAATCTTTATGTCATACGTGTGAAAAGAACAACCAAACCGTAGATATCAAACTCGCGGCCCAGGGGGCAGCTCTGGCCCGCCACATTATTTCACATTATTTCATGTGGCCCAAAAAAAGCAATTCAATCATGTGAAGTTCTACAATAATTGCGAAAATCTGTACCAAAATGTCCCATATGTAATGAATGAGCTAAATATTGTAAGCATTTTCTTGTGACCAAAACCCTCATTACACTAACTTCAATAATCGTTGAATGAGCCTTTTTTTTGGTTCTTTCTGTTTTCGTACAACGGCCCTCCAAGGGAAACCACAATGTGGCCTGTAACAAAAACTAGTTTGACCATGCAAAATTGAACAGACTGAGTTTGATAAAAAAAAAAGAATTGTAAATAAAATGTAAATCAATTTAACGTATTACTTCATGATAACTATATATGTTTTTACAGTATTGTATAATAAAAAGAATATTAATGATAGTATTAATAATAATAATAATAATAATAATAATAATAATAATAATAATAATAATAATAATAATAATAATAATAATTCTATGAATTTAGGGGCATTGGACTAGTCATTGCAAGTGTCAATGCAAATTCTAATCCCAAATTGTACATTTACAACACTAACGCAACAATTCAAATGTGGCCATGGGTAGTCTGATTATATTTACAGACCTATAGTTGATCACATGTGACACAAGTGGAACAAGGATAGTTTGCTGCATTTCCCGTGTCAATATTGAGCTTGTAAAAAATGGATTATATTGTCCTCGTGATTGGCCCGCACATGGCACGAGAAATTCAGGCTGTGGGGTTATTGGTAAAGCTCTCATGTTATTGAGCGTTATTGTTCTGCCAAAACCTTTGTCCCACCTCGCCATCAGAATCTATAGGTCAAAGTGCTTCTGAAATACCTGTACAGCTGTACAGCTGTGCACCAACCTGCATTATTTAGCCAGTTCTTGATACTCAAGACCAAAATGAAGAAGTAAATCAGACAAATAAATCAATATGCCCGACAGCCAGTGCTCCAATAGAAGAACAAATACTTTTCAAAGACTTGTGAGTCAAATCTAACATACATGTAGGGGGGTTTCTGGACCACAATGAAGTGTAATTAGTCTCATGAAAATCCATCTTTTATTATCATGACAACTCACTTATGTGATGAAGCAAGCTCACTCAACGTTGCCAACTTATCAACTTTGTGTTACCATATTCAGCAATTTTTCCAACCACTGAAGGTTTTTTTTGGGTGGTCATTTTCTTCTATTTATTTTTGTGAGTGGCCCAAAGGGCTCTGCCTTGTGAGAAGGTTGTTGCCGTAAAAGTCACTGCAACTACATTACCAGTTTTCCTTCATGGGAAAAAAATAAACATACAAAAAATAATTTGTTGTGTTTATCGGGACAGATATGTATTTTTTATTTTCAGGAAGATGGCATTTCCACTTTGCTGTCAAGCTCAACAAATACAGTGGTGTTTGCATGTCAAGCAGACATATGACTGACATATCTCATGCATGTTTCTACGGGTGTGATCTGTCTTTTTGTGCTCTGCTCCCCAACAAAATATCTATTATGAGTCCCAAGGGGGATTAGAATCACCCAAATGTTTGTTTATTTATTTTCTACTAAATTGCTTGTTGATCAAGTTCAAATGTAGAAGCATAAACCACTATACTGCCAGTGTCACACACATATACATGTATATGTTATTTTGTAAAACAATTACCAAATTATTAAACCCCTGTGTCGGTGTCTTAGTGTAGCTTCCCTAAGATATTTTTGTTTTTATGAGAATACATTCCAGATAATAAAATATTCTTGAATACAAAAATCTTGTTGAAGAATGAAAATATGGTAAGAATCGAGATTGAATGAGGTTCAATATGATTTTTATCATGTCTCGTGAGACATTGTCGATTCCTATGTGTTTGCCATTGTTAGCTGAAGAATAAATTCATGAAGAAGATCCCCAGAGATGCTGAGGCCTCCAACGTGCTGGTGGGAGAAGTGGATTTCCTCCACAAACCCTTTGTTGCATTTGTCCGCTTGTCCCAAGCTACAACACTTGGAGGTCTGACTGAGGTGCCTGTACCCACCAGGTGAGATGGCCCTTATTTTTGAATGTCACGTACCAAATCTTTCACCCCGCACATACTTGATATGTGTTTCATCATTGCACAGATTCTTGTTCATTCTCTTGGGACCACAGGGAAAGGCCAAGTCATACAACGAGATAGGTCGAGCCATAGCAACACTCATGGTTGATGATGTAAGTCGTTAGATTTTTTTTTTCTTTTTTTACGTTTCTCGCCGGCAATATGAACTGTATTGCCCTCTATGTTGCAACATCATGCCGTATTGTGTACAAACTGAACGTGATATTAAATCTCAGTGGTGAAAGAAGAAATGCATTTTGATTGCAGTTCATCATCATTTGAAGAATTATTCAAACGATACGGGAAAGACGATGGAATGTTAACTACCTTAAAACTCAATTAAGGGTGTGAGATGCCGATCCCGCTCCAGAAAATGTTAATGCCTTTTTCTAAAACCAAATTTAGGACCATATTACACTATTGTATACAGTAAATTACACCCAGAACAAGTGTTGAACTTACTAGGTTTCATCAAATGGTAGCACAAAAGAGAAGTGCTGAAATTACTTTTAAATACAGTACCTTAAAATATAGTCTACTTTTAAAAAGTATCTTGATATAGATGATTTTATTTTCTTAAAACCATTTGAAAAAATAAAACACAAATTTTGACATTTTATTTCCAGTGTTTTTCCATCTTTCGTGGTGTTGCACTGATGCTCTCAGCAAAAATGTGAATAGATGTCGTTGATATAATGGAAATACTTTAATTGTGAGTGATTTGTATCAAGATACATTTTTTGAAAAGAAAAAAAAAAGTCGCTGTTTGAAGCACATGCACAAACAAAAGTCAGGCCATAGGTGGAGATAGGCTAGTCTCTTATCCCCAACCAGTGAGGTGAAATGAGCTAGCTTCAGTCGCCTTCGGTCAGCTCACTGCTCTTTGCACCCAACCCCGTTGACCTCTCTCACAGGTCTTACGACCACGAGAAGGTGGACTCCGGTGACCTTTTTCGGCCGTGGCTTATTGGACCCCGTGGGTAGATGCCGGGCTCCCTAGGGAGTCCCCAGTGACATGCCTCTGGGCAAGGGAAAGATAGTTCCATTAATAAATTAATTGTATTCATCATGGCCATTTTGATCTGTGCTTTGGCCGGTCCCTCACCTTGAACCTGTTTGCAATGGATGAAACTGCCAGGGACATAAAGTCTCAGACAATTTATCACCTACGATCATTGGGACACACGAAGCCCTCCACAAAGTGATTGTTCATGGACTAAAGGTGTGCATTTTATTTCATAAAACCCTGACTGTGGATGGTATCGCGAACAATGTCCTTGCAGCTACATTCTCTGCTGTGCAAAGTTGAACTTGCTGCTGTAATGAAACCATAATCTGGGTACGTAGCACATATCTTATCACTTGTGTTGTGTAGTTGAGTGTACATTAAGTGACAAATGGATACAAATCTTGCTAAAATATCACATTTATTAGCACCATGTTATCTTATTTAGGTAGAAAATCCATTTGTTTTATAATAATAATAATACATTTAATTTACAAGCGCCTTTCTGAACACTCAAGGACAGTTTACAACAAAGACAACACACAAAACAGTAAAATCATGCATAAAACAATAAATAATAAAACAGCAGAATAAATTAGACCATGAAAGGAAGTTTAAACAGGTGGGTTTTCAGGTGAGATTTGAAAGTAGGAAGGGAGTCAATGTTGCGGATGTTGGGTGGAAGTGAGTTCCAGAGTTTAGGTGCGGAGCGGCTGAAAGCTCTGCACCCCATCGTTGTGAGACGGGCAGAGGCCATGTAGAGGTGGAGGGAGGAAGAGGATCTGAGGGCCCGAGAAGGAACGGAGATTTGAATTAGGTCAGACAGATAGGGGGGGGGCAAGGATGGCTTTAAATGTAAACAGAAGTATCTTGAATTCAATACGGAGTTTAACAGGGAGCCAGTGGAGCTGTTGGAGGACAGGAGTGATGTGGTGAAATGAGGGGGTTTTATGTTTTATGTCACTTCTCCGGGGCTGGGGCAGCACCTTTAGTAGGGAAGCCCAAACTTCCTTCTCCCAAGCCCCTTCTTTCAGGTCTCTCTGGTGGATCGCGAGGCGTTCCCAGGCCAGCTGGTTGACATAGTCTCTCCAGTAGTTGTGTTAAGTTCACCCTGTCTACTTGATATCTATACTTATACGTCAAAACATGTCAGGTATTTGAACACCTGAAAAAAACACTGTTTGTAAGAAAATAATCTGTTGTAAATTAGTCTCTCCAGTGTTGGCCCCGGGGTCTTCTACCAGTGAGACATCCCTGGAAGACCTCGCCAGTGAGTCATCCAGGAGGCATCCTAATCAGACACCCGTGCCACTTCATCTCACGCCTCTCAATTTGGAGAAGAAACGGCTCGATTCTGAGCCTCTCCCGGATGACCGAGCTTCTTACCTTATCTTTAAGAGAGAGCCTGTTCTCCTTCCGAAAAAAATAATAATTTCGGCCGCTTGCATCCGGGACCTCATTCTTTCGGTCAACACCCATGTCTCGTGACCATAGATGAGGTTTGTAAATTGAGAGTATCACCGTTTGGCTCAGCTTCTTCTTTACCACGACAGTCTGATGCACACATCACAGCAGACACACACAGACCTCGATCTCTGCCTCCCTTCTGACCTCATTCGTGAACAAGACTCGAAGATGCTTAAACTCCTCCAGGCAGGCCAAAAACTGATGATTAACTTGCAAACAGATTTGTGTCTTGTATGAGCAATCATTTATATGAAATCATGTTCTTCACCAGCTAAATTTTAGTGTTCAGTCATTATCATTTGTAGTTAGAACGTTCTATGTGGCAGAGACAATTAACTTCAGAGCAGCGATTACACAACATTGATCTCCAGTCCACAAGGATACTGGTACAGAAACAGAACTGACACTCTTATAAAGTAAATATGGAAGGTAAAATTAAATATATATATATATATATATTCAACAGTAGCCAAAATGGAACTGTATAGTGCCACTTAGCAGTTTTTTTGACAACGATACTAGTGCAGCGTGTTCTACCGGAAACAAATTCCTTGTGTGTTCTACATACTTGGCAATAAAGGTGATTCTGATTCTGATTCTGATTCTGATAAAAATCAACCTTTAATCAAGACCTGAATGACTTAGAAGCTGATTTGCATTGGATTTTCAGGGTACTTGCAGTGCTTTTCCATTTTTAACACAAATGAGATATGATCCGTTATCCCTAATTGGAGAAGCCAAGCGTTGTTTTTTTCTTCTCTCTTCTGGCACCAAAATTCAAGTAAATCACTCCCATTTGACATTTTAATCTAGAAATAACAATGCGATTTTGGAAAACAAGCCTATTTAAAATGAAAGACTAGCAAACTACAATAATTCTATTAACATTTGAAATATAAAATCATCGACTTGAGCTTGAATATACTGGTGGATAGGCAACGCATGACAGGAACATCAACTTAAATTTGGGTCATTACCAAAACTGTTAATTTAGGGAGGTTGTCAAATACCCATGTACATTAGGTGATGAGTTTGTTCAGCCAGGTTTTTTTTAATCATAATGATTTAATCTCTTCAACCAAGTAGGGTAAATATTGCCTTAGCCGTGAAACATGTGTCTCAAGAATTGCTCTGTAAATTATTAAACTAACTCCTTGTGGCTGGCTTGTAAAACCATCTGCTGATTTTTTTATGTAAAAAAGCTTCCACAAAGATCAAGTTAAGTTGATTATGCTGGTGGGAGAAAATCAATGCATGTGTCACCGCTCTGGGGAAAATATATCTGTCCGCGGACTGATGATTTAATATGTTAAAGGACACTCTGTGGAAGTCATGTGTGTTCTGTGTTGGGTTTATTTATTTCATTGGGAAAAGACCTGTACTGTGGCCGGCAACAATCTCAATATGATTGAATGGATGATTAAAATGGACATATTTTCTCATCAATCCCGCATCCCCCCACCCCTATATCATTTCCTTTACTGAATGATGCACTTGACTCACAGCCTGAGGACGCATCATTAGCTGGTGACTGGCAGGTGTTCTTGAATGAAATCCAGCTGGGTTTGAAATGTCAATAAGTCTTGCAGAATTTATGTTTAGCAAATCTCCAAAGGACAGCAGAGCATGAAAATGCATCAAATGTGAGATATACTGCATGTACTTATCACCATAGCATGTGCCAAGTGAAATGCTAAAATCACTCTCTATCCTATGGTCATAGCTCTTCAGCGACGTTGCTTACAAAGCCAGAGATCGTGAGGACCTCATTGCGGGCATCGACGAATTTTTGGATGAGGTGATTGTGCTTCCGCCAGGCGAATGGGATCCAAAAATCCGTATCGAGCCACCCAAGAAAGTTCCCTCTGCAGACAAAAGGTCAAGCAGAGTTTGATCTCCTGCTGTGTGTTTCATCCAAACATTTGAATGGATCAACTTATGTATCATCTCTTGACTCTCTTCTTCAGGAAGTCGGTGTTCTCCTTAAATGAATTGGGACAGATGAATGGTGCAGCGGGTGGAGGAGGAAGCCGCGTTGAGGATGAGGAAATGCCAGCACAGCATGAACTGGGAGAGGAGCTTGCCTTCACTGGGCGGTATGTTACCAAATCATTATTTTGAGGGGATGGAAATGTTACTGGTCATGACTCTTATGATGTTGGGGGTTGCCCAATGTGTCATATTTATTCATGATTTGTGTCTCATTCCAATTCCCTCCCAACTAAAAAAACACACACGCACACAAACACACACACATGCATACACATACACACAGGGATCCAAACATGCAATTACTACCTCAGCATGCCAAGATGTTTATTTGATTTTCTGTCAAGCCAGCGTTGCCTCAACATTTGACAGTGTATCAATGATTTCAGATTTGCTTGAGACAACAAAACTAAATATTGGTTTCTGATCCCAAATTCAATCATGAAAACCAAACGGTAAAAAGGGATCGGACAGACAGATCTCTCATTACAAAGATAATATTGGATTGGTTTTGATTGCCAGAGAGTTATTAACTTGATGTTTATGGTTTGGAATGGTGTCGAACTGCCCTCCTCTTCATCGCAACTTTGCTGACAGGACAGTAATTCTTTGGAAACAGGGGCCAGTGTTGGACTTGAACTTTAGGTGTGGCCAATCAGACTATTTACCCCTTCAGTTAATAAATACAAACAACAATCATCAGCATTACCTTTGATAGAAATCCATTTGAAACCAACCAAAACATCAACTTCACCTCATCACCATTCATCCTCATACCTCTTTCATTGTTTACATTACTCTTCCTAAATTATCCACTAACTCATGATTGAGTTGTTTAAGTTGATGTAGAATGAATAATCGCAGACTTGTTTATAGATTGTAATGCATCTGTTATAGCCTTGGTTGTTAATAAATCACTTCGGCTGAGCGCTTAGGCAATGACTAATACTGAACATGCCAGTGGGACTGCTTGCATGCCGTCAATGCAACTTAAATCATTTTGAACAAACAAGCCAGCTGGACGCAGCAAATAAAAATGGTAATGTTTGTTTTTAATCTGCATTCTGCACCACAGAGTTGTGTCATAAAATGACCGCTTATATATTATGGGGGCCCCACGGTGGTTAGCATGTCTGCCTCGCAGTGGAGAGGTTGTGGGCGCGAATCTAGCCCCGGCCTTCCTATGTGGGTTTTGTCAGGGTACTCCTGTTTCCTCCCCCATTGCATGCATGGACCGGTAACATTAAATGCCCTGCGAATGGTTGGCAACCAGTTCAGGGTGTCCTCTGTCTACCGCCCGAATACAGCAAAGATATGACAGAGAGGATCAGCAGTTCAGATAATGGACAGATAGATATTCATTTATTCATTCCTCTTCTGAGCTGCTTTATCCTCACTAGGCTCATGGGGGAAGCTGGAGCCTATCCCAGCAACTTCAGGCAGAAGGCGGGGACACCCTGAACCGGTTGCGGGGCACACAGAAACAAACAACCATACGTGCTGACACTCACACCGAGGGACAATTTGGATTGTTTAATCACTCTGCAATGCAAGTTTTCGGTATGTAGGAGGAAACCCGAGGACCCAAATAAAAAAAAAAACACCAAGCACGGAAAGAATATGCAAACTTCACAGGAAGCTGGAATCACGCCCGGTACCTCTGCACTGTGAAGTGGGCATGCGAACCACTTGACTACCGGGCCGATAGATGAATATACAGTGATACCTCAGTTTACAAAGTTAATTGGTTACCAGAAAATGTGTGCAAGGCGAAAGATTTGTCTTCCAAACATTTATTTCCCATAAGAAACATTAAAAATGAGAATAATCCGTTCCCAGTTCCCCATAAAACATATTTTTTGACTAAATAAGCATTAAAACTACACAAAATATACCTTATTTCATGTATAATGAATGCACTGGTGTATTGTAATTAAAGAAATAAACAGAACTGTATAATTAAGTCGTTTCATTTACCTTTGTCATGGTTGTTGATGTAGTTGCCTCTTGATGCTATCCGAGTGAAGTGCTTTCGCTGCGATAATACGCTCACACACACCATCCATCCTCTGCTACCTGCTTTTCAAGAATCCAAATCAACAGAGGTTTATCAACCTCTTCTCAATCGTAATGACTTTTTAGGCTTAACACTAGCCTGTGGTGGGTTCTTTTTCTGTCCCATAATAGCAAAAGTAGTCCACTCGATAACAAACTATGTCTGTACTCAAATGCGGTGTGGAAAACTAGTCCGCCAGCCACTGTGGTGCTGTTCGACCGTGTGGTTCGGTTTATCTGCCGCAAACTAGTCCGCAATGCCAAGATTATATTATCGCAAATTTAATGTTCGTAAGGCGAAATGTTCGTGAGCAAAAGCGTTCGTAAACTGAGGTATCACTGTATTCAGGGATTTTTTTTTTTTTCAGTTTTTGTCTTGACACAAATACTAGCTGAGTCTCTGCCTGCTCACTCAAGGTGTTAACGTAAATACTTTATTTGTATATTCATGAAATTTAGATGTGGTCTCACTTTGAGGCGAATAAATAAAACTGTATGATGTTATCTTTGCAAAGTTTGACTTTTGATACATGGGCATCTCTTTCAGCCTTGCATCGTGTTTTCACTGTTGTGCACAGACATAAAAAGACAGAAATTGATGGAAGAAAGGATAGCTGCATAATACCTGCAAAAATACCAGCTGCTTGACTAACGGTGTCTGGTTTATCTAATAGCTTCTGTGGTGGATTGTACCTGGACATAAAACGCAAATTGCCTTGGCTACCCAGTGATTTCTACGAGGGTTTCCACATTCAGTCCATCTCAGCTGTACTCTTCATCTATTTGGGCTGCATCACTAATGCCATCACCTTTGGTGGCCTTCTGGGAGATGCAACCGAAAACTACCAGGTAAAAAACATATACAGTATGCTCTCTTATTATGTTTTGCTGTACTTTTTCGCAACTTTCTTTTTTATGACATATTTTGGTTTCCTTGAAGATATGTGTAGCGTACATTCATGACGTGGTTCAAGTTAGCCATTTGTAGTTTTTTATTTATTTTCTAAATGGTGATTTCTCATCATATTGGACAATATTGAGGAAACATTCATTCAACCATTTGCATGATAAAAAAAATAATTTCCAAACATATGTTTCGATTTACATTTGTTCCGAAAGATATTGATTATCTAGAAAGAAATTTAAAATGCAATCAAAATGATTTGAGCCTTAACTCGTTCACTGCCAAACCCAAATAATTTCGGGAATTGAAAAGCATGAAGTGGAGCGCCATTCCCGAATTTGTTCGGGTTTTGTTTTTTTCTTGCAGTGGAGCGGGGAGCGAATCAAGCTCCGGTCAGACCTCTCACAATGTTTTTCCCTCCCACAATGGGGCAGCACTTGCCTTTTGTACATCCGCAGCCACTTCCCTTGCAGATAATTCTAGAACCAAATAGGATTGACATAACATTTTTTGTTCTGATGAAAGAAGAGAGTTGAAGGTTTCTTATGCTGCATTTCAATGTTTCTGTAAAACTCAATATTCTGTGGGTCCTGCAATTTGAGTGAAAATGACAAAAACCCTGGCACTGGAGTGGACCTATTTTTTGCACATCGTCTGGCAGTGAATGAGTTAACTGTACATTTATACACGAGACAAAAAAGTGCAACAAACCAATTGATTGTATCGAGATTTTGATCGGGAGAATCTTGTTACCTCTTCATCCTGCAGTTCCTGTTTACTCTTTCATTTTTGACTCTCATATAACCGCTCACACTTATTCATCGTCCTGCGACAATGTGATCTATAATCTGTCTCTTGTCCTTAACAGGGTGTAATGGAAAGTTTTCTCGGTACAGCTCTGGCCGGCTCTGTGTTCTGTCTACTCGGGGGTCAGCCTCTCATCATTCTGAGCTCAACTGGACCCATCCTCATCTTTGAAAAGCTCCTGTTTGAATTCAGCAAGTGAGCCTTTTTCCCCAACAAATGATACAGAATGAGGGGCTTTAATCACGGGATCGGGACGGTTCAGGGCAGTTCACAATTTCATGGAGCAGACATAAGCAGTCCAATTTTTTTATTTGTACCGTGTTCAGTGAAATACTGAGAATCCAAGACGAGAAATGGGGGCGGTCAACTCTTCAATGAATGAGTACGGCCTTTCGCAAAGAGTGAGATGGAAAGACGTCGGCTCACCTGAGCCACGATTGAGGACAAATGCCAGAAAATAAAAATTGTGGATAATGATTGTGATTTATGAAGTGAATGAGTTGTAAATTGAAAGATAATAAGACAGAAAGGAGGTGAGCCGCTTACAAACATGAACATAAGCAAAGCAGCAAACCAAATCAATAGACGTCAATTTTAAAGAGCATGAGAAGGCAGACATTTAACCGTGGTGATCCACAACGTTGGATTATTTTTATTATTATTGCTTTTTTTTTGCTGTACATGCAGCTCATCATCAAGTTTGAGGCAAGAAACATTTGCCCTGTCCATATTGAAGGAATTTTCTTACAACTGTTGGGATATCTTTTCTTAGGTGATAACAAGGTGAATTTGGCCTGGAGGGGCTTTTGGGCCTTGAGCATTTGATTTGGGGAGCTTGACTGCTTTCATCCCTTCACTCAACACGCTTCTCTGATTTCTGCTTCCTGAAGGAATAACAACATTGATTACATGGAGCTGCGCCTGTGGATAGGCATCCACTCATGCTTGCAGTGTTTCATCCTGGTGGCAACCGATGCCAGTTATATTATCAAGTACATGACACGTTTCACTGAAGAGGGCTTCTCCAGCCTGATTTCCTTCATCTTCATCTCTGACGCCATCAAGAAGATGGTGGGCTCCTTCAAATACTATCCCATCAACACCAACTTCAAGCCGGACTATGTCACCGCTTACAAGTGCGAGTGCTTGGCGCCAGACCTGAGTGAGTTTATCCCTTCTTTCAGGGATGAGTACACTCATCATAAAACTTGTGATATAAACATTAATGTACAGAAGTGTGTGAAGTAACTCATGTGCACTCTCCCAAGACTTGCAACGTTGGTCTTTTCGACATTGATGCCAGTGAGTGACAACCAATGCATTTTGAAATACGTGCGTGTGGATTTTCATTCAGAATTCATCGTTCATCATACATAATTACATTCAGGGTTCATTTTCAAAACAAACACAAACATTCAGGCAAGCCCTAAGGGTGAAAAAGTGGTTTTGATTCGAAAGGTTCATGGCTGACAGGAGTTTTAGTTTGCTACACTGAAGTAGCCAGACCAAATCTATTGCAGCACCTGTAGCACCATTTAGCATGCTCCTTTGACAACAGTATGCAGCGCTATTGAGACAGTTGCATTTGTGGAATCAGGTTGCTTCGTGTTTGCGAGTGGTATAATGGCATTGTGTATCAGAGAACCCCCAGGACTGGTGTCACATAGAATATACTGTATGTAATTTACAAACAACAAACTACAAGTTTTCCCGTATGAAGTGAGCTCCCTGGAGACTATCTTGCGCTTTCCAACCATTTTCTGTTACACCTTCATGGAATCTTCTCAGGATTCTTCCGTGATCTTCCGTTGCTCCATCATCATGTCCAGCATGATGTCGTGCTCAAAACGGCTATCAAACAGGTGCATTTAGAGCACAGGTGTCAAGGTCTGGGGGTGAAATCTGGCCTCCCCCATCATTTGCCTGCGAAAGCAAATTAAACTTGTGAAATTCAATGATGCTTGCTCAAGTGTGAACCAAAATTTTCAATTGTCCCATGTAAACCACAGTAACATTATTCACATTATTCTTGACTGCAGATTTGAAAACTAGTAATTATTTACTTTGTTTTGTGTTCTGTATGTAATATGTGGAGGAGATGCAACATTTTTATGCTTTCCCCAAATTCATAACTACAATGTGGCTCGCAGCAAAAAAATTGAGTTTGACACCCCTGTTGTAGAGGAGAGCTCGGAAAGTGGAAAATGTCATACGGAGCAAGGTTGGATGAGTAGGGAGCTGGCTCCAGTTGGCACGGTGAGACAATCATGAGTCGTCCTGCCACCACTTTGATTTCTTCTCATGCATTGAGTGAAGAAAACGCACAGTATCCTTGCAGACTTTTCTGACACCTGTATTGATGAAACACAGATGCACTGTAAAACATGCAAACCTTTTGACAAACATTCATTTCTGTAACTGACTTATCTCTTGTTTGTTTTTTGGCATGCTTAAACAATTGGGCTGCCCACTCTTCCAAGTGAGTCTACCCTTTTTTTTATGGCATGCCCCCGCAGGCTGGGTTCTGCTGCATTGTGATTATGAATTTGTACATTTATTTTCGATCCCCTTCTGTTCCCCTCCTCATCTACTCTTTATGTCTCATTAAACCCCTGGCTTCAACATGTCATCTCCAACACACAAACAGTGGCTGAAATGATCTTCAATGGTTTAGTTCCAATGCCAGATAACAGCTCTAGTGTCTCTGGGGTAAGTGCTTATTTTCAGAGTTTTCATTGAATACTTTATTTTGCAGCCAGTCATTTTAGGTAGAAAATCGAGTCGCAATTCCGGGTGTGACGTTTTTTCTGATCATTCCTTGTGATTGGGGGTTGTTTTGCTGTCCTGTTACTTTCTTTCCATTATCACCGCCCATCCCATAATCCTCTCACTCCATATGTCTATCGTGTTGTTGTTTATTTTGGAAGGAAAAAAACATTTTCATTCAAGAACCTTCCTTTTTCCCCCCACTCCACCGCCTTCTCTGCACCTCTGCCACCCGACCACCACGCAGTTGAATGTGACAGCTCTTGACTGGAGCCAGCTGAGTAAGAAGGACTGTTTGAAGTACGGGGGCTCATTGGTGGGGAATTCCTGCAAGTATGTCCCAGATCTGGCACTGATGTCCTTCATCCTCTTCTTTGGAACATATTCCATGACTGTCACACTCAAGAAGTTCAAGTTCAGTCGCTACTTTCCCACTAAGGTGACAAGGCAACGCTTTAACGCTTTATATTGTCTCTTGTTATCCAACCAACTTTTATTCAATGTTTTTCGACAACCTTTTGAGTCAATCACTGACTTCCAATCATTTCCATAACTGTGAATGGCAATTAGGCACCTTCCTCCTCATGTAAACTCCAATATAAACCTCTGTTGCAAAAGATTGCAATACATTTAATGGGACAGTGGCAATATATTTAGGACTGTATATAACTTACGACCGCCTACAATCAATTGCAGATGGTGAGTTCCAAAATTCCAGAGGTTTGTTGTCGTCAAAAAGCGCAGAAACCCCGTGATTACATCTGATAATGCAGTATAATGATACCAGCGTGACAATCAAAACGGACTGGACAGCTTTGCCAATGTTACACTGCAATCAGTCACAATAAATATTGTTTGTCCTTGTACTTATGCAACACCAACTGCGTTTGGAGTTGCCTGTTGACATGTCAACGACTAACCTTATTTTCCATGTTTTTTTTTTTTTGTTGTTGTTTCGTCCAGCTTAGGAAACTGATCAGTGACTTTTCTATCTTCATGTCCATCATGACGTTTGTGGGGCTTGACATGCTGATGGGCCTTAAAACTCCAAAGTTAATTGTGCCAACAGAATTCAAGGTCTCTCCTAGATTTCTTCTTTTCCCGGTCCCTTTCTGCACGTCCCACTCCATTTCTTTCCCCCTGCCTCATTTGATAACACATCCTTGAGCCTGTCGAAATTGCCCTTTTCAGAACATTTGGAATACATTTTGTGCATAGGCTTTCCATCACTTTCGTCAGGTGGGAAATTACATGATTAATTCCTCACTGTAATGGGATTAGGTATTAGTAGTGTTTCATCTGCCCATTTAACAGCTCTGTAAAATATGCCATCATGCCAAAAATAGCAACAAGGATAAATGCAAAAGTCACATGCACATGTTTCCAGCTTTCAAAAACACTCCTTTCACCACATGTTGCTTCAAGGGATTGAACGTGTGCTGTTGTTTGCGTGTAGGTATGAATGCACCAGAAATGTTCAAAGAATCCCGCCACAGTTGGATGGGTGAAACAAATTGAGAGGATGTTATCAGCAAAAAAAATTACAGGAATACACCAACGTATTGAATAGCTACGTGGGGATCCTTTGATTGTATTCATTTAAATCCATGATGAAAATGGCCACCCGCACAAAAAAATAAAGTAGGGTACAGAATAAGCGAGCAATTTCAACAAAATACATACCGGCATAGCAATAGAAAGTTATAGTTTTAAATCTAAATTCAATTGTAATAATCCAGAATTCTCTGGAGTGGATCCCACAAACGCAGAAAAGGATCATATCATGGCACCAAATAGGTTGATTTGCAAACAAACAGACAAATAAATAAATAAATAAATAAATAAATAAATAAATAAATAAATAAATGTTCAAATACTGTCGCTGTTAAGAACAACCGGAACACAAACGAGAAAAACAAAAAGAAATCAATGATAAATGAAAATAGTTTGCTACAAACGGGCCAAAACATATCTAATATAAACTGACAATAATCTTAAATAACCTTGATTCATTCATTCATTTTCCAAACCCCTTTATCTTCACAAGGAGAGTGGAGGGGTGCTGTAGCCTATCCCAGCTGTCTTCGGTCAAAAGGCAGGGGAGACCCTGAACCGGTTGCCACCCCATCACTGGGCATACAGAGATGAACAACCTTTTGCGCTCAACACATACACCTCGGGACAATTTTGTGTGTTCAATCAGCCTGCAATGCATGTTTTTGTGTGGGAGGAAATCGGAGGACCCGGAGCAAACCCACGCAGGCCCGATGGGGAACATGCAAACTTCACACAGGAAGGCCGGAGCTGGAATTGAACACGATACCTCTGCACTGTGAAGTCGATGTACAAACCACTCGACCACCCAGAGAACAAGGGAATTGAATGATGGCACAAAAACATGGGACATCTCAAAAAAAGTCTGCAACCTGAGCAACGGTTGGGGCTCGGCGAATTATACGACTCCGAATGATAAGAATGACAAGCTCTAAGTAGTTCAGTGATGATGATGACGAGTGACAGTTGCATTGCTGGATAGAATGTTCTTGTTCTCCCATTTGTTGGATACCAACAGAAACAGAATCATGACGTAAATAAATCTCTTGATGGGATAATGACATATTTAAAGACATGTTTGAAATCTGAATGTGGAATGAAAGGTCTTCTTGTCTCTAATCAGCCAACTCGACCTGATCGTGGCTGGCTTGTGTTGCCTTTTGGGAAGAACCCCTGGTGGGTTTACTTGGGCAGTTTTGTCCCTGCCCTCCTTGTCACCATCCTGATCTTCATGGACCAACAAATCAGTGCTGTCATTGTCAACCGAAAGGAAAATAAACTGAAGGTAGGCAAGTCTACTTCTAATAGAATACTTCTCTCCTTTATTTATACAAATAACTTCTGAAGAAAGAAACTTCGAGTTTTTATCATGAACGTGTGGATTCATGACTTGGGGTCAGAAGTTGCTCTTTCACACCGCAGAGAAGATTGAACAACAGGATGAGAAAACATCAATCATAACCTCATAAAGTTGCAATATTATTTGCTCATTTCGGACGTATCCTGAGCTGTCCGACCTTTCTTAATGATGTCCATCTTTTCTTGAAAATTCCGTCTTGAAAATGGACTTAACAAATCTGCAATCAAATTCATTTCTTCTGCTCCTTCAGCCATTGAGGGTTGACAAAACCTCTATTAAATCAACTCAATAATATATTTGCGTATCAAGCTCGCTGCCTATACAGTGTGCTAGCTCCAGACAGTATGCTCTTGTCACTAGCAGTTAGTAATAAGAGCAGTTTCCTACACTGATTGGCAATTAATTTGCCAATCATAGTTTGCAAAAACTCTGACGTTTACCTGCGCCTACAAGACCCTTATGGGTTACAAACTCGAAATCGGATTGGTTAAAGCAACACATTTGATGCAAGAGGGCCTGCAGAACTTTTGTAGCAACCTTTGTAACAAAAGATGGCTGAAATGTGATTGGTTAAATTCTTAAATACGAGAAAACACACATCTGGAAGCAGCACAACAGGGGGAAAGCAATGAAAGGATGCTGAAAGACAATATGGATTTTTTAATAAAAAATAATGGAACAAATGTAATTAACATCAGTCTGTGGTTCGGATATTTTTAGGCCAGCAGAGAAGGCCTTGCAGGCCCTGCCGGTCCATCACTGCAATATATACTGTACAGTTCAACGCCTGTGCTGCGTTTCTACATGCAAAATATCTTAAGGACAGTAGATTGAAAACAGATTTCATGAATCGAAATGTAAAGCATTTGAAGTAAAAAAGACACAATCAATTATTACAAACTACGATTTGTCATGATTACTTCTGATGCCACAGGCGACATTCAGAATATGGTACCATGTTCATAGCAGCTACTCGCCTTCGATATGGGGAATCCCTTAGAGACGTTTGATTTTAAATGCAGTCTGACACCAGATGATTGAGGTCGCTGAGACAAAATGTCATCATGTTGCATTTTAGATTTCATTCCTGCCTCAGATACACAGCTGTCTGTGGATGCCCATTTATACATAGTATGTACTTATTGTAAATGCCAAATCAGTTTTTCCCCTTTATCAATTTTTCAGCATTGTAGGTTTGGAATCATTATAAACAGATTTTCTACATTTTTGAAACTCTCAATGAGTCTCAATCGTCAGCTTTACCTGACCCATAATAGGTTGAACGTGGTATCGCAAAAAGGGACCCTAACTACCTTTTACACTTTATGATCCAATTATTGTAGTCTGCAAGATCATTAGGTTCATTCATAAACCAGGTTCAGTCCATAACAAGCAGTGATACAAATATATGAAGAGCAACACCCTGCTGTTAACTCAGATCCTGTGCCTGTCGTCTCGGCAGAAAGGTTGTGGCTACCATTTGGATCTCTTTTGGGTGGGGGTCCTGATGGCCACTTGCTCCTTCTTGGGTCTGCCATGGTATGTAGCTGCCACCGTCATCTCCATCGCCCACATCGATTCTCTGAAGATGGAAAGTGAATCCAGCGCTCCCGGAGAGCAGCCCCAATTCCTTGGAGTCAGGTCAATTTGCATGTTCAGTGTGCTCTGCTTTTTTCCCTCTTTAGAGTCTAATCCTTTTCTAAGTTATTTCAATGTTTTAGGTGCATTTGTCAATACTTTTGAATTTTCAGAGAACAACGAGTGACAGGCATTCTGGTGTTCGTTCTCACTGGGGTCTCCATCTTCCTTGCGCCAGTGCTGAAGGTAAGAACACAGTGCCACCTGCTAGAGGCACTCCGTCCTCTAGGGGTCCCCCAATGGCAATGAAGTGGCCAGAGCAACTGTAGACTGGTCTTTAATTCAACTTCTGTGGCTGCTAGAGTCTGGGTGTGCTTGGGTCACATCAAGTCGTACACAAAAACAAAGATTTCAAGCATGAAATAAAACACAACATCTAAATCTTCATGAACTCATTCACTGCCATTCTCAAATGTGTTTGGGAATTGATTTTTTTAATTTTTTTTTGTTCTTTTGACTTCAAGACGGCGCCGCGAGAGTGGCTGCCTTTCCAGCAACTCTTGTATTTTGTTTTTCTACTTTCATTCCTTTCATGACTTTGCTGCTGTGAAATGTAAATTTCTCCACTGTGAGACTAATAAAGGCAAATCCAATCCAATCTAATCCAATCCAATCCAAAATATGACGTGGAGCGTCATTCCCGAATTTGTTTGGGTTTTAGTTTTTCTTGCGGGGGGGGGGGGGGGGGTGCCAATAAAACGCTGGTCAGAAATCTGGCAATGGCAATGTTTTTTCCCTTCCACAAGGAGGAAGCATTTTCCTTTTGTACAGCCGCCTTCATGTCAAATTTATATAACTCCAGACCCATATAATTTAGGAATTAGCTCTTTTGTCTGATGAAAGAAGAGAGTCTAAAGTTTCTTATGCTGTATTTAATGTTTATGTAGTCCTAAAACTCAATATTCTGTGGGTCCTGTGATTTGAGGGAAAATGACAAAACCCTGACACTGGACTGGATACATTTTGCACATTTTTTTACTGTGAATGAGTTAATAGTTCAGAAGGTTATTAACCGTTCTTCGGAAGGTGAAGATGCTTGATGAATTGGTCCTCTCTCTCTTCCGGCTTTTATTTTGCGTACTCCTCTGCGAGTCAAGTTGAATTATGATGTCTGAGTATCACAACATTCTTTGTGCATTCCAGATATGTCGGGATGCCCCTTCGCTCAAGAAACATTCCGTCTCCTGTTTTTCTTTTTTTTTCTTTTTATTTTCGGCACTCGTTACAGATGGATGGATTTGATGAAAATGTGATGTATGGTTTGAATGTATTTTCAGTTCTTTGTTCAAGTTGTCGCCACAGAATACAGTACTGCATTTGTGTTTTTTTTTTTTGACCATCTGTTCCTTAGTTAGATGCCCAGTCCCTGGTTCATGATTCTGGTGCGGTGGACTGTTTCCCCACATCAAGCAATGAAAAGAAATTACATGTTGTTATTCTCCTTTGCCTCGTGCACAACGTCTCGACTGGACATGGTTGAATTATGTCCAAATGACTGCTCTGAAAAAGCATCAGTAAAACAATCAAACTAATGATGGCTCGAGACTTGTGCACCACTGTGTTGTCGCTTTTATTTTATTCCTCATGCCAACTGCTTATGTTGAATGAATTCTTTGTGATTCCTCTCTTCAGTATATTCCAATGCCGGTGTTGTACGGCGTCTTCCTCTACATGGGAGTAGCTTCCCTCAGCGGAATTCAGGTATTCACAGTCATTCTGATTATCTTTTTTACAAGTGATGCAGAGCAGGAATACGGTTGTTTCCCAATACAGGTTGGTGGTTCGGTCCCCAGCCGTTGCGACCAAGTCGAAGTGCCCTTGAGCAAGATAGTTCTTGCTGATGCTCTGTCCATCAGCCAGTGAATAATAGAGCTTTGAATACCCAATATATAAATAAAGGACTCTACAAATGACAGCCCATTTACCATGACCATCTCATGTTCCTGCTGTCAATAGGTCATCTAGATGTTTTAATGTGATAGTGTGCAGGGCTCACAATTAGCATTTAGAGAGTGCCATTCCGAATGTATCTTTTTTAGTTTTCTTTGTTCGTGATTTTTTTTTTACATTATGCTGGAGGACTTAAAAGCTAGCGCTTTTCAATATCTTCGGGGTGTGCAGCTGGCACTTATCATGCACAGCCAGTCAGAGGTGTGACACATCAACGGACCCTCAAAATACTCAGTGATTGCTCATTCATTTGATAGGTTCCACATCCAATTAACTTCTTCACCCCTCTTCCACATGCAAATATTCATGCTGTTATAATGCATTTCGTCTGGACCCGTATAACAAGTGACCCAAGATAACTGCAATAATTTGACAGTGTGTTTGAAACTGACACTACGTGGTTTTATCCCCCATCCACAGTTTTGGGACAGGATTAAATTGTACATGATGCCATCCAAGCATCAACCTGACCTCTCCTACCTGCGTCATGTTCCGCTGAGAAGGGTCCACCTGTTCACCTTGATTCAGATCATATGCCTGGCTGTACTCTGGATACTTAAATCTACATTTTTAGCAATCATCTTTCCAGTTATGGTATGTAATAATCATTTGTTAGAACTTTATTGCACAACATTGTTATTAGATTAAATGTCTTGTGTATGCTCCAGAAGTTCTCAGATTCATGGCTGCTGCAAGCTATGTGTATTAACTATACATGTGAATTATGTTTGTGCCATCTTCAAATGCCATCCAAATACATCATATGTAGTCCATAACCATGAGACAAATGTTGGTATGAAAATGTACATGTGCGCACTGTGTTGCTTGAACTTCAGATCCTCGGTCTGATGGTCGTTCGCAAAATGCTGGACATGGTCTTCTCCCAGCATGATCTGGCTTGGCTGGATGACCTTCTGCCAGAGAAAGAGAAGAAGAAGAAAGATGATGACAAGAAAGGGGGGAAAGAGAAGAAAAAGCCCAAATTGGAAGTCAGTGAGGAGGAGGTGAGAAATGTGTACTTTTGCTGCCCCCTGCAGGCCACAACTGATCTCGTTCTTCTTGTATGTGCCTGTATTATTCATTTTCAGGATAAGTACAGCCCGTTCGCCAACCATTCACCAAGTTCAGATTCAGACTTAGATCGCAGGTACTGTGTCCTCAAACTGCACATCCCCTACAAAGATCTGGTAGATCCTGATGTTGTACAGTCTGATTGGCGGGCGTACTGCCAGCCCTCTGCCACACACCATGCTCTTTAACACGTGCACACACGCGCACGCACGCGCACACACACACGCACACCCACGCACAGGCACTCACACATACACACACACACACACACACACACACACACACACACACACACACACACACACACATGCGCACACACACGCCTGCATATACAATTTGGGATTTTCAAGAGTGTGTTTAGTGGCACCTTAGTACAGTGGGGCCTCGGTTTACGAACACCTTGCCTTACGAACTTTTCGTTTTACGAACGTTACATTTATGAAAATTAAACCTTGGAATAAGCACTATTTTCGCGATACACACCCCCCACCAGGGCTGGCGGAGTAATCTTCAGCGGAAGAACACCAAAGCACACGACCAAACGGCGCCCCAGCCCCAGCCGGCCTACCTTTCCACACCCGCTTTATATGAGTGCACACGTCGATCGTCTTCAACGATACTTTTGCCATTATGGGACCGAAAAAGACCCCACCACAGACTCGTGTTCAGCCAAAGAAGACACAAAACAAATTTACAGTCGAGGAGAAGGAGATAATTGAGAAACACGAACGAGGTGTGCGTTTGTGGTGTCACAGGTGCGCACAGGGGCTTTCATGTGAATCTCAGCCTGACACATTTCCCACGCTGTGTGTCACTGAGAGTAAGTTTCTACTACTATTCTACAAATAAAGAGCCGTCTATGCTAAGTCCACCATTGCTACCATCCTTCGCCTAAAAGCTTTACACAAAGGCATTATTTAGTCGATGCTTTCACGTGACTAATGACACCGAAATTGTCACGTGCGAGTTGACAGCTGGAGCGGGGCTGCCGCTCCCGACCTCCGCCAGCTGATGTCAATCCCCTGATCACCGATACCGGGACGTTTCAATGAGTCGCTGTCACCTCACCAGTGACATGATTACGACGCCTCGCCAGTGTCTTCGACTTGAAGAGTTTGCTTCGCCCGAGGTGATTGTTAGCCGCGATCGCGTAGGTTTGTTGCTTTCAGGAATCGCATGTTTTTTTTCACCCCCGCATGCCATTTTATTTTGCCCAGCTTGATAGGCTGGAGGCATCGCCCCCGCCCGCCTTCTTTTGTCGGGTCCGTGGAATCATCGGACTCGCGCCTTTTGTTGTAATAAAATCTCTGCCAGCACCTACGTCTTTGCCGTCTACTTAGGGAAGGATCCAACCCATTTTATTAAAGTTCCGACAAGTCAGCTATCCTTGTCACGCTCAGAACGTGACAGTATCATTGTGTTCCGCTGATAGAAAAGGCTTGGCATGATGTTACCCTTCGAACCTTGAAAGCAGTATGGAAGAATTTGTGCAGGCTTTTATTGAACAGTTCCATCCAGAAAAGACTGTGGCTATGAGAATCATCAACATGATGAATGATAATGTGATGCCTCAGTTTCGTAAGACCTTACAAGTCAGAAAGCAACAGGTGTCAATTAAGAGCCATCAACGACCATCACAAATGTAAATAAAGTGACTTTATTATACAGTGCAGTGTATTTCTTTCATTACAATACAATAGCACATTTATTATACATAGAATAACGTATGTTGTGTGTAGTTTTAAGGCTTATTTAGTTAAATTATATTTTATGGAGACGTGGGAACGGATTATTCTCATTTTAATGGTTTCCTATGGGAAATCAATTTTTGGGATACACACTTTTCGCCTTACACACTGACTGGGAACCAATTCAGTTCGTAAGCCAAGGCCCCACTGTATAATGGAAATACGAATGGGAATGAATCCAAGTTGTGAGGATCAGTGCAGTGACATCAAGTGGAGCATTTCAGAGGACAGTAATTTCATCTGTACTGTATACGTCTGTGTAAACTCTCAGTCGTACAGGAGTGGTCCATCGATGAGAAGGTTTCTTCAGCCGTACTATATGTCATGCATATTAGCATATTTGAAAATAAAGCTCTACTACTACTACCACTAGTACTACTACTACTACTTGTAGTAGCGGTAGTAGTAGTAGTAGTATACCAGCGCAGCACAATGTTATTGTTTCGAGATAATATTATAAATATTTTACTACTATTTTACTACTACTACTGCTGCTGGTAGTAGTCGTAGTTCTAGTATTATTATTACGACTACTACTACTATTACTTGTAGTCGTAATAATAACAGTAATACTAATACTAATATATATATATATATATATATATATATATATACAGTAAAGTCTCGTTATATCGATATTCAAGGGAGTCCGAGAAAATATCGATATAACCGGGACTATCGATATATCCGACCCTGTTTGCATGTAATTTTCTCCGTGCGTGCATAGAAATAGTATCGATAAAACCGGGACTATCGATATATCCGATATCGATATAACGAGACTTTACTGTATATATATATACAGTAAAGTCTCGTTATATCGATAGTACTGCTTATTACGATACTATTTCTATGAACGCAAGGAGAAAATTTACATGCCGCAGGATCGGATATATCGATAGTCCGGTTATATCGATATTTTTTCCGACTCCCGAGAATATCGATATAACGAGACTTTACTGTATATATATAGATCTGTGTAAGTTCTGAGTGGTCCATCGATGAAAAGGTTTCTTCAGCCGTCATCTGTACTTCTTTGAAGGTGTCGGATGTTTCCTCATCTGAAGAGCTTCGTCAGTGAACCAAAGTTGTGCTAGTAACTCTAGCCCTATTTACGTATATCCCTAATGGACAGAGGTGGCGGTTCCAGTTCTCTGCTGTGATAGGTCCCTACTCTCAGGTTGGGGGAGCAGTTGACTACTCCCTGAAGCTAATCTGATTACTTCTTTTACTACTACTACTACTACTAATACTAATAATAATCATAATAATAATAATAATAATAATAATAATAATAAATAATAATAATAATAATAATAATAATAATAATACTGTAACTGCATCTGATACATTTGTTTATGACTGCTATACCATAGTTGACCAGCAGATGGCTGTGCTTTATTTTCTTGACATTACGTTGGGTTGTTGTCACTTTCGGTACATATTTACTTTCCGCTTTTCGTTATTTAAGTTTCATTTTACTCAAAAGACGCCGAGAATTGACATCCTTTATCGCTGTACTGTTTAGCAAGAAAAAGATAAAAAGGACAAAACAAAAAAAGACCAAAACTTCTATTTCGGACAGAAAGTGGGCAAAGTGGTTTGTACGATTTTATTGCATACGTTTTATTTCATTGATGTAGTCCAAATGTTTGTGTCAATAATAGCTATATTTTTTATACTTGTTTGTAGTTCTATGGTGGTGGTGGTGTCGTTGGTGATTCAGCATGCAAGTGAAATCACATTAAAGAATTAACCATCAGTACAAAGAACTGGAATCCTCCGTTTGGAATGGAAGCACAAATACATTTCATTTATAAGCGCCTTTCAAAACTCTCAAGGACACTTTACAGTCACAGGATATTTTTTCTGCGGGTGGCTGCCTGAAATTGTGTATGGCCTGTTCCCAAAAAAATTTGTATCTGGACAGTTCCCTGAATGGGGAAAAAAAACACAGACGCAAGTCCAGTAATGCCACAATATATCACGTTTACTTTACTATAGCTTTACTACATTGTGTTCTTTTTTTCCAAATTACTGTATTCAGATAAAATATGCAGAATGGCTCAGATATTTTTACATGTGTGACGAGACAAGCCTTGTGTCTCGTCACACTCTTGATTCTCTGGCATACTGTCTCCTGTTTTCAGTCTGCACCGGAGGAGGGTGGGGGGAGTATTGACAGAAGCTGCCCCATGTCTCTTTTCATCTCCTCCTCATCAGTACAACTTAATTGTGTTCTTTTTCTGTCTGATTACCTCTCTTGTACTATGCCTGGCCCTGATTGCCCCCTTAACCCCGGTATCACCTCATCAGCATGACTAAGCCTCTGTGGTAACGACCTAAGAATTCTGTTGTAAGCACGGTCTAACTTTAGATCACTGATGAAGCTCTTCGGATGAGGAGCGAAACGTCCGACACCTTCAAAGAAGTACAGATGACAGCTGAAGAAACATTTTATCAATAATAATAATAATAATAATGATAATAATAATAATAATAATAATAATAATAATAATAATAATAATAATAATAATAATAATAATAATAATAATATGAAGAAGAAGAATCTAAAGTTGAGCATAAATGACAATTTTTTTGTCACTCTTTCTTTTTATTTTGTTGCTTTCAATTCTCTAGTCGGTATTAGAAGCCCTGCAATGAATATTTTGCTTCAACCTGGATCATTAGGAGTATTTTTATTGGATGACTTGTTAATAAAAAAAAAATAAAGTTTGAGAGATACTACGGTCAACACAACATTGTCCACATAGAGTGGTGTGCTGTTGTGATACCAAGTGTCCTCTCCATGCACTTTAAGGCAATGCAGATACTTGTAATCCTTCCTGTTGTCTCATTATTGCTTCTTTTCTTCCTGTGTTGTGTTTAGAATCTTTCACGGTATATGCCCTGGAATTCATGTTGTATACAGTACATTGTATTTACCTGGGTTGTGTCTAACCTTTGAAGCGACAAGGCTCGTGGGAATAATTAATGCTGGATATTTGTTGGCTCTATAAACTGTTTATCTTGCTGTGTTTAAGATAATCTAATGCATGGATAGTAAGAACACACATGACGAATGAACATCTAAAAGAAAAATGTGATGTTTTGAAAATACATTGGGGTTGTTTTATTTCTGGACTCATCCATATATATCAAGAACCACTATTACTTTGGTTGTTTCTTTTTTCACCATTGTTCCAAAACTCTTGTGCAAATCCATGAGCTGATTTTACCACACCTAGAGTCAAATACGGGTGATAGATATGTTTTCCCCTCGACAAATACATATCACCCTTTATGCCTCAATTTATTTTGTTTAGCTTTTTTTATTCCTTTTAGAGAAATGGACAAACAAGTCTGCATTGCTTTGAACGAGTCATGGTTTAGAAAGTAAACACTACAATTTTGATATAAAATTAATAAAATGAAAGGTGCATGTACATACAGTACCTCAGTATTAATAAATCACCATACATTGCTAGTTATGGTGACTACATGACAAGTGACCGATTAATGAACGAAAACTTAACTTATTTAAGCAACAAAGTGTGCGGTGTATTTTTATTTGAAAATTGAGGTCTTTGTCACAGGAAATACTCTTTTTTTTATTGGACTGTAAAGAATAATTTGGAATTGAACTATAAATTTTGACCTGAAATAGCCAATACCAAAGTTACAATTGCTTTCAGTCGAGGCACTTTGCCTTTCGTGGTCAGTTGTCCTTTTTGACCCCTGGGTTCCATCACGAGCTGCTGTAGTTATTGTCTGGCATCTTAGGAACAAACTTGTTTCCCCTCCCCCCCCTTGGCCTCTCTTCTCAAACTTGTCATTTTTTTGCTTGGGTGTGAGAGAAACTGTAACTCGCGCTTGCCCTTCTTCAGCATTACCCTCCACCTGAAGATCTCCTGCCCGTCATCTCCAGCATTGCCATTGGGGCGAGGGATGGCCTGCCCCGTCCCACAGGTCAAGATCGAGATGGAGTCGGATGACGACTCGGACATGGACCACCAACGGCCGCGAGACATGAGCAGTGAGACGACCTTATAGGGTGGATGCTTGAGACCTGCTCGCAGCACGACTGTCCAGCTTATGACACCTTGAAAAAACTAAACCACTTTTAAAACAGTGGGTTTTTCATACATTTATTGAACTTGTAATTATTTAAATTTAAACTTCCATGTGTCATATGCCTTCGATGTAGACGGTGTAGTATCATTGCAATACTGTGTTAATGTTGGCTCATACTGTTGTGTCAGCCGGTGCATCCAGCGTTAGGCTAGGCTGAGATCCCCCTCAAAACAACAAGAGATGTATTCAACATACAGTATAGGCCATTTACATGATAGTGTAGTCACTCTTGTATTTTTAAATTGTTTGGCGTTATTATATTAGTATGTGTTGTATTGTACTGCATCTCTGATCCCTCACAACCACTTCTTTTGACCATGGCCTCTCAAAGCAGTCAATGAAACACACTCACATTGGGATGTTTACCAGGACAAAAAAAGAAACAACCAAATGTCTTGATGCTCTTATGGGTTGATTAAGCAGGGTGTACAGTGGATGAGAATTGAAGAACAACTTCACCATGAGCAGGCCAATTTGGAAAATGTGTCAAAATGCCTCACTTGTTGCTTAACTGAAATATTTATGACATTAAAAAATACTGTATTGTGACGTGCTGTTTCTGTCTTTCACTAGAAACTTTAAGTTCCACTCAACTGCCAATACAAAAGGATGTCAAGCGAAATGGTCTTTCAGGATCCTAATGCTACTGCATTGTTACACAGTCTCATCACATGAGCAGCAACAAGAAAATCATTTGTCTCACAATGGAGACATTCTGAATACCGTAACAGCAGCAAAGTTAAACAAGGAAGAAAGAACAAAACGCATGGAAGCTGCTGGAAAGACAGCCATTCTGAACACACGATATGAGTGTCATTATTTGAGATTTCTGTCAGGAAAACTGGATGCACTACACAAATTTGGATGGTGACAAGACAATCATGTTCTGATTTCATTCTAGATGTAAAATATGTCTCAGGAAGATGTCCTAAATCATCAAGAGTTAAAAGTGCTTTGAAATAAACTAAGAAACAACATAATTCAATCATAAACCACATTATAAACTGCAATAATAACAAATTATCCCATGTCCAATTTGACAAATAATTACTGGTACCATTGTGACAATTCACAGGACATTTATGACATGGGCCAATGTATTATCAACTGACAAAAAAATACTTCAATCTGCAGTACAATACTGTTTATTGGGTCGAGAGGATAAACCAGTCACCAGAGCACTAACGTTCATCTGACATAACAACAGTGACGTTCAGTCAGGGGAGGCAGGTGAGGCCGTGCCTCACATGTCATCATGGTAATAGCAAATGAAAAAATAAACAGTTATATTCATTTAGTGATTTGTACTTTAAAGTTCTTTTCCATTTAACGTCACCATTTTTGGATTTTTTTTTTTTAATCGCTAAATTTTCACATTTACCGTTCAAATACTAAGTAGAGACGAGCGGTGAGCCTCACCATGGATTGCACAATGACTACGCTAACTGTGCTAGCTTGCTCTGCAGTGAGACCGCATTGCTGTCCCTCTGCATATGGCCATTAAAGTGTTCAAACACTTTTAGTACATGAACTAAATTTCTACAGTTTAGTTGGTGTATATAATGTAGTCACTTTACATTATGAACACTTTACTACAGTGTTTATTTTATTTTTATCAAAACTGTGTGCATAGGTGAGGCACACAGTTCTCTTGCCTCATTACAGGGGGCGCTGGTGATTACAGAGATTCCTCTTGCACCTCCTCGGCTGCAGAATAATAGAATTAGTGAGAGCAACCTACAGTAAACAGTTAGCAAGTTAAGTGCAACCATCCAGTCATTTTTTCGTGTTGCTTGGCCTTATTTTCAGAGTGGAGGATTACATATCTAAATTGAAAGAAATAGAGACTTTTAAAACTGAAGAAACATAATGAAGGCTTCTACAAAGAAGGTATCGATGCCTTTCTTCAGAAGGAGCGGCGCATGGACTTCATTTATAAGTAAAGGTAGCACGATAATAACATTTTTTTTAATATGCTACAGTTTATATAAAGAATGCTGACATGACATTTTATACAAAACACATTAACTGTTGCTAATCAAATGGTGAATAAGCTACTCTGTAGAGTCCATATGTTTGTAAATCTGACTGTGATGACGTCAGTGCCTCATCAGCCATGAGCCTCACCGCACGTCACTGCATAACACTCATATTCAGCTGTTATTTACGGACGCTAGCCTTACAAGGCACATCAACTTCCGTACCTTGTAGCCACTTGAATCAATCCAGGGTTGGTGGTACCTCTGAATAAATTAGCCCAGGTCAATAAAGGAGCAGGCACACTCCCAGTCAAATATGTCAGGTGAGTTCACAGAAGTCGGCAAGCGGCCGGGTGGAGCGTCTGGTGAATCCGTCAGCAAAGCCTTCTCCTTCCACCAGAACTGGCTTCCGATTGCACATTGGGCAAAGTTTGTTGCGCTCCTGGGATGATCTCATCCACACGATGAGGTTCCAGCGCTGACCAGAAGAGATGGGCAGGGCCCCATGCATGTGCTGACCCCGGTGAAGAATGCCGTCACCTGCTCTGTGTTTAATCTCTGAACACTCTGTCTCATGTAAGGGCACCTGAAACACACAAAAAATATTTGACTGAAATCCCCCACGTGAAAAAGAAAGAAAAAGTACTCCTTTATGCTGGCAATGCGTGTGATGTAGCATTCTTGACACCAATTGGCTGCCGCTGACATCGTGCTTAAGAAGAACAAAATGTGACAGTCATTTGAAAAAAGAAAAGAGGAGCTGAGGGGTCCGGAAATGGTGGTTTGGCCATGGCACAAGCATGGTTAAGTAACAACGATGCAGTAGTGACAGACTGACTATTACAGTTTTGGGTCGGCTTGAAATAATGTTGATGACAGACAGGTTGACTTACTGCTGGCGATTGGAGGACTAGCAAAATGTATTAACCTGGACTGGAATATGAGTTCACAGGTGCAAGAGAGCTTTGAAAGGCGCTTATAAATGAAATGTACTACAGTAAAGTCTCGTTATATCGATATCGGATATATCGATACTATTTCTATGGACGCACGGAGAAAATTACATGCAAACAGGGTCGGATATATCGATAGTCCCGGTTATATCGATATTTTTTCGGACTCCCTTGAATATCGATATAACGAGACTTTACTGTATTATTAAGTAGTCAGTCAACCTCATGCAAAATGGATATGAATCAGTTCTAACAAATAGTGGTAAACCAACTCAGTATTTGTGTTTGATGAGGAACAGGAATGCTAAATACTCAGAAATTTTTAGTTATGTAAGTAACTATTCAATTTGTACAAACAAAATTCTGACAGCTATTTTGTTGAACAGCACCATTTTAATTTTCTGTCAAGCAATCTAAATATTGAGAAATGTTCCTTTGTTGAATTTAGAATATAATGTTCGGTGGTTCTAGTTCATGAAAAAAAATGTAGAATGGAGAATGTTTAGCTTTTTAAACCCACCGCTATTAATGTCAACAAAACTGGACATGTGTGTGCATATGTATGTGTGCGTATGCGTGCGTGTGAATAACACATAGCCAAGGTACACTGGGAGAGAAGCATTATAAATATGATCACCTGTCTCATATCACCAAAGTAAAGATTTCCTTCGGTGAAGTCCTTCCCCAATGAAACATTGAGTGTGACCTCCGCATTATCGTAGTGGTAGCTAAGGTCCAGGTCATCTTCCATGTCATATTTGACGACAAAGGCTCTGTGACTGTCCAAGCAGTGACCTCCATAATCTGGATAGAGCACAGCTGCCAGCGGGTGGAGGTACTGCTCACGAAGTGGTGTGACAAAGCCTTCGTCAAAGCCAAGTTCACTTAGGAGGATCTGTGAAGAAAGCAAAACATGCCGTCTTTGTATAGTGTCTGACTGCTGGGACATCTAAAGTGACTGACGTCGACAGAACGATTACGTCTCATGTCAGTCAGACTGGGGGTGTGCATCTTTCCATGAAAAGATTTGATATGCATCGGTGGAGTATTATAAAATTCAGAAATGGTACATTTTCAAGTCGAATGTTTCAATTCCATTCAGTGGGATTATGATTTGAGAAGATAGGGTAGTTGGAGATTTTATCATTTTTTAAAAACAATTTACTTGTTCATCATTTCAAAGTAAAGTTGTTCAATGGGCATGAAGACAATTTTTTTTGAAATAATTATAGACAAAATATTCACTTCATACTGCTGCAAATGGTATACACATGTGAAGTACAGTGTTATCTTAGTTTACAAACGCCTCAGCTCACAAGCTTTTTGCCTTCGGAACATTAAATTCGCGAGCATATAATCTTGGCAGAAAAACTAGTTTTCGGCGGACGAACCACACGGAGCGCCGCGGTGGATGGCGGACAACTTTTCGACCAAAGAATACCAAACCACACAATCGAACAGTGCCTCGGTGGCTGGCGGAGTAGTTTTCATCACCCCCTTTTCTTTGAGTGCTGATGTGGTTTGTTATCGAGTGGAGTACTTTTGCTATTATGGGACCGAAAAAGACCCCACCACAGGCTAGTGTTAAGCCGAAGAGGACACAAAATAAAATTACAATGGAGCAGAAGAAGGAGATCATCGAAAGTCACGAACGAGGTGTTAGCGGGCGGACTACTTTTCGTCACTCCCCTTCTTTGAGTGTGGGTGTGGTTTGTTATCAAGAATACTTTTGCTATTATGGGACCGAAAAAGACCCCACCACAGTCTAGTATTAAGCCGAAGAGGACACAAAAGAAAAACTTCTGTTGATTTGGATTAATGAAAAGAAGCTAGCAGGGGACAGTGTGAGTGATGGTATTATCGCTGAGAAAGCACGGCAACTTCAATCGGACATCATCAAGAGGCAACTACATCAACGACCATCACAAAGGTAAATAAAACGACTATTATACAGTCCAGTGTATTGGTTAATTACAATACAATAGCACATTTATTATACATAAAATAAGGTATATTTTGTGTAGTTTTAAGGCTTATTTATTAGAAAATTATGTTTTATGGGGACCTGGGAACTGATTATTTTCATTTTAATTGTTCCTTATGGGAAATATATGTTTGGAAGAAAAATGTTTCGTCTTACACACACTTTCTGGGAACCAATTAAGTTCGTAAGCTGAGGTATCACTTTTTTTGCTTTAAACAACATAAGAAAAGACAGAAAATGATAATCTGTTATTGGAAGCTTCAGTTCATTTGAGACGTGCTGTTTTGATGTAACTGCATTGGAAATTCGAGAGTAATCAGTCAAGATTTCAGGAAGAGAATTGCCGACACGTTTGGTTCATCCTCGGATACAATTTCCAGATCCCTGAATATGTCATCTGTTCATATGATTACATCATACCACGAGGGAAAGGGACTGCTTCTGTGTCCTCGAGATGAATGCTTCCAAATGTGCAAATCAAGCAAAGACCAAAAGCAAAAGACATTATGAAGATTTACGGGAAAGCTGGTGAAAGTGAGTCATTAGCCGCAGTGAAACAAGGACTGTACGGCAGCAGACATGGTCTGAATGCCAGACTATAGTTTGCAAAAGCATATGATTTAGACGCTAATTTGGGGGGGGGGGGCTATGCCCTGTCGTCTAATGAAATGAGAATTGACCTCTTTGGCGATAATGAGCATTGTTAAATTTAGCAGGCAAAAAGGGGAAGCTTGCAAAGCTCATAACACTACCACAATGCTGAAAGAAGGAGGTGGCGGTGTTGGGGTAATTCGCTATATGAACATCTTTAAACATCTCTTTGTTTCGTTTGTTTACGTTTTGGACTTCCTGATACATCATATCCTGCCTTCCTTTACATAATGTCACATCCTATTATGCCGGTCTTATGAATGCTCTCCCAGCGGTCTTTCGCGCTCCTCTAGGCGGCATCATGTTTTGGTCTGTTTTGCTGCTTGAGGGACCGTGGTACTTCAAGGCAAGGTAACACAACATTAATTATGTTGCATGTTTCATACATGAGGCAACCTAATGTGCATTGCCCAACCAAAGGCACAGCACATAATACATCTGCCCGGATGCCCGGGGCGGACAACTTTTACATTGGGCGTATAATTTTCAAATCGTCTGGGCCAGGCTGGCCGACAACTTATTCAAGAAAAAAAACATTCTAATCAAACGTTTGTTTTATTCAATAAAGCAAAAGCTACAAGCAAACCGCTACAAGCCACGTGGACTTCTCTTTCTAAGCTTTCAAAACTTTCAAGTACACTTTTCAGTTACGGTATAGTCCGAAGCACGAAACAGGCTTCTGATTGGCTGCCGTACCGAGTATGCAAATTGCCAAACGAACGTTCGTTTGGCAATTTGCATATTCGGCACTGGAGCAAAATCGACAACTGGAGCGTAGGTACTGTGGTAGGTACTTCCTTAATTTAAAAAATCCTTTATACTTCGCAATAATGTTTTTTTTTTTGTGATTAGTCTTATTGTGTTTCAAGTTGTGAAAAATGGGGCAGGCAACTTTATGGTCGGGCAGGCAACTTCTCAGAGTTGTCTGCCCGGGTGTCTGCTAACTTTTTGTCATGAGTTTCAGACACTGATAATGGTATTGAAAAAAATAGTGGCATTGTGGGGAAATCTCTGATTTTAACTACAGTATGTTGTGATGTCAGGAGAGGCTGTGTCCTGGAGGGGAAATACATCCCCCTAAGATGGCTCCACCCAGAGAGTCTTGGCCCCAGCTGGTGGAAAGCAGCAATTCAAACCACACACTTGCGGCTGATCACGGCTTGATTGGCAAGCGAGGCTCTTAAGGCAGAGAGCCTCTGAGTGTGGAGCTTGGGGAAAGACAAGCTCGATTGCTGTGCTCTGTGAAGAAGTTGATTGCTGCGTGGAACTCATCGCCAGTTGGGACAACACGACTGGACACTGGATTTGAACCTAGCTAAGGTGGCGAGGCTACATGAGGAGGACGTCAAGAGGGGTGAGGCCTAGAGACTCTTGGAAAAGAACTCCGTCTTCACTTTTACCTCAGAAGAGACTTTATTTGGATTTAAGTATCAGAAGAGACTTTATTTGGATTTAAGTATTGGAAGAGACACTATTCAAACCTTTGTTGCTTGTGAATTCCCCCTGGAACCCTTGATTAAAACCTTTTGTTTGTATCCAAACCTGTCGTCCATTGCACTTCTTGTCCTGTCCCGCTGAGAGCTAGCCTCTCATGATATCACAATGTCTCCTTTAAGATTTTTGATGAGTGGGGCGGAGCAAGCTACATGAATATGAAGTGTGGTAGTTGAAGACAAAGAAACCTTATTTAACATTGACGGCAGTAAAAATAGCTGGTTTATTCACCCCATAGTGGTTCATGGTGTTCGGTCGACCTTTGGGTGCTGCCGAACGGTCGAAGTGCTCAAGCTCGCTCATCAGATCCACGCAGAAGCTCTTGTTGAACACTGGGAAGCGATAAACCCTGGGAGCTTGAACAGAATATTGCAGTGATTCTCAGCTATTCTGTGTGCTAGTGTCATGCCACATTGACTACAGCTGATGTGATCTTGTACAAGAACCTAAAAATCGACCTTCCAAAACAACTACCAACGCAGGGTAATGAACACAAGGTAACTACAATCCATTCCACCACAAACCCTATTTGCAGGAGGTTGGACTGGCACAATAGGATAAAGTCCCCTTCTCATCCAACATTACTGATTAATTTTAAGTGTCAAACTGAATCGCTTCCACTAAAATGTACTATGGTTCAATCGCTTTGTTAAAAATTATCTTGTGAATATCCTACAACATTCATTCAAGTATTTTTAAAAATGATTAGCTCACCTGCTTCTTTTGTCAAGAAGTCAGAAAGACTTTTAGGTGTGACATTTTGACTTTGACAAAACTCGACAATATGCTTGAACTCTGGAGCAAGGAACGTTTCCTAAGAGAGGCGTGCAAATGCATCAGAAAAACATTTTGGATAAATAATAGTGATACCTTCAAGAATAAATACTGTACCTGAAGCTGGTAAACATGAGGATGCAAAGGCCTGTAGGTGTTTTTGATGACAGCAGCTCTGTTCAGGGCTGTCTCAGTAAGACACATTCGCCTGTCAATTTCCTGAGAAATCTAGAGAATAAGTAAGAAGGTAGGGGGCTCAACAGTGGCTTGCAAAAGTATGGTGAACTCAAGTCTTGACTTGACCCGAGCCAGGTTAAAGTTGCTATTGTTAACATTTAGGGTTTAATGCAAAAAAATATTGTGATTTGACATGAGATTTGGTATCGAGAGACTAAACTTGATTTCTACTTGAAGTACATGATCTGACAAGTCTCTATTTTTACATGCGAAGTTCGCTAGAAAAGAAAATAAAATTGTTTATATTTAATTCATACTAGCGTGGCAACTCAGTCAGCACATACACACACAGACAAAGACAGACAGGCAGACATAAATCCCGTTTTGTGTGTTCCTGTTGTCTCATGGTGCAATTTCTACTTCGCATACTCAGCGCACTTGCCTTGTTAAGGACATCCTGAAATTGTTCCTCCGTAACGCAGCCAAGGCTCTTCAGGAGCTAAAGTATATCCGTCACACATGTTAGGACGGTTTATATATATTTTCTACAGAAATCAAAACAAGCAACGCTGGACTTAACTTACTGGTTCATATTCACGTCTGAACTGATCCTCTTTCATAAAACGAACGTGAAGTTTGTAGTCCTCAAGAAAAATATTGTCTGTCATAAAACAGCTACACATACAAAACTGTACATCTGTCATCGTGGTCACTATGAAAAGCGCTGACGACAATTTACAAAAAAAACAACAAACAAGAAAGGAGCCATACTTTGCATTACACATTTCCAGGTTAATATTTTTTTCACATTACAATCACTTCCGGTTCACAAAGGAAACGCGTGAAAGAATGATTAATAACAATAAATTTAACAGAATGTGTAAAAGCAAGGTTTTTACCATAAAGTTTGTTTCCCAATTCCACTGAATAATGTTTACCACCAAAATCTTCGATCGAACAGTATTGAAAACACATTTACTGATGGGACAAAACCGAAAGTTGAAAAACAACATTACAGTATTATACTGTACGACTACTACCCCCCACCCCACACATTACTATATTATACGTTTCTATTTACTATACTTTTCTATTTTTATAAAACGCCCTGAACACATCCAAAAAAGGCTTATTTAGTCTTTTTTTCTTTCAGTCCTCTTTAGTGCATATAAACCAACTGCGACACATTTCTTGTCCTCAAACTGAAAATTTCGTTTCGGTGATGAAAATTTAAATGTCAAGTCATGTGTATATTTTATGATAGCTCCAGCCCCGAGCAGTTTATAAACTACAATTACACGTAGACGTATTAACTAATCTTTACAAATGAAAGAACATGTTTTGTTATGGTTTCTGGTGAACATGATTATTGTGACTTATTGAAAATACACTAAGTCATTGATTGATTTGTTGATAGTGTAACGTCCGGGGCTTGTGAGTTGCATGTTTGGGGGCTGGGCTAGTCGGGAGAGATTACGTCACGGACAGAAGGGAGGACCTAAACGAGAAGTCCGCGAGAGAGCGAGAGAGAGGACTGCGCGTGAGTTGTGGCGTAACAACAACTCCGGTATGATTGTGCGAACTGCAACGTTTGTTTAATAAAAGCCTGACCAGCTGTGCCAACGACTGTGCGCATACTTTATCACGCCGAGGGGCATTACATTGGTGTCAGAAGCTCCGGATTCACCCGTTGCACTTCGAACTTTTGAGGGAAGATGTTCCGTGTGTTGAGATCTTCAGCGCTTTCGCGATGCATTTGGGAGAATAAAGAGTCGAGAAGGTCCTCTTGTTTAGATCATACAAGTAGGATATTTATTTGCCGAAGCACAGACAGCAACCACTGCGTTCATCGTCGTACGAGAAGTCCAAAACATATACCCACAAACTGGCTTTTATCGCTGTCAAGTCACGTGATGTCCCGTCGTGGCTAGGTTGCCAGATCAGTTCAGTATTACAGCATTACATAAAATGAGGATACAATCTAACTTTCTCAACACCCCCACTTATACTCAGTTTGCTGTAATGTAAACCAAGATAAACAGAACAATGTGAACTCTGTCTTACACATGTGAACTCTGTCTTACACATTTCACATTTAAACACAATTGTTTGGTAGTCATTGTGGTGTGATTGTTGACAAGATCAGTGGCGCTGGGCGATGACGTCAGCAGGAGGCGCCAAGGACCAGCAGGGGGAGTGACTGGGAAGAAGGACAGCATTGGAGGCTAAATAAAGAGTTACCCACGTTAACGCACAGCTGGACTCACGTGTGCCTTATTTGACAACACGACATGGTGTCAGAAGTCCTGTAGTTGACGTGGTGTGCGCGAAGAGGATATTTTGGAAACGCGGCGGAGAGAAAAAGGCAACATGAGCGACGTAGAGGATGGAACATCGGCACGGGCTAATGGAGCCATGGCGCGAGGTGCACAGCAGGCTGCGGGACCAGTCGTCACCGCGGGGCCGTGCGCCACGTTCAACATCCAGCCGCCAGAACCCTTTGACTTCTCAAAACCGCAGGAGTGGGAAAAATGGATCAGGAGATTTGAAAGATTTCGCCTGGCAAGTAACCTTAAAGCGAGTTCTGAAGAAAATCAAGTAAACACACTTATTTACTGCATGGGTGACGAGGCTGATGATATTTTACGCGGGTTGAATCTGACGGAGGTTCAACGGTGCACGTATCAAGAAGTGCGGAGGGGACTCCAAGACTTCTTCGTTGTGAAGAAAAATGTCATCTTTGAGCGTGCAATATTCAACATGCGCTATCAAAAGGAAGGGGAGAGTGTGGATTCGTTTGTCACTGCACTGTATGCCCTGGCAGAGCATTGTAGCTATGGGACGCTACGCAATGAACTGATCAGAGACAGAATTGTAGTCGGACTACGGGACAAGGGATTGTCCGAACGATTGCAGTTGGATGCGGATCTGACCCTTGAAAAAGCCATAAGAATAGCACGGCAAAGTGAGGAGGTGAAGAGGCAACAGCCTTATCTGCGGGGGGACACCAACTCAGAGGCAAGTGGCGCCGAATCTGTTGACAGAGTGTTCAAAAGCAAATTAAAGACGGCTAAAAACTCACCCAACTATGCCAATAGCCAGACAAACAAGCCCCACAGTACTCACTTTAGGAAGGAAAGGGGGGCACAGTCAGTGTGCCAGAAATGCGGCAGCTCTCCTTCTCATCCAAAATTTGATTGTCCGGCCCATGAGGTGAAATGTCATGCTTGCGGGCGGAAGGGACATTTTCAGCGCGTATGTAAATTCAAATCGACGCATGAAATTACAGGAGATGAGGAAGACGAGGGGGAGGAAGCAGTTCTCCTTGGCAGTGTTGTGACAGACCGTGATCCGTGGATGGTCAAGATCGACATAAATCAGCGCAGTGTGATGTTTAAAATCGATACTGGCGCCGACGTCACTGTTCTGCCATACAAAGCATTCAAGGTCACGTATCAAAACAATCTCCCTAAACTCAAAAAGGCAACAAAACGACTCCTGGGACCAGGGAGCAGCCCTCTTGAGGTTGTGGGCGTCGCCAAGCTGCCGCTGAGAAAAGGTGAGAAGGAGGTGATGGAGGATGTTTACATCAGTCGTCATGTGCATACTGCCTTGCTGGGGAGATCTGTGAGCTGCAGGCTGGGGCTCGTCGCACGCCTAGGCAGCGTCACTATGCAGTCATTAAAAGACAACTACCCAAAAATATGCACTGGACTCGGAAAGATGCGGCAGCCGTACAACATCAAACTGAAACCAGGGTCTGAACCTTTCTCTTTAAAAACACCAAGGAGGATTCCATTGCCATTAATGGACAAAGTCAAGAAAGAGCTATCCCGCATGGAACGACTCGGAGTAATAAAAAGAATCGAGCAGCCAACAGACTGGTGCGCTGGCATCGTGGTAGTGCCCAAGAAATCAGGTGCTGTACGAATCTGTGTCGACCTCACCAAACTCAACGAGTCAGTCTGCAGAGAAAAGTATATCCTGCCATCAGTGGAGGAAACACTCGGCATGCTGGCTGGAGCCAGGGTTTTTAGTAAGCTGGATGCAAAAATGGGGTTCTGGCAAATACCCCTAACACCTAATTCCGCAAAGCTTACAACTTTCATCACGCCATTTGGACGCTATTATTTCAAGAGGCTACCTTTTGGGATAGCCTCCGCCCCTGAACACTTTCAAAACAGAATGGTAACAGAGGTTACAGAAGGGCTGGACGGTGTTGTTTGCCTCATGGATGATGTGCTCATATGGGGCAGGACGCAGGAGGAGCACGATGCCCGCCTGCATGCTACCTTGGAGAAAATCCAGGAGGCAGGCATCACTCTCAATGTGGAAAAATGTGAACTGTCAAAGTCAGAGGTGACATTTCTAGGCCATGTGATCTCAGACAGCGGCATCAGGCCAGACCCAGCTAAAACTGAGGCAGTAAGGATGATGCCGGAACCAACAAATCTAACAGAGTTGAGAAGTTTTCTCGGAATGATGAACCAACTGGGGAGGTTTGTGCCGGGGTTGGCAGATCGAGACAAGCCTCTCCGAGACCTCCTGTCCAAACGGAACTGCTGGGTGTGGGGCGTCGACCAGGCACGAGCCTTTCAAGATTTAAAAGACGCGCTGACGTCCACACCGGTGCTGGCCATGTTTGATCCCAACAGAGAAAGTAAAGTCTCTGCAGATGCGTCGTCGTACGGGTTGGGCGGAGTTCTTCTCCAAAAGTGGGAGGAAGAATGGAGACCAATAGCTTACGTGTCACGCTCGCTCACATCTACGGAGCAGAGATATGCTCAAGTGGAGAAGGAGGCTCTGGGGCTGACCTGGGCCTGCGAGAGGTTTCGTAACTTTCTCATCGGGAAGCATTTCTTGATGGAGACGGACCACAAACCTCTCCTGAGTCTCCTGGGGTCCCAAGCCCTGGATACATTACCTCCACGGATACAACGCTTCAGAATGCGACTCATGCGCTACTCTTACTCCATCTCTCACGTCCCAGGAAAAAGCCTGTTGACAGCTGACACACTGTCTCGAGCTCCAGTGGAGAAGGAGGCGACACCAGATGACAAAGAATTGCTCGAAGATACGAACATCTACATCGACATGGTGATGGAGAACCTCCCGGCAACCACCAATTACCTCGAAAGGCTGAGAGAGCAGCTGCAGAGGGACAGCGTGTGTGCACGTGTGATGCAGTTGTGCAAAGAAGGCTGGCCTGAACAAGGCCCCAATGAACCGGCACTCAGGCTGTACAGAGCAGAGCAGGCATTCCTCACAGTCCACGACGGAATCCTACTGAAGGGACAGAGAATTGTCATACCTTCAACCATGAGAAACGATGTTCTCGTTAAACTGCATGAAGGTCACCAGGGCGTGGTAAAGTGTAGAGAACGAGCGCGGCGGGCGGTGTGGTGGCCTGGGCTAAGCCAACAGCTGAACGAGTTGGTTCTCAACTGCCGAACATGCTGCAAGGAGAGACTGAACCACAGAGAGCCAATGATTCCATCACCGTACCCAGGAAGACCATGGGAAAAGCTAGGAGCAGATTTGTTCATGCTCGGAAACAAGACCTACTTGCTGGTTGTAGACTACATGTCAAGGTATGTGGAAATAGCTCTGTTGGCCTCCACAAAATCGAACGAGGTAATCCGCCACCTCAAATCAATATATGCACGCCATGGGATCCCGGACCTTTTGGTTTCGGATGGAGGGCCTCAGTTCTCCGGAACAGTCTTCACAGAGTTTGCGGAGTCGTATGGGTTCCGCCACATTACAAGTAGCCCACGATACCCTCAAGGCAATGCCGAGGCAGAACGTGCAGTTCAAACGATCAAAAGCCTCTTGAAAAAAGCAGATGACCCCTATCTGGCCTTGCTTGCGTACAGGGCTACCCCTCTTGAAAACGGGTACAGCCCCGCTCAGCTTCTAATGGGGAGGAGACTCCGCACGAGGGTTCCCATCCTTCCTGTCCTGCTTAACCCAGCCATCCCCGACCGAGAAGCCATCATCCAGAAGGAAGATGAGAAGAGGACAAAAGATGCACAACGCTACAACACGCGACATCGTGCACAGAACCTCGTCAGACTCAACCCGGGACAGTGTGTGTGGATTAAGGACCAAGGAGCGGAAGGAGCCATCATCGAAAGACATGCTTCCCCACGATCATATCTGGTAGAGGGACCTCACGGGACCATCAGACGAAACCGGCGTCATCTCATCCCAATGAGGTCCTCGCCTGAGCAGAGTGGCTGTGATGCAGCGGAGCAGTCTTCGGGAAGCGATCCAGAAAGTCCATCAGCGGGACCACTACAGCACAATCTTCCAGAACCACCACCCACTCCTACTACCAAGACCAGGTTTGGGAGAGTCGTGGTGAAACCAACCAGGTTGGACTTGTGATTTTCTTTTTTTTCACCCATTTTCCCCCTACTTTCAGGCTCTGCTTGCAGGGTTGTTCGTTAAAAAAAAAAAAAAAAAAAAAAAAAAAAAAAAAAAAACGGGGGTGGGTGTATTCCGAATATTGAGATGTACTTGTACATGCTGTTCTGTTTGTCCATACAATGTTCAGCCCATTACAGAGCATAGTGGAGGATCAGTTATGATGGACCATCAAGTTATTGTTCTCAAATGGATTGTCTCAAATATGTTTGTTTTTCCTATGCGATCCCTTGTCACAGTCTGAGGGACGAGCAGACCTTTCAACCACGAGGCAGAATAATCCTCAAGGTCTGTTGAATCATTGGTAGTCTATCCAATGATTCTAGAAAGGGGAGATGTGGTGTGATTGTTGACAAGATCAGTGGCGCTGGGCGATGACGTCAGCAGGAGGCGCCAAGGACCAGCAGGGGGAGTGACTGGGAAGAAGGACAGCATTGGAGGCTAAATAAAGAGTTACCCACGTTAACGCACAGCTGGACTCACGTGTGCCTTATTTGACAACACGACAGTCATCAATAATGAAATCACCATCCCATATGATTTTGATTACCTTGTCACTTCTTGACTCTTTGGCATACATACAATAATCACCTGGGTTTTGCTTATACTCATTATCGGTTAAATAATCATGTAAGACCTTGTTCCCGTTTCGGCCAGATTGCTTGAAACCGTATAGTGATTTTTCTAGTTTGTAAACTAGACCATCATTCTTTTCTCCATTTTCCAGAGTTGCTTTTTGAAGCACCACTCTTATACCTGTTTGATTGGCTGTTGGTGAAAATGTCTCTCCATAGTCTATGTTTTCCACCTGGCTCTTGCCCTTTGCTACAAATCGTGCTTTATATTTGTCTCTGACATCTACATCACGTTTGATAGCATATACCCATTTACCCCCCACTGTTTTCTTGCCCGCTGGTAGGGTTGTTGCAGTAAATGTGTTGTCATTTAATGACTGAATTTCCTCATCCATGGCTTTTGCCCATTCTTGAGAATTATTTGATCTCATAGCCTCTGCATATGTTTGCGGAACACCACACACGGCTCTGTAACAGTAGTCTACTGTGGTGTGTGCCCCATCGTTATCGCTGTACTCAATCACAAAATCATCAAAGTGACTAGGTTTCTTTCTTTCCCTAGTAGGATACCTTCTATTTTCAGGTTCATCATTTGTGTCACTTTGTCGTGTGAGGTTATGTTCATTTGGCTCTGTGACTGCACTTTCGCGTGCATCCCTGTCTTGTACACATGACTCTTGGGCTCTTTTATTAGGCTCCTGAAAGACCTCACTAGTCTTAGGCTGTCTCATGCCGTAATATGTGTTTTCATCTGTTTCATTTGTCTGCGTCTCTTTCTCCACAGCTACCTTGTTCACAAACTTCACGAGCCTATGTTTTAGCACTCTATTTGTGTTTGAATTGTAAACCAGGTGTGCAGGGCTATATTTATCAAACCCCACAAAAAGTCCTGGATCACATTTGGGATCAAGCTTTCCCCTTTCCTGTCTGTATGTATAACATGAAGATCCAAATTTTTGCAGTTTGGATACATTAGGTTTCTTACCCGTTATCATCTGATAAGGAGTTTGCCCCGTACGCCTGCTAAAGCATCTGTTGCGTACATGTGCGGCCATTTGTAGTGCATAGTGCCAAAGCTCTCTTGGAAGCTTGCTTTCAACTAGCATACAATTTGCCATTTCAAGAAGAGTACGCCAGCCCCTCTCTGCTGTCCCGTTCTGGTGCGGCGAATAGGGCGCTGACATCTCATGTCTTATTTTGTTTTGCCTCATCAGTGTTTGGAAATCACTGCTTGTGTACTCTGTTCCTCCATCTGACCTCAAACGCTTGACTGTCCCATATGGGGATACATCTGCGAGGAACTTTTCTGTCGCTATTACCGTGTCGTTTTTCTTCTTTAGAAAATAGACAAACATTGCACCGGAGTAATCATCAGTAAATGATATTGCATATTTATGCCCATCAATAGATTCGGTGCGCATATGGCCTGTAAGGTCAGTGTGTATCAGCTCGAGAGGATTCTTGACTCTTCTATCAGGATTCCTGCTTCTATTCTGAGTGAATTTCCCCTGAATACACACCTCACACTCTTGCTCAGGTTTACATGCTTTACCCTTAATCTGCATGCCATTAACCACATTCTGCAATTTAAGAATATCATCGTAATTGCAGTGGCCTAATACCTCGTGCCATTCTCGTATATCACGACACGTGTTACATTTGTCATTGGGCTTATTTTCAGTATGTAAGTAGTACAACTTTCCATACACATGTATACCATATTTTGTCCCACCTTTCGTAATCAGTGAATCTTTACCTTCTTTAAATATCACTGTTGCCCCGTTGGTGGTTGCCTTCTTTACAGAGAAAATGTCTTGGGGGTATGAAGGAATGTATAAAGCACCTCTCAGCGTTGCTTTATGTCTTTGTCCTTTGATGTCAATCAAAGAGACCTCAGCATCTCCCCTTTTATGTGCGACTCCGCTGCATTGTGTGCCGTCCGCCAGCTCCACGCGGTGTCTTTCCGGTTTGAACGTGCTGTCGAAATTCTTGAACATGTTCACATCAGTGATGATATGCGAAGTGGCTCCTGTGTCCACCATCAATCCTCGCTCTCTGATGTCGTGACCCAACTGCTCCCTGGATCTGGTCTTGCTGTCCCTCATCTTGAGCACGATGTCGGTGTCGCCGTCTTCTGACGCTTTACTGGCGTCATCTCGTCTGTCCTTGTCCTTACGCCTGCACGTTGCATCTTTGTGTGTCTTGCTTTTGCAATGACTGCACCATGTCTTTTGTCGACATTCTCTTGCTTTGTGGCCTTCGATCCCACACTTGAAACACACTATGCTTGTGTCATCACTGTGCTGGTCACGGGTGTTGGTTTTGGTGGTTTGTCGTCCACTCAGACTCTGTGTCTTCATCACATTGTCCCCTGACTCAGTGTTCAATTTCTCAGTGGCTTCAAAACTCCGTAGCTTCGTCTTGAAATCTGCAAACTTGATTTCATCATTTGAATGCGCTACATGGATTGCAAATGGCTTGAAACTTGCTGGTAGTCCTTTTAACACCATGGCAACAAGTAGTCCATCTCCCAAAGTTTCACCTGCATTTCGGAGTGCTGTGATGGCGGTTTCGGCTTTGATGATATAGTCTGTAACACTTTCATCGTTCCTCTTTTGAAGCGACGTGAGCGTGGTGTACAGATTTATTATCCGCGGTTTTCCTTTCCCGGCATAATATTCTCTCAATATCTTCAAAGATTTTCTTCCATCATCGGGTGCATCTCTCATTATTAGTGAGAGGCTCTTGTCATCAAGCATATTTATCAATTCGGCATACGCATCGGCATTTTTCTCTGCATCCGTAGCCATATCGGAACTCGTCGCCGGCTCGCTTAGCACGGTCTTCTTTAGTCCCAATAAATGAAAATGTCCGAGCATTTTTGTTTCCCATATCTCGTACTTATCTTCATCTCCGTCGAATGCCAGTCGAAGGTGCCTGCTTGCCCTTCCTTGATCCATCTTGACCGCTGTTTAGCCGGTTAGCGATAGCCTCGTTTGCTCACCGCTCTTTCAAGTCTGGATACACTTCTGGCTTCACTTTATCTCCCAAACGTCTCCTGGGCCCATAATCTGTTGAGATCTTCAGCGCTTTCGCGATGCATTTGGAAGAATAAAGAGTCGAGAAGGTCCTCTTGTTTAGATCATACAAGTAGGATATTTATTTGCCGAAGCACAGACAGCAACCACTGCGTTCATCGTCGTACGAGAAGTCCAAAACATATACCCACAAACTGGCTTTTATCGCTGTCAAGTCACGTGATGTCCCGTCGTGGCTAGGTTGCCAGATCAGTTCAGTATTACAGCATTACATAAAATGAGGATACAATCTAACTTTCTCAACACCGTGACGACGCTACTCGGCAGAAGGTAAAGGGGGAGGCCTTGCCAGGTGGAATTGACGTGTCGGAGTCAAGTGGCATGGAGCGCGGTCGTCTTTACGGTGGCAATCCGCACCAGAATGGGCATGAGCCCGCCATTACGACAAGTGCAGCCGTCGCCACGAGGAGCGATGAGAGCATTAATGGCGGCGCCCTTGGTCTCGCGTGGCCCTCCATGAAGGCGCCGAAATTCTCCGGGAAGGGAAGTTGGGAGGCGTATTTGGCACCTCTGTTATTGTATGTTAGTCGATTAGACTACCAAGTCAGGAGAGGGCGCTACGCGCCTGTGAATGGAACAGAGGAAGGCGATGTAGGCCCAGCTCACGCATGCGCAGTTGTCATAAATGCCGTTGTGTGAAGCTGATTAACACGGTTGTCTCGTGTCGTCTTTCCTCGTCGTTCACAGGTATTCAAAATAATAAGTGTTAGACATTCTCAAGATGTTAAAGTAATTGGGGACTTATTGGGCGATGCTAGATATGAAACCTTGTTTTGTGGCTTTGATGAATATTTTGTGGGTTTGATGAATTTGGATTTTTGGATGTCAATTGTAGTTCCCAGTACAACACACACGAGCGGGCAGACGTGCATAAGCATGTGCGAATGTGGAGGATATATACAATGTATAGATGTTGAATGTATAGATCTACACATGAATGTATTCTGATATTGAAATTGCTGAATTGATGTTTTGATGAGTAAGGGTCATAAATGCCGTTGTGTGAAGCTGATTAACACGGTTGTCTCGTGTCGTCTTTCCTCGTCGTTCACAGTGCTACCTGCCTGTGAAGCGTTTGAACCGACTCAGGTATCCCCTAGGCCTGAGGCCGGTTACAGGAAGTTGGGAGGCGTATTTGGCACAGTTCGAATTGGTGGCCCACGCATCGAACTGGCCGGACAAGGTGAAGGCGGCGCAGTTAGCGCTTTCACTGACTGAGGAGGCTACGTCCTGTCTGCTGCTACTGAGCCCTGGACAGAGACTTGATTACAGCGCGCTGGTGGGCGCTCTGCAGCGGCGCTTTGGGGAGTTCAATTTGAAAGACTCTTTGCGCTGCGAGTTCAAGCAGCGTGATCGACATCCCGGTGAGCCGCTACGTTGTCTAGCCCATGCGATCGAGAGCCTGGGTCGACGCGCATATGCTGGGATGCCAGAGGAAGTCCGAGATGAACTGATTCGTGACCAGTTCATCCAAGCTCTCAGACCGGATGAACTGCGGCTGCACGTCCAGCTTGCCCACCCAGCAGCGCTTGGAGAAGCACTTGCCCTTGCGACAGAGAGGGAGATCGCAGTCAAGGGATTACTGCAGACAGCAGCTTGCCCCGATTCGGTGACATCGTCGTCGAAAGCTCAACAGGAGGAAGGGAGTGGTCGACGTGCACGCCCTGCTGTCTGCTGGGGGTGTGGAAAGCCAGGTCATCTGCTGTGGCGCTGCTCAAAGATGAAACGGCGAAGGGTCCCTGAAGGCCGGGCAGCGCAGATCCCTCCAGTGGTCAACCGGGAACTGCAGTCCACATGCGGAGCGGTGACAGTGGGTTGGACAGACATGGGGGACCCCAGTCATGTCCGCATGCAGATTGGAGACGTGTCCTGGACAGCCTTGGTGGACACTGGGTCTTCAGTCACGATCATGAGGCCTGACGTTGTTCCAGCAGGAACCGTCTTAAAGTCGACACACACAAAACTGAGGACAGTGACCGGTGAAACGGCCAAGATGAAGGGCAAGGGGACATTTGTTTTTGGCCTGAGGGGTTCCTCAACAACCCACTCAGCTTGGGTAGCTGACGTGAGTGACCCCTGTATTCTAGGACGGGACTTTTTAAAAGCCACAAATTGTGTGGTGGACTTGGGGGCTGGGGTGCTCACCCTGCCAGGTGGCCAGCGTGTCGAGCTGATCACGGCATCTCAACAGGATTCCCCAGGGGTGGCCATCAACACAGTCGACCCTTCAGCAGTGCTGTCCACTCTTCCCTCGACAGGCGATCGGGTAGAGGTTACTCGCCCTGTGATGGAATGCCCACCAGAGGGGGCAATAAAATCAAAAGAGATGGAAATCCATGGAGAAGCGGCTGCTGCCGGGCCAACATGCTGCACCTTAGAGGCTGTGGACACTGCAGAGTGGGCTGCAAAGCAAGAAGAGGACCACGACCTCAACCCAGTGCGGCAGTGGGTCCAGAGTGGCAGGAGGCCACCCTGGAAAGACGTGATGGGACTCTCTGCTGCTTCCAAAGGCCTTTGGAGCAAGTTTGCTGTGCTACGCATAAAGGATGCTGTGCTGCAGCATGCTTGGAGAGAACCTGCTGCTGGGGAGGAGAGATGGCAGGTGGTCGTGCCGAAAGCTCTTCGAGAGACTGTGCTGAGAGCTTGTCATAAGGGCACTGGCTCAGGACACCTTGGCCGCGCAAAGACCCTCCGACGGCTCCGCCAAGTGTTCTGCCGGCGCTGTGAGGAGTGTGTGGCCGGCAAGAGACTTCAAGCCCAGTCGCACGCACCACTTGAGGCGTTCAGGAGACCTGCGGACTGCTCAGGGGACCAGCCGGGGCTGGAGTTTTCACACAGACGGCGGGGTCGGCTGCAGAAAGCCGGTGCGCGTCGAAAGCGAGATTGTGACGTGTGGCGCTAGGGGCGGAACTTCCAGGCGGGGGATCCGCCTTCCACCAGTCGTGTCCCGGGTCAGCCAGCGGGAGGCAGAATTGACTCAGAGCCAGGTCGACCGCAGAGACGGACACAAGGGCCACAACAGCTACGGCTGGAGGATTTTTTTGTTGACCCCTCGGGGGGAGGGTAGTGTAACGTCCGGGGCTTGTGAGTTGCATGTTTGGGGGCTGGGCTAGTCGGGAGAGATTACGTCACGGACAGAAGGGAGGACCTGAACGAGAAGTCCGCGAGAGAGAGGACTGCGCGTGAGTTGTGGCGTAACAACAACTCCGGTATGATTGTACACGCGCAATCAGGCTCTCTCGCGGACTTCTCGTTCAGGTTCTCCCTTCTCTCCGTGACGTCATGCTCCCCCGACTAGCCCAGCCCCTAAACATGCAACTCACAAGCCCCGGACGTTACACTTTGATACTATTGAAATCCGCAATTGAATAAGGCATTTGAGCGAATACAGTGGGGCCTTGGCTTAGGAAAATAATTGGTTCCCAGACAGAGTGTGTAAGGCGAAAAGTGTGTATCCCAAAAAATAATTTCCCATAAGAAACCATTAAAATGAGAATAATCCGTTCCCAGGTCTCCATAAAATATAATTTTCAACTAAATAAGCCCTAAAACTACACACAATATACCGTATTCTATGTATAATAAATGTGCAATTGTATTGTAATGAAATAGATATAAGCAATAGAAATACACTGCACAGTATAATAAAGTCACTTTATTTACATGTGTGATGGTCCTTGAGGGCTCTTAATTGACACCTGTTGCTTTCTGACTTGTAAGGTCTTACGAAACTGAGGCATCACATTATCATTCATCATGCTGATGATTCTCATAGGCACAGTCTTTTCTGGATGGAACTGTTCAATGAAAGCCTGCACATCATTCCACTTAGCCAACATTGCCTTGATGCTCTCACTTGATGCTGCAGCCATCTCCTCCACCTCGCCCTCAGATGACAACTCCAGAATTGCTTGCTTCTGCTTGTCCTCTTGGAAGGCAAATCAAATCGTCTGTGTTGAGGACCTCATTATGGTCAGCAACAAGCTCCTCGATTTCATCTGCATCCACTTTGAGTCCCGTAGGTGCTGGCAGAGATTTTATTACAACAAAAGGCGCGGGTCTGCCGATTCCACGGACCCGGAATAACGCGACAACAGAAGGCGGGCGGGGGCGATCCGTCCAGCCTATCAAGCCAGGCAAAATAAAACGGCACACGGGGGTGCAAAAGCTCGCGATCCCGGAAAGCAACAAACATGATCGCGGCGAACAATCACCTCGGGCGAAGCATACTCTTGTGCTGGCAAGTCCAGGCGCGAGGCGTTGTAATCACTGGTGAGCTGACAGCGAGTCGTTTAAATGTCCCAGTGTCTGCGATTAGGGGATTGACAGTAGATGGCGGCGGTCAGGAGTGGCGGCCCCGCCTCAGCTGTCAATTTGCACGTGACAAGGTCGGTGTCATTAGTCAAGTGAAAGCATCAAGTAAATAAAGCCGTTGTGTAAAGCTTTGTTGCGAAGGATGGTAGCAATGGTGGACTTAGCATATCCCCTAAATCAGACAAATGCACACCTCGTTCGTGTTTCTCAATGATCTCCTTCTTCTCCTCGACTGTAATTTTGTTTTATGTGTTCTTAGGCTGAACACGAGCCTGTGGTATGGTCTTTTTTGGTCCCATAACAGCAAAACTATCTGTAAAAAATCCGTGAAGAGGATCGACGTGTGCACTCGGAGAATGGGGGTGTGGAAAGGTAGGCCGGCTGGGGCGCTGTTTGGTCGTGTACTTGGATGTACTTCCGCCGAAGATTACTCCACCTGCCGTGGTGGGGCGGCGCTCCGTGTGCATCCCGAAAAGTAGTGCTTAATACAAGGTTTAATTTTCATTAATTTAACGTTCGTGAACCGAAAATTTCGTAAGGCAAGGTGTTCGTAAACCAAGGCCCCACTGTAATTGCTTTCTTGCTGGTCGTTGCATTTTCACAACTATGAAGTCTCTGCGGGTGATGTGTCGTTCGCAAACATATCGACTCTTAGCTCTTGAAAGTGGACGACTCTCTGAAGCCGGCAGCTAATTGGGAACTACTTGAAGATCTGACTTCTTTCCCATTTCGGTTGAAGCCGCATGTGATTGGTCAAAGGGGCGGTAAAAGGGGAAGGGATTATACACACACACACACGCGCACACACACACATGCACATACACACACAGACGCGCACGCACACACGCGCACAACACACACGCGCACAATGCACACTCGCGCACATGCACACGCACGCATGTGCCTCACCTGTCATCATGGAAAGCTGTCATGGAAATATCAAATGAAAAAATAAATTAAACAGTTATATGTATTTAGTGATTTGTACTTTAAAGTTCTTGTCCATTTAACTTCACCGTTTTAGGATTTTTTTCTAAAACGCTGAATTTTCACATTTACCGTTCAAATACTAAGTAGAGACGAGCAGTGAGGCACCAGATCCTCACTATGGATTGCGCAATCACTATGATTACTGTGCTGGCTTGCTCTGCAGTGAGACCGCATTGCTGTCCTTCTGCATATCGCTATTAAAGCGTTCAAACACGTTTAGTATATAAACTAAATTTCTACAGTTTAGCTGGTGTATATAATGTAGAGTCATTGTACATTATGAACACTGTACTCCGTGTCTTTATTTTGTTTTATTTTTATCAAAACGCTGTGCGTAGGTGAGGCACACAGTTCTCCCGCCTCATGACAGGCAGGGGGCGCTTGTGATTCCAGAGATACTTCTTACTCCACGTCTGCAGAATAATAGAATTAGAGACAGAAAGCTACAGTAAACAGTTAGCAAGTAAAGTGCAACCCTGCAGTCATTTTTTCGTGTTGTTTGGCCTCACTTTCAGAATGGAGGATTACATATCTAAATTGAAAGAATTTTCTAAACTGGACTTTCAATCGAAGCAGGAAGTAATAATTAAAGGAAGACCAACACCGGAGCTAAAAGGTTTGCTTCAGACAATGGGACACAATAATCGCTCTTTTCAGGCGGACTGGTACACACGAAAAGGCTGGCTGTGTGGATGTCCAGCAAGAAACCGCCTTTTCTGCTTTTCCTGCCTTCTGTTCTCAATTTGTGACAATGTCTGGACTCAAATGGAATATTGTGACCTGAAAATTTTACAACGGAGCCTCATCAAAAATGAGCGAAGACTCAACATCAGCATCCACAATGCTAAGGTAAAGGAGAACCGGGAGATTTTAAAAGATCTCATCAATGCCACCTGCTTCCTTGCCAAACAACAGCTGGCATTTCGTGGAAATGATGAAAGTAAGGGCTCTGCTCATCGTGGCAACTATGTTGAACTATTACATGCTTTCGCTCAGAAAGATGACAGGCTAGCGAGTCATTTTGGGACATCCACTATATTTTCTAGCCTGTGAAACAGAATACAGAACGATTTAATTGAAGCAGTTCGTGATGTCATTAGAAATGACATTAAAAAGGAGATCGGTGCAGCCCCATTTGTTGCTGGAGAAGTAGACGAGATTGTCATTCTCAGCACTGAAAACATACAGTCGGAACAGGACTGATCAAGGACGACTTTCAGAGAGACTTTTAAAACTGAAGAAAGATAAGGAAGGCTTCTACAAAGAAGTTATCGATGCCTTTCTTCAGAAGAAGCGGCGCATGGACTAAAGGTAACACGATAAAAACGTTTTTTTTAAATTATTTTTTTCTATGCTACAGTTTGTATATATAAAAAATGCTGACATGAAATTTTAAACAAAATACGTTAACTGTTGCCAATCAAATGGTGAATAAACTACTCTGTAGAGTTCATATGTTTGTAAATCTGACTATGATGACGTCAGTGCCTCACCAGCCATGAACCTCACCGCACGTCACTGCATTGCACACCTGTAAATAATTCAAACACGTGCATACGCCTGTAAATAGTATTTTTGTTCTGTGTTTCTGGTTCTGAATCCGTTATAAATCTAAACAAAGGTAGTTTTGTGGCGGGCACTAGGACCAGGCATCTCACCCAGCAGGTGCAGGGGAGGGGGCAGTTCATGTTGCATGTATTGCACTGCTTTTGCTGTTCAGTTTAGATCCACTTGTTAGCCGTTGGAATAAACACGTCTCCACATATTCATCGTGTGTGCTCATTCCTCAACGGCTACACTGGTGACCCCGACAATGGAAATGTTCATGGCAACGGACGAAGATGTTTCTTCTACGGCCATGTCGCCACGACCGGCGCCCAAACTCGCAGCTGCCGCCTACACCGCGAAGTTGCCCGAGTTCTGGCACAGCGACCCAGCTTCGTGGTTCCAGCATGTGGAAGCACTTTTCCACCTACAAGGCGTCACGACAGATGACCTAAAATATTACATGGTCGTGGCGTCCCTCGACCAACCGACAACGCATCGCATGATGCAACTTCTGCGCGCGCCTCCACGATGCAGGAAGTACGACGCGCTCAAACAATGGCTGCTCCGACGGTTCACGCTGTCGGCCTCCGAGAGAGCAGACAGACTTCTTTCGCTTCCCGGACTCAGCGACAGGAATAGCAGTGGATCTAATGGACAAAATGCTGTCGCTGTTAAATGCGGATGACGGCGGATTCCTTTTCCCCCACATTTTCCTTCGCCAGCTACCACCCGAAGTGCGCGCCGTGCTCGCTAACTCGACGTGCCTAGCCACCGGCGACTATCGTGGCTTGGCGGAAGAAGCCGATCGAGCGCTTCTGGCGATACGGCGGTTAGCCGTGCAAATTGATCCGACCGTCGTGGCCGCAGTGGGATCGCAGAAGCGGCGCGGGAAAGCCACCTGCTATTTCCATCAGCGGTTTGGCGCCAAGGCTCGACGCTGCGCACCTCCCTGCTCCCACGAGACGACAGGAATTTTCAACGCCCAACACCCAGTAGCAGCCGTGGGCGCCAGCAACGAAAGCGAGCTGCTTTTCGTCACGGACTCCTCGTCAGGAAGACGTTTCCTTGTGGACAGCGGGGCACAAGTAAGCCTGCTGACGCCCACCGCTGCGGACAAGATGGGAGGTGGATGCGGGCCTGCCTTGTGCGCAGCTAACGGCTCGCCCATCGCTAACTTCGGTTCCAGGTCGGTGACTGTGAGTTTCCACGGACGGGAATTCAAGTGGAACTTTATTGTTGCCGCGACCACAGTTCCCATAATTGGCGCCGATTTTTTAGAATTTGACAGCTGGGTGCGTTGAGGTGCAGTCGTTCGTGTAGAGAGAGAAGAGCAATGGAGAGAGGACGCATCCCTGCGGGGCTCCAGTGCTCGTGGTTCGTGTTGTGGATGATATATTTCCCAGTCTGACCTGTTGTGTCCGTCCTGTCAGGAAGCTGAGGGTCCACTGGCAGATCGTGGGGGACACACCAAGCTGGAGAAGTTTGGGGATGAGGAGTTCTGGGATGATGGTATTGAACGCAGAGCTGTAGTCCACAAACAGGATCCTTGCGTAGGTTCCTGTGTTGTCAAGGTGGTCGAGGATGTGATGCAGTCCGATGTTGACTGCATCCTCCACAGACCTGTTTGCCCGGTAGGCAAACTGAAGAGGATCTAGCAGAGGTCCGGTGATGTTCTTTAGGTGGTTCAGCACGAGGCGTTCAAAGGACTTCATGACCACAGACGTCAGAGCAACAGGTCTATAGTCGTTCAATCCCGAGGGTGCTGGTTTCTTTGGAACTGGGACGATAGTAGACTGTTTGAAGCAGGATGGGACTTCACACTGCTCCAGGGATCTGTTGAAGATTTGTGTGAAGACCGGAGCCAGCTGGTCAGCGCAGACTCTCAGGCAGGAGGGGGACACTCTGTCAGGTCCTGCAGCTTTCTTGATCTTTTGCTGCTTGAAGAGCCGTCTAACGTCCAGTTCGTGGATCTGTAGGGCAGAGGGCGGAGATACGGTAGTTTCTGGTAATGGTGGGCAGACCGGGGAAATGGTGGTGTCCTTTTCAAATCGGCAAAAGTATGTATTTAACTCATCAGCCATACCATTGTTGTACACTGCTTGGGGGGAAGGTAAACGATCATTTGTTATTGCTTTCAGGCCATTCCACACCGATGCAGAGTCGTTAGCGGAGAACTGTTTGTTAAGCCTCTCCGCATAACTTTTCTTTGCGATGTTAATTTCCTTCGTCAGCCTGTTTCGGGCGAGTTTGTAAACTGCTCGATCGCCGCTTTTAAATTGTGCTCACGGACTTCTTGTGGACATTGCCAACCGTCGTTTGATTGACGCCATCTCTTTCGCCACTTTTCCGTGCGAGGCCGGAGGGCTCGGGGCGTTAACGCATGCAAATTATTTAACATCGGGTAACGTTTATGAATGCCTGCTGACCGATTATCCGTCGTTAACCACACCCGCCTTTTCCAATGCCGATACTAAACACGGGGTAGAGCATTTCATTCCCACGGTTGGCCCGCCAGTTTTTGCCCGCGCTCGTCGCCTCGACGCGGCAAAATTGGCAATGGCGAAAGGGGAGTTCGCGACGGAGCGCTTGGGCATCGTGAGGCGTTCCAACAGCCCGTGGGCCTCACCATTGCACATGGTCCCCAAAAGTGACGGTTCTTGTCTATCTAGACGACATCCTTGTGGCCAGCCCTTCACCGGAGGAACACCTGTCGCACTTAACCGAAGTTTTCAAGCGCCTTGATTCGCACGGCCTTATAGTTAATCCTGTTAAGTGCCAATTTGGTCTGTCCAAGATCGATTTCTTGGGGCATCGCATTTCTCCACAGGGCGCCATCCCCTTACCCGCCAAAGTGCAAGCAGTGGTGGATTTCCCCCGCCCGGCCACAGTTAAGGCTCTGCAGGAGTTTTTGGGCATGATCAATTTTTACAACCGGTTTCTTCCTCACGCAGCCGACCTCCTACAACCCCTCTACGGCGCCTTGAGAAAAAAGAAGGCTAACGACCCCGTCGAGTGGGCACCGCAACGAGCACAATCCTTCCAACGGGCCAAGGAAGGTCAGGAAGTGGGCAGCTGCATGCGTGGCATGTCAGCGCGCCAAAGTCCACAGGCACACCCGAGCAAACCTGGAAACTTTTCTAACCGCACAGGGGAGCTTTGACGTACGACGGCTGATATTTGGGAAGTTCACGGTTTAAACGTGTTTGATTAAAATCGCCCAAAATGATCAGGGGTGATTCTGGATATTTTATTTCGAGATGGTTTACATGGTCCGCTAGCGTTTGTATACACGCGTTAGTATTAGCTTGTGGCGCGATGTACACGGCAACGAATATAAAGGAAGCGAACTCACGTGGCGAGTAGAATGGCTTGCAGTTGAGAGACAGCGATTCCAAACCAGGGCTGCAGTGTGCGTCGAGCATCGTGACATCGGTGCACCATTCTTCGTTGATGTAGAAGCATAGTCCACCGCCTTTGGATTTCCCCGATTGCTCCGTATCACGGTCGGCCCGAAGGAGACGGAATCCGGGTAGGTGTAGTGCGGAATCCGGGTGGCGGTCACTGAGCCATGTGTCAGTGACGCACAGCGCAGCAGAGGGGCGAACGATGTATTGGTCTTTGTGAGAAGCAGAAGTTCGTCCATCTTGTTTGGCAGTGAGCGTAGATTAGCGAGGTGGATCGATGGGAGCGGCGTTCGAAATCCACGCTGCCGAAGCTTGACGAGAACGCCGGCTCGCTTCCCCCTCCTACGGCGGCGTCTCAAAGCTCCGTACAGAGCTGCTACGCCGCTCGCGAGCAGCCCCGAAAAACCTTGTAGATTTTGGTGTGTTGGTGAAAATAGTCCAAGAGTGGATTCCCCAATGCTCAGTAACTCTTCCCTCGTTCCCTCAAGGACGACTTTCAGAGAGCTCTTGCGGGTGCAACTCTTCTGGTCCACCCAATCTCAACCGCACAGGTGGCTTTGACTACCGACGCGTCTGATGTTGCCGTAGGGGCGGTGGTTGAGCAGCTTGTGGAGAACGAATGGCAGCCCCTTGCATTTTTCAGTCGGAAACTGCAAGATAACGAACGCAAGTACAGTGTTTTCGACAGAGAGTTGTTAGCACTCTATCTGGCAACGCGCCATTTTCATTTCCTCCTCGAGGGGCGCCGGTTTACCGCATATGTGGATCACAAACCACTCACATTCGCCATGTCAAAGGTGACTGAACCGTGGTCGGCCCGACAGCAACGGCATTTGGCGGCCATTTCTGAATTCACAACAGACATTCAGCACGTGGCCGGTAAAAATGTAACCCTGTGGCCGATTGCTTGTCACGCGCGAATGTGTGTCCAGTCTAGCTAGGGGTGGATTTTTCAGAGATGGCCACCGCCCAATCTGAGGATCCGGACATCCACGAACTCAAGGCAGCAGGCACAGCCCTGAAACTTGAGAAGGTGGCACTGTGTGAAGGGGGTCCCGCTCTCCTCTGCGATGTGTCTACGGGTCGCACTCGTCCCGTGGTTCCGCAGGAGTGGCGTCGGCGAATTTTTAATTCTATTCATTCCCTCTCACACCCTGGCGTCCGGGCGTCAGTCAAACTTATTGCGGCCAAGTTTGTCTGGCCTGGGTTACGGAAGGACGTCAGGAAGTGGGCAGCTGCATGCGTGGCATGTCAGCGCGCCAAAGTCCACAGGCACACCCGAGCAAACCTGGAAACTTTTCCAATTCCGGACAGGAGATTTGACCACGTCCATGTGGATCTGGTCGGGCCCCTCCCTCCTTCGCAGGGTTGCACACATCTCCTCACCATGGTTGATCGAACCACTAGGTGGCCAGAAGCAGTCCCCCTGTCCTCCACGACCTCGGCAGATATTGCCCGCGCATTTCTGTCGTCCTGGGTCGCACGTTACGATATCACTTCGGACAGAGGCCCCCAGTTTGTGTCCGAGCTCTGGTCGGCCATGGCGCAGTCCTTGGGTGTGCAGGTACACCGCACTATGGCCTACCACCCGCAGGCTAACGGGATGTGCAAACGCTTCCACCGGTCACTGAAAGCCGCGCTACGGGCCGCGCTTTCGGACGGTAACTGGGTCGACCAGCTTCCGTGGGTCCTGCTTGGGTTACGTTCGGCCCCGAAAGAAGACCTTAACGCCGCCCCCGCAGAGTTAGTGCTCGGTCAACCACTCCGCGTTCCTGGTGAATTTCTGCCTGAAGCTTCGGGTGCACCTTCATTCCCCCTTTTGCCAGCAGAGCCCCTGACTCCAGCACCAATTCACCACTGCGTCCCCAAAATATTTGTTCCGTCTGCTCTGAGGTCAGCCCGTTTTGTCTTTGTGCGTCACGATGCCCACCGCTCTCCCCTCCGACCGCCGTACGACGGCCCGTTTAGAGTGCTCGAACACGGTGAAAAGAGTTTTGTGCTCGATATGGGTGGGCGGAGGGAGGGCATTTCAATAGACAGGCTCAAACCGGCTCATTTAGTTGCAGGCGAGGACGTTTCGCCTGCCCAGGCCCCACGTCGCGGACGCCCTCCGAAACCTCCAGCCTCACCGCGGCATGCCAGGGTTGAGTGTCGTTCCCCCACTGAGGTCTCGCCCGAATCACCTACACCACCTAATGACTGACTGCGTAGTCGTTGGGGCAGGCTGGTTAAGCCCCCTGCAAAATTTTCACCTTGACCTTCCTTCTGAGTGTTCTGGGGGGGGGGCTGTGTGGCGGGCACTAGGACCAGGCATCTCACCCAGCAGGTGCAGGGGAGGGGGCAGTTCATGTTGCATGTATTGCACTGCTTTTGCTGTTCAGTTGAGATCCACTTGTTAGCCGTTGGAATAAACACGTCTCCACATATTCATCGTGTGTGCTCATTCCTCAACGGCTACAGTTTTGTCTTTTTTCTTTTGTTGTTTCGTAGAAGTAAACACCTGCCCAGGTGTTTGAGGTGTCATTCGAAGTTAAAAATACAGCCATTGATCATCTTTCTGCCTTAATTTACTTCTTTGCAGGAAAAAAAGCTCATTATCTGGGCTTTTTGAGAAAAATCGGGCAAATGACTAGACACCGCCCGATTTTAACAGCCAGAAAGATCCGGGGTACCTTTTGAGATGTGCAGGGTGTTCGCGATGGTTTTAGGAGAATTAAGACTCGAGGTGGTCCTTCTTGTTTAGCTCTAACAAGTGGGATGTTTATTTGCCGCAGCACAGAGAGCAGCTTCTTGTCAGCATTTAACAAGAGCGCTTACCGTGACCGTCATTGGACCGGATGTGGCACTGTGGCTGGGTTGCCAGAAACGTTCGACAAAAACAGCTTTATGCTTCATGTATATCTTTTACTTAATAAAGAATATTACAGCATTGCACAAAATGAGGATACAAAAGAAAACTGTTTCTTAACAGGGACACTACAAGCACCCCAACTATCTACCCTGATCTGATGTTGCATTTTGGAATAAAAGCCCCCCTGAAAAGTGACATGACCTGAGATCTGACACGTTCACCTGCATGCTAACATGTTGATCTTTTTTGTCAAATTTTAGAACACGCTAGAAGAAATAATCCTCGTTATCCCGCAACCAAACTAACATTTATTGTGAAGTTGGCCAACGCCGCTCGCTGGCTGCAGGCTACCGTAATGCACAGTATTGACTATCGCAGTAGCGGCTCACTTGACTTTAATTTTGCGAGTGAGGTCGTCAGTATCGGAGACGTTTTGATTGCGAGACAGTTGGTGGCGATAATGATCCTATCGATGTGTTTCTTTTATCTTCAAAGAAGTAAAAGAAGAAGACCAAGCCGATGCTTTAGCATTTAGCGCAATATGCTTTGGTGTGTTTTCGGGCATTTTTATGTCCTATTATCCATTAGGTTATAGCGAAAATGTTGAGTGTGGACCCTTTGCAAGTAGTAGAAGAGGAAGTGGTCGAGTCCAGTTCGAATAAACTCGGCGACATTTACACATTGGTGGCCAAAGGATGCTTCCCACAGTCGATGAATCCTTTAAGAAAGAAGAATCTCAAACGATACGCACAGAAATTCATCTTCGACGGTCAGGCTTGCTTTAAAGTCTTACATTATAGAATGTAAACAGATTGGTTGGTGTGAAACAGTGGCCTAATGACACTAAAGATACGGTTTGGTCGCCTAAATATGTGTACAGCGTCGTGACGACTGTGAAATGAATATGATTATTCGTCTAAATTCTTTAGGGACTGATTATATGTTTGACTTTTTGCACTTTCAGTTGAAACAACCGATGTTATTAAATTCATATAAACTTTTAAAACGTTGTTTGTCATAGCTACTTCTGCTCATTTATTATCAGTAGTAAACCTTTACAAATAAAGCATCCTCACTCTGGAAACGTTTTTTTGCTCGAAAAGTATGTCAAACCGTCCGTCCATCCATCCATCCATCCATCCATCCATCCATCCATCCATCCATCCATCCATCCATCCATCCATCCATCCCATTTTCCGTACCGCTTATTCCTCATTAGGTTGCTGGAGCCTATCTCAGCTGTCTTCGGGCACGAGTCAGGGGACACCCTGAATTGGTTGCCAGCCAATCGCAGGGCTGCCATGCATGTTTTTGGAGTGTGGGAGGAAACCGGAGGACCCGGAGAAAACCCACGCGGGTCCGGGGAGAACATGCAAACTCCACACAGGGAGGCCGGACCGGGATGCGAACCCGCGACCTCTGCACTGTGAATCCAGTGTGCTAACCACTCGACTACCGGGCCGCTCTTGTCATTTAGGAATTTCACATTTTTGTATCTTCAAATAAGAACTCTACTGCTTACACCCACTTATGTTTCTATTTGTCTCTTTATTTTCAGACGCAAAGCTGTATTATGTGGGGCCAAAGAAAGAAGAAAAGAGAGAGGTTATCATTGAGGCAGAGAGGAAGAGACAGATATTTCTCGACTGCCACTTTAATGACATTGGACATCATTTGGGTCAGAAGAAGACCGTCCACAAAATTCAAAGCAAGTACTACTGGCTGGGCATCATCAAGGATGTGGTGGACTGGGTACTGGTATTACGTGATTATTTGAACATGGTTGTACTACGGCACTAATAATGATGCCTTACTTGCATGGTTTGATTTTTCAGATAAAAGTATGTGATACATGTCAACATACAGAAAGGAATAAAACTCTGTCGAGGACTGTCCGACCAATCAAAGTCGATGCACCATGGGATATCGTTGGAATTGACATAATAGGTTTATTAACTTAATTTAAAACAAGCTGAAAAAATGTTGTGCCATTGGTTCCTGATTTGAAAAATGTTTTCTGCTTTTCTTTGTGTGTACGACAGGGCCTTTTCCAGAGACCCAGCAAATGAATACACATGCTACTGTTGTCATTGATTACTTTAGCAAATGGCCTGAGGCATTTCCAGTGCAAAAGTTGGATGCTGTTTCCATTGCAAGGTGTATTTCCAAATGTATGTCCAGGTAAAAGCACACATACTGATGTCTTAAAATTATTCTGAGCATATGGTGTTGTCAACTTGATTAAAAGTTCGTGTTTAAATTTGTGTTTTATGTCTATACCTCCTCCTTTTTACCTCCAAAACGTTGTTGAAAAATATATATCATGTTATAAGTAGTTTATATTGACCAATATTGAGGGATGTAAGGTATATTCTTTGTTTAGTATTGAAAATAATGGCCCAGAGGAAAAAGGTTTTTGCATAAATTGTCTAGCGCATCCACCACAAGTGAATTGTAAACCATTTTAGGACTACACAATTTCAGCTTTTTAGCAAAATATTTGGTATTGACTTTAATGTGATGGAGAGAGTGTAGAATGGCTAACGTTGGCCATCTCACATCAAAGACAAAGGAACTGCTTTACTTGTTTATCGTGTATCCACTCAGGTATATAATCAGTTAGCACGCTGAGTCATACTACGGTATATTGTAGTTGACTGGCTATTTATTTCAATGAAGCTATGTCAGTTCTTTGTTAGTTTAATTGCTTCTTTTTGTGTTTTGGAGCTAGCTTTGCACTGCTGAAAATACAAAAAAATTCCATAGTAGGGTTTGCTTTCCAATTTTTGTTCCCTTCGAACATTGTTACCTGTGATCTGATTTGCGATACATATAGCTGTTACATTATCGCGTAGCCTTAATATCTAAACACTTTCAGGCTGCTGTAGCTGAATGATCAGATATCTTTGCACAGGGAATCTGATGTAGTGAACCTTGATATTGATGTACATTTAAGATTTTGAGTTAAAACTTGAACATTAAATTCATCCGTTCATTCACTGGTGCAGGGGTCAGGAACCTTTTTGACCAAGAGAGCCATAAAAGTAAAGTATTTAGAAATGTTTTTAACATGAATGGTTTTCCGTTCCTCATGATTGGTAAAAAAAAGTCCAGCCAAACAATCGGAATGAAAGTCAATTTGCCGGATCCATACGCGAAGTCACTGCTAGCTAGCCTGCACACGGCTCATTAGCTTCCACGCTTGCTTTCTGCTGTCTCGTAGAAGTATATTGATGCTAACGTTAGTATGGGACTTGTCAAAGTGCCACTGACATTTGACTGTTTCATCGATGATATTGTTTCATAGCAAATTAGAATCAGAACCTTTTCTCTCCACAAAGGCGAATCCTTGGGTCCATTCAACCTGAAGTGTACGGTACTCGTCATTTTTTTTTTACTCGTCGGGCTTATTTAAAAGGGGCGTTTACCCGTTTCAACATGAACGGCCAGTATCATCCAATCAAAATCGCGCTTTCTGCCCACTGCAGCCCAAACAGGAAATGAACAGCGAAAAGGCGAGAATATGCATTTAGTTTTATCGACGAGCCAGATGCAAACATCAAAAGAGCCATATATGGCTTGCGAGCCTCGTTAGGATAAATCGGTCTGGAAGATGAATTAATGAATGAATCAATGTTTTGTAAAGCGCTTTGTTACAGCTGCAGCTGTTTCTGACAGAACGTTTTAAATCAGAATGCATTATATTGTTTTTATAGTTAGAAATGTATTACGATTGGATTTACACCTTTATCCTCTATTCAGGTTTGGTGCCCCTAAAACCATAGTGTGCATACAGAGCCCAGACTTCTGTGATGAGGTGAGATGTAAGTCAAGAATAAATCAAGCAGGCTAATCATTCAGAGGATGACAAAGTATGGATCTGTGGTGCGTCAGTGTCTTGTGTTATTTTTGGCAGGTTACAAATCTTTTGAGCAACAGATGGGGTATTGTGCAGAAAGTTTCTCCTCTAGCACAACCTCAACTTAACCCACTACACGACTGCACCAGTCCGTTGCTGAAGGAGGCCATAATGCAGATGGTGATGGAAAAACAGGCAGAGTGGGATGACTTTCTGGACCCTGTGCTATTTCTCTTCAGGATGTCCATAAACCCCACAACCAAATTCACTCCTTTTTCTCTCATGTTCAACCGTAAAGCTAACACTCCAAACCAGGTAAGACCATTTTGAACAAGGTAGTTGATTTTATTTACTCTATTTTTTTTGCTTTCACATAGTCTACTCTTGGTCCACTTGGATATGATGATGATGATGAGGAGGACATGTATTCTGTCAAAGCGAAGGGTTCCACATACATGACGATCATGCAAGAACAGCAGAACACTGTGAAGCAGCTGGTAAGTGTTTGTCTCTTAGATGTGATTTTGTATGTGGAACGCAGTCATTATTTTCACAATGTTAATGTGTGGCTTGAAATGCTTTAGGTTAATGGAACACTCCTGTAAATTGTCTTTGGATGGGAACAGTTGTTTGTCTCTGTGTGACCTATGGTTGGCTGGCAACTAGTTCAGGGTGGACTCCGCCAACTGTCCAAAGACAGCTTGGATAGGCGCCAGCATGCCCACGACCAACATTCTCAGACCAGCATTCTCATACACGTGTGCACACACACACACACACACACACACACACACACACACACACACACACACACACACACACACACACACACACACTCACACTCACACGCATACACGCACACCGCGACCATGTTTTAATTTGGTTGCTGTCCTAGGACAAACATGACAAAAAAATTCTTAATGTTTTCCAATGCTTTAAAATGTGGAATTAGATGATATTCCGACGTTCGCAAACATTGCATACAAGATGCTCGCACGTTTTAATGACGTCACTGTAGTTTGCAAAAATGATTATTTAATCATTCGTCCAATTCTCACTTCGTAAGACTTGCAACCATAACTTTTGTCATTTTTTTTCTCAAAGGGGTGTTTACATCAATATTTCTATAAAAGACTAGATCTTTAAAGGACAACCCACACTCCCGGACAAGTTGTGTCCATAATTTGTAAAATCGCTTCAAATGACTTCTACTGAGTGTATTTTACAAAGATTCCACAGCATATAGCTGAATTTTACATTTTAAGACTCGCACTGAATATTCCGGAAGTCTTGTTTTTGAGTTGGTGATTCCCGACGTCACGTCATGGAAGGAACGCCCCTGACCGAGAAAGGACACACTGTAGCAGTCCTTTCATCACGTCAATGCATTTTGCGGTACTTTGTTTGGTCTGAAAACTTCATGTTGATCCGTGTTGATGGCGAAATTAGAAGGAAAACACATAAATAACGCGATGGCGAATCGTTGTGTGTTGCACCGAACAACTATTTGATATTTGCTGACAAAAATTCCCAGGAGACAAATAAGCCCATTTCCACGGGGCTTTGTCGCCATCTTCTGCCTTTTTTGGGTGCACATTTCTCTCCAGATGCCTCAAAATGACACGGAATAAATTATTTAATCGATTGCAAACATGTATGCTTTCCTCTTCAGAACTATTTGAATCATATTCGTAACTGGATGAGTAACACGAAAGCATCTTCTTCGAATCTGAAGCCATTGTTTTGATTCTCGAGCAAGGCAAGACGTCTTGGCGTGACACCACGAACAAGGGGGCGGGACCTTCTGAAACTGGCCACTTCTGGGTTCAATTTGAAGTAGTTTTTAGACACTAAGTAAATTTTATTGGTGTTTTGCATATGACTAAAAATATCAACTTGTGTGTTTTGGGTATTTTAGATGCTATAAAACGTTTTTCTGATGTCAGTTAGGAAACAAAAAAGTGGTGTCGGTTGTCCTTTAAGTGATCTTATTATTCTGACAACCCACAGCACAAGACTATTACAACTCAAAATTGTTTTTTTAATCTTCAAAATAAAAAAAATATATGAAACATCAGACTTCTTTCTTGCATGTCTTTAATGTCATCAAACCAATAATTCATATTGTAATGAAGTAAAATTTGAGGCGGCATTATACAACAGAGTAGTCATGTGGTGCGTCATTTTCCACAGGATGCGCTGCAGGAAAATTGTAATCATTCAATTTAATCATGAAGGCTCATTATATATTTGTAAGCAACTTATTCATTTTGATTGTAGACTAATGTAGCTAATATAGATACACACTGCACGTGTCATCTTCATTATGAGGCTTATATAAGGCTTTTAATTTTTTGGGGGGTTCCAGAGAGATTTTTTTTTGCGGTCCAATATGGCTCTTTCATCATTTTGGGTTGCCAACCCCTGTTCTTCTTCTTCTTTTCCTTTCGGCTTTTCCCTTCAAGGGGTCGCCACAGCAAATCAGTGTCCTCCATCTTGAGAGGTTTGATCCACATGTTTGTTTTGGCCAAGCTTTTACGTCGGATGCCCTTCCTGACACAACCCTCTATATTTATCCGGGCTTGGGACCGGCACAAGAAGACTTATGTCCCTTTGTGGCTACAGAACAAGCGTTTTATAGCATCTAAAATACCCAAAACATGCAGGATGATATTTTTAGTCAAATTCAAATCACCAATAAAAATGAGTTAAAGTGTCCCACTACTGAATGCGTTTAGCATGACAGCAAATATGTTGAATAATTGTTAAAAATACAATTATTGTATGTTTGTGGAGTAATTCAAAGAAATTGATTGTTTCTTTTTCCACCTGTTTGGTCTCTGAATGTTTGTCCTCTTTTCAGGTGATAGCCAACATGAAAGCGGCCTACAAAAAGGAGAAGAAGAACCTCAAAAGAAAGACACATAACAACTCTGCAAGGACTTTAAAAACACCAGAGACACTGTTTTGCACTGGAGATCCTCCTTCCTCGAAACAACTGAAAGAAGAGGGTTTATATCTGTCTTTCCCAGTGGAGACAGTTCTGACCACCCAGCAAAGTAGCTCTAAAATTGTCAAAAGTGAATTAACATATCACTTGGCTGAATCTGATGTCCACTGAGAATTTTGGACTTGCTGGAATGTTCATCTCATAAGGACACTGAGTGTGACAAATCTTTGGTTTTAAATAGAAAACTGAATCAAGATAGTGTTATATAAAACGAGTGCAGTGTTTTTAGCTGTCAGTTTAACACTCAACACTTAAGTGTCTCTGACATTAATTGTACTTCTTTGTCTGAGCCCAAGATCAAATATAAATATTTTCTTGAAAATTTCTAGAAAATATTCAATTATTTTTTTCTTTCCCATGGTTCTTCGCAGGCAACCAAACCACATTTGACTCATGACAATCAGTAATAAAGTAAAATGCTGCGTTGCCCCAAGATCAAATATCAATATTTTCTGAGAAAATACTTAATTGTTTTCTTTTCCATGGTTCTTCCCAGGCAACCAAAACACAACATTTGACTCATGACAATCAGTAATCAAGTAAAATGTTGCATTATGATGTGCGTACAGTATGTCAGTACAGTAGTTTGTGTTTTGTGAAAATAACGTAGATACGCTATGAGAGACTGAAATGCGCAGTGCATTTCAAAATACGTATAAGCATTTCGATATGTAAACCATGCCGTACACCATTTGAAAGGCTTTCATCACTAAGTTATGGTATGCATCACTGACGTCGCCTTTAAAATCCACGTTTTAGTGTTCTAGATCGAGCAGGGACGAGCAGAATGGCTGTGGGCGGAGCTGAAATCGGTTTCCTCCGCGTCAGAAATGCTCACGTTCAAGGGTTACTCCAACGCTGTTTTTGCCCCTAAATCGACGGAACCTGGAGCGAATGCGGGGGGTGCTGCAGTAACGTGCATTACTTCTCGAGTAAATGTCAAACCACCAAGATTTCGGCGGGGGTAGACGTTCTCATTTAAAACCAAAACTCCGAGACTTGACATTGCGAGTGCACTTTGTTGTGAGTGTTGACTGCAGCGCACTTACTGAAAGAAGGCTTTTTCATCACTGTACTTCTTAATTCAGGAAATCCCCGGTAAGGCTCTTCGGAGATTATTAACACCAAGACTACAGCCACGACACTTGAAGCAGGTCGACTGCAAATTGCTGCCCTTAGTGAATTAACATGGTTGGCTCAAAGATAGTGCCGGCACACTATATAAATAGCTCCCAAAGTAGCAATTAGTTTGGTTGCGGAATTTGGTGACTGTATAACCCGAACTGTCAGAATATAGGAAATAGACACCGGCGAGAGCAATGATGGATTTGGGCCGTTAATTGGCCCCAAATTCCAAAGTATTACGGGTGTCTTTTATCACCCAACACTAAATCAGCATGGGTAACAAAATAAATGTGAGCTGTATTATATTATACAGCCTACTGGACCTCATTATTGCAACAGTCCTATATATTCATGGATCACGTATGAACATATTTGTGGAGGATGGCTTGAACTTTAGCATTCTGCAGTCAGTGTTAGACATTTGGGGGACTGCACTGCTTCGAGCTTCTCTCCTGATGGGTGCCTCTATTGGGGTGCTATGGAATAGGGTGGATGGCCCACATAGAGTGACTAAACTCACAACCCTCATCCTTGTAGTCTGCCAGACAATCATAACGTATACCCTTGCCAAGCTGCTGATGCTCAGTGAACTTGAGCCTCTATCTAATCGCCCCTGGTCCTTGAGTCTGATTTGTTGGACCTGTTTCTCCTCATTGGCAGTTTTGGTACTGTGGTGGGTACTTGGGAAGGAAAATAGCAATAGTCATAGAACGGGACATTATGAGGACACCGATAAATTGCTTCAGTCAGATTGTGAAGAGGAGGGAAAAGAGGGGTGCAGTGACAATAAGAATTATTGTGAGAAAGAAGAAAGAGTGAAGACCACAACAGGAGCAACGTTGGGGCGTCTGCTGAGCTACACAAAAAAAGATCGTGGACTTTTAACTGTCGCCGTCATCTTCCTTATCATCTCTGCTGTGTGTGAGTATCTAGTTGGATTGCTGCTTGGCTGATTGATATTTTTTAAACCTACAAGCTATCATCATAACAGCTGAATAACACATTAAATGCTGCAATCTTACCCGAATGTTAGTCATTAGTGCATGTTTCGAATCGACACCATTTAACATGTTCTCATCCACTTTGTCTTGGGCGTTTTCTTTTGACACCCACAAACAGTATTGCCTGGTCAGGTGGCCACCTGAAATTCACTGACACGGGTCACAGAGGCTACAGCAAATGTCATGAAAAAAAAAACCCAAAATAACTTCCACAAGTTCTTGCTTTTGCAATTTTTTTTTTCATTTTAATAGTATTTTCATTTTAAGTTTCATCCCAAGCCCGGATAAATACAGAGGGTTGTGTCAGGAAGGCCATCCGACGTAAAAGGTTGGCCAAAACAAACATGCGAATCAAACCTCTGAAAATGGAGGACACCGATTCGCTCTGGCGACCCCTTGAAGGGAAAAGCCGAAAGGAAAGAAGAAGATGCATTAAAATGACCATCACTGCCTTTTTTACCACACTGCAAAGTGTTTAGCATGATAGGGTAAATCCTTCCACGAGGAATGGCTTGAGCAAGATATAAAGCCAAGAAAATGTCAAATTTGAGTTGTTCAGTTGCGTTTTAATGCTGCAAAAGAAAAACAAATCCTGTCCTAAGTGCAGGAGTTCAAGTTTCTTTGGATGTTGTTCACAAGTGAACAGATTATGGAGCAGGAATTCAACATGTGGATTGGTGCTGTGTCTGCGGTAAACAAGGAGGTGAACCGAGAGGCAAAGTTAATATTTTACCTGCCAGTCAGTCTATGTCCCTCCCCTCATCTTTGGTCACAAGTTCGAGGGCATGACCAAAAAACAAGCTCCTAGATACACGTGGATGAAATGAGTTTCTTCGTAGTGTGTTTGGGCTACGGCGAGAAGCTTCATCGTCCAGGAAGGATTCTGTGATGAGCTAGATGACGTCCGATTGGCTCAGAGGAAGAGCCTTGGGACCACATCAAAGAGCTAGCCAATATGCAGAGGGAAGTCTGAGCTCCCCTGCTAAAGTTCCTGCCTTCGTGATGGATCCCTCTTTTTATTTATCCATCCATTTTCAACACAATTTATCTTGAACAGGGTCGCGGCGGTTTTTGGAGCCTATCACAGCTGACTTGACGCTGGCGCGTGTGGCTGCCGCTGCTCACCCGCAGAAAAAATATCCTATGACTGTAACGTGTCCTTGAGAGTTTCGAAAGGCGCATCAATGAAATGTATTAATAATATTATTACTATTATTATTATTATTATTATTATTATTATTATTATTATAAAAGGCAGACGACAATCTGAATTGGTTGCCAGTCAGTTGAAGGGCAAACACTCAGTTCATTCCCTGAGAATGACTTGCATTTGTTTTTGCTTCATTTTACCCTGCTGTAGGTTGCCAGGACAGTAAATGTGTTCTCAGTCGCTGTACCTGGATAAATAGACCGATAGTAAAAATACGTCAGTGGACCAAATTACCTTAAAAGTAACCCATATTGTACGCCATAAAAATCACTAGTTTAGCCATTAAAAGGATCATGTTTGTCAACCAACGATGATTGAGTAATTTTTGGTATCTCTTCCTCTTTGATTCTGTCCCCCATATAGGTGAAGCTTTTATACCTTACTACTATGGTAAGGCTGTAGATAGCATTGTGGTTCACCACAGCATGGAATACTTTGCCAAACCTGCCATCACACTGACAGCCCTGGCCTTCACCAGGTGAGTATCAGGCTATCCTTTGGATGGGGAGAGGATCAACCTTTTTTTAAACATAAAATACACACCACATGACTCTTTGCATATGTGGTATTGGAGCTTAATTTTTTTCCGAAAATGCCGGAATAAAGAGCCAGGAGGTCGCATTGTTCTGGTAGAAGTACAGTGATACCTTAGTTTTCGAACGCTTTACCTCACAAACCTTTCGCCTTTCGAACATTAAATTCGCGAGCATATAATCTTGGCAGACGTACTAGTTTTTGAGCGGATGAATCAAACCACACGGAGCACCATGGTGGCTGGCGGACTAGTTTTCGGCAGATGAACACCAAACCACACGGTTGAACAGCGCCACGATGGCTGGCGGAGTAGTTTTCGTCACACCCTTTCTTTGAGCGCGTACGTGGTTTGTTATCAGGGATACTTTTGCTAGTATGGGGCCGAAAAAGACCGCACCACTGGCGAGTGTTACCCATGCTGATTTATTGGTGTTGGGTGATGAAAGAGGACACAAAAGAAAATTACGGTCGAGCAGAAGAATGACATCATCGAAAAACACGAACGAGGTGTGGGTTTGTGTAATTTAGCGTTCCACTACCATTACGCTAAGACGACCATTGCTATCATCCTGAAGAACAAGAAAGCTGTTAAGGGTGTTTCTATAATAATAATAATAATAATAATAATAATAATAATAATAATAATAATCTTCTTGTCCTTTCGGCTTTTCCCTTGACGGGGTCGCCACAGCAAATCAGTGTCCTCCATCTTTAGAGGTTTGATCTGCATGTTTGTTTTGGCCAAGCTTTTACGTCTGATGCCCTTCCTGACACAACCCTCTGTATTTTTCCGGGCTTGGGACCGGCACAAGAAGACTTATGTCCCTTTGTGGCTACAGAACGAGCAACTCTCTCAGGCTCCCAAACACAAAATGGTCATCGGCACAGCAACATTCAAAAAAGCAAAAACTATACTCACCATTTGATGACAATGCTCTGATCTTGTGCAGCATCTTCAGATCACATTTCATAAATAAATGCAAATTAACTCTTTCACTATATAAACAACAAATAAAAAATGTACAATTGGCCATTCAGCCCTGTACTTCTAACTTTTAGATAATAATAATAATAATAATAATAATAATAATAATAATAATAATCATCATCATCATCTCTCATCTCATTTTCCGTACCGCTTATTCCTCATTAGGGTCGCAGGGTTGCTGGAGCCTATCTCAGCTGTCTTCGGGCACGAGGCTGGGGACACCCTGAATTGGTTACCAGCCAATCGCAGAGCACACAAAGACGTACCACAGTCACTCTCACACTCACACCTAGAGACAATTTGAAGTGGTCAATCTGCCTGCCATGCATGTTTTTGGATTGTGGGAGGAAACCGGAGGACCCGGAGAAAACCCATGCATGCGAGAACATGCAAGCTCCACACAGAGGCCGGACCGGGACGCGAACTGGCGACCTCTGCACTGTGAAGCCGGTGTGCTAACCACTCGACTACCGGGCCACCCAATAATAATAATAATAATAATAATAATAATAATAATAATAATAATAATAATAATAATAATAATAATAATTATTATTATTATAATGATAGTGATGATGATGATACATTTCATTTATAAGCGCCTTTCAAAACTCTCAAGGTCACTTTACAGTCACAGGATATTTTTTTTTCTGTGAGTGAGCAGCGGCACGCGCTAGCATTCACTCAACTTGGAACTAACTCAGATAGGAATCTAGCTAGCTAGCTAGCTGGCTAATAGATAGCTAATAGACAGCTAGCCATCCAGCTAGGCCGTTAATAGATCAAAGTCAAAGTCAGCTTTATTGTCAAACGTGCTAATATGCATGACATACAGCACAAATGAAATTAATGTCCTCTCGGACCCAGCGTGCAAGACATGCAAGGCACTTATAACGTGGCTAAAAAAGACATACAATTGACAACAGACAATACATGTAATTTCTGTATGTAAAGTGAGGTAGTGTCGTATGGAAAGTGAGGCAGTGACGTATGTAAAGTGAGGTAGTGACATATGTAAAGTGAGGAAGTGACGTATATAAAGTGACGTAATGTAGTAATGCAAAAACGAACAACAAGAAAGGGTTGAAGTGAGGTCTTGCAGAAAAAAATGAGAAAGAAGAAAAAAATAGAGTTCAGGGTGATCGTACAGCATGTAGCGTGTACTCAGAGTTCGGTGAGTGTGGCAGTGGGAAGGGGCAGGCTGGGCAGGGCTGGGAGGGAGTTGAGTCTCCGGACTGCCTGGTGGCAGAAACTGTCCTTGAGCCTGCTGGTCTTGGCTCGGAGACTCCGCAGTCTCCGACCCGATGGCAGCAGGCTGAAGAGGCTGTGGGAGGGGTGGGTGGGATCGCCAGCGATCCGGATGGCTCTGCGGGTGAGGCAGGTGTTGTAGATGTCCTGAAGGGGGGGGAGAGAGACACCGATGATCTTCTCAGCTGTCCTCATGATGCGCTGCAGAGTCTTACGGCAGGACACGGTGCAGGCGCCGTACCACACGGTGATACAGCTGGTCAGGATGCTCTCTCTATGGTACCGCGGTAGAAGGAGGTCGTGATGGGGGTCGGGGCTCCAACTCTTTTGAGCTTGCGGAGGAAGTACAGGCGCTGGTGGGATCTCTTGGCCATTGATGCCGTGTTGTGGCTCCAGGACAGGTCTTCGGATATGTGCACTCCCAGGAACTTGGTGCTGCTCACTCTCTCCACTGCAGCACCGTCGATGGTTAGTGGAGCATGCTGGGGGCGCACTCTCCTGAAGTCCACAACAATATTCATAGTTATTCGAGTCCGTCCATCACCGTCGTCGCCATCCACTCGGCATAGGAAATGTAGACGTACTACATCCCACACGTTGAGCACAAGCAGACTGAAGTTTTAAAAAAGTATGTCTGTTCCACTTTCCACCATGAGTGCTTTTTCCACCAAGCAGGCACTTAAAGTGCTTCACAAGGACTCCTCACATACCTACTGAAGATATTGAATCGGGAGGACATTGAAATGTGTGTGTTTTGTCTGTTGTTGTCATTTTTTTCTTCATTTTTATATTTAATCTTTTTTTCGCATGTGATATAGTAAGCATGTTTTTGATGCCTATTGACTCCCACCGCGACAGACTGAAATATTGACATAACGATATGACAGAAGACCGATGTGTAAAGCACCACCTCCAAATAAAGCATCAATTTACCTGACTGATTTGTAGAAGGTGCGAATCATTTTGAGGCATACATTTGTTGCTGATTCAAATTAGTCTGGTTTTTTTGTGTTGTGTCACATTATTTATTTTTTTGTTTTTTGTTGTTATTTTGACTTCAAGATGGGGCGAGATTGTCTGCCTTTACAGCACCTCCTGTATTTAGTTTATCTTGCTGTGAAATGGAAATTTCTCCACTGTGAGAGTAATAAAGGCTCATCTAATCTAATCGAGTCTGGCTCTGTGTTCTTATTGTTGGCTCATTTTTCCATCCAGAAAAGACTGTGGCTATGAGAATCATCAACATGATGAATGATAATTTGATGCCTCAGTTTCGTAAGACCTTACAAGTCAGAAAGCAACAGGTGTCAATTAAGAGCCATCAACAACCATCACAAATGTAAATAAAGTGACTTTATTATACCGTGCAGTGTATTTCTTTCATTACAATACAATAGCACATTTATTATACATCGAATAAGGTATGTTGTGTGTAGTTTTAAGGCTTATTTAGTTGAAAATTATATTATGGAGACCTGGGAACAGATTATTCTCATTTTAATGGTTTCCTATGGGAAATTAATTTTTGGGATACTGTACCTGGATAAATAGACCGATAGTAAAAATACGTCAGTGGACCAAATTACCTTAAAAGTAACCCATATTGTACGCCATAAAAATCACTAGTTTAGCCATTAAAAGGATCATGTTTGTCAACCAACGATGATTGAGTAATTTTTGGTATCTCTTCCTCTTTGATTCTGTCCCCCATATAGGTGAAGCTTTTATACCTTACTACTATGGTAAGGCTGTAGATAGCATTGTGGTTCACCACAGCATGGAATACTTTGCCAAACCTGCCATCACACTGACAGCCCTGGCCTTCACCAGGTGAGTATCAGGCTATCCTTTGGATGGGGAGAGGATCAACCTTTTTTTAAACATAAAATACACACCACATGACTCTTTGCATATGTGGTATTGGAGCTTAATTTTTTTCCGAAAATGCCGGAATAAAGAGCAAGGAGGTCGCATTGTTCTGGTAGAAGTACAGTGATACCTTAGTTTTCGAACGCTTTACCTCACAAACCTTTCGCCTTTCGAACATTAAATTCGCGAGCATATAATCTTGGCAGACGTACTAGTTTTTGAGCGGATGAATCAAACCACACGGTCGAACAGCGCCACGATGGCTGGCGGAGTAGTTTTCGTCACACCCTTTCTTTGAGCGCGGACGTGGTTTGTTATCAGGGATACTTTTGCTAGTATGGGGCCGAAAAAGACCGCACCACTGGCGAGTGTTACCCATGCTGATTTATTGGTGTTGGGTGATGAAAGAGGACACAAAAGAAAATTACGGTCGAGCAGAAGAATGACATCATCGAAAAACACGAACGAGGTGTGGGTTTGTGTAATTTAGCGTTCCACTACCATTACGCTAAGACGACCATTGCTATCATCCTGAAGAACAAGAAAGCTGTTAAGGGTGTTTCTATAATAATAATAATAATAATAATAATAATAATAATCTTCTTGTCCTTTCGGCTTTTCCCTTGACGGGGTCGCCACAGCAAATCAGTGTCCTCCATCTTTAGAGGTTTGATCTGCATGTTTGTTTTGGCCAAGCTTTTACGTCTGATGCCCTTCCTGACACAACCCTCTGTATTTTTCCGGGCTTGGGACCGGCACAAGAAGACTTATGTCCCTTTGTGGCTACAGAACGAGCAACTCTCTCAGGCTCCCAAACACATAATGGTCATCGGCACAGCAACATTCAAAAAAACAAAAACTATACTCACCATTTGATGACAATGCTCTGATCTTGTGCAGCATCTTCAGATCACATTTCATAAATGAATGCAAATTAACTCTTTCACTATATAAACAACAAATAAAAAATGTACAATTGGCCATTCAGCCCTGTACTTCTAACTTTTAGATAATAATAATAATAATAATAATCATCGCTCATCTCATTTTCCGTACCGCTTATTACTCATTAGGGTCGCAGGGTTGCTGGAGCCTATCTCAGCTGTCTTCGGGCACGAGGCTGGGGACACCCTGAATTGGTTGCCAGCCAATCGCAGAGCACACAAAGACGTACAACAGTCACTCTCACACTCACACCTAGAGACAATTTGAAGTGGTCAATCTGCCTGCCATGCATGTTTTTGGATTGTGGGAGGAAACCGGAGGACCCGGAGAAAACCCATGCATGCGAGAACATGCAAGCTCCACACAGAGGCCGGACCGGGACGCGAACTGGCGACCTCTGCACTGTGAAGCCGGTGTGCTAACCACTCGACTACCGGGCCACCCAATAATAATAATAATAATAATAATTATTATTATTATAATGATAGTGATGATGATGATACATTTCATTTATAAGCGCCTTTCAAAACTCTCAAGGTCACTTTACAGTCACAGGATATTTTTTTTTCTGTGAGTGAGCAGCGGCACGCGCTAGCATTCACTCAACTTGGAACTAACTCAGATAGGAATCTAGCTAGCTAGCTAGCTGGCTAATAGATAGCTAATAGACAGCTAGCCATCCAGCTAGGCCGTTAATAGATCAAAGTCAAAGTCAGCTTTATTGTCAAACGTGCTAATATGCATGACATACAGCACAAATGAAATTAATGTCCTCTCGGACCCAGCGTGCAAGACATGCAAGGCACTTATAACGTGGCTAAAAAAGACATACGATTGACAACAGACAATACATGTAATTTCTGTATGTAAAGTGAGGTAGTGTCGTATGGAAAGTGAGGCAGTGACGTATGTAAAGTGAGGTAGTGACATATGTAAAGTGAGGAAGTGACGTATATAAAGTGACGTAATGTAGTAATGCAAAAACGAACAACAAGAAAGGGTTGAAGTGAGGTCTTGCAGAAAAAAATGAGAAAGAAGAAAAAAATAGAGTTCAGGGTGATCGTACAGCATGTAGCGTGTACTCAGAGTTCGGTGAGTGTGGCAGTGGGAAGGGGCAGGCTGGGCAGGGCTGGGAGGGAGTTGAGTCTCCGGACTGCCTGGTGGCAGAAACTGTCCTTGAGCCTGCTGGTCTTGGCTCGGAGACTCCGCAGTCTCCGACCCGATGGCAGCAGGCTGAAGAGGCTGTGGGAGGGGTGGGTGGGATCGCCAGCGATCCGGATGGCTCTGCGGGTGAGCCGGGTGTTGTAGATGTCCTGAAGGGGGGGGAGAGAGACACCGATGATCTTCTCAGCTGTCCTCATGATGCGCTGCAGAGTCTTACGGCAGGACACGGTGCAGGCGCCGTACCACACGGTGATACAGCTGGTCAGGATGCTCTCTATGGTACCGCGGTAGAAGGAGGTCGTGATGGGGGTCGGGGCTCCAACTCTTTTGAGCTTGCGGAGGAAGTACAGGCGCTGGTGGGATCTCTTGGCCATTGATGCCGTGTTGTGGCTCCAGGACAGGTCTTCGGATATGTGCACTCCCAGGAACTTGGTGCTGCTCACTCTCTCCACTGCAGCACCGTCGATGGTTAGTGGAGCATGCTGGGGGCGCACTCTCCTGAAGTCCACAACAATATTCATAGTTATTCGAGTCCGTCCATCACCGTCGTCGCCATCCACTCGGCATAGGAAATGTAGACGTACTACATCCCACACGTTGAGCACAAGCAGACTGAAGTTTTAAAAAAGTATGTCTGTTCCACTTTCCACCATGAGTGCTTTTTCCACCAAGCAGGCACTTAAAGTGCTTCACAAGGACTCCTCACATACCTACTGAAGATATTGAATCGGGAGGACATTGAAATGTGTGTGTTTTGTCTGTTGTTGTCATTTTTTTCTTCATTTTTATATTTAATCTTTTTTTCGCATGTGATATAGTAAGCATGTTTTTGATGCCTATTGACTCCCACCGCGACAGACTGAAATATTGACATAACGATATGACAGAAGACCGATGTGTAAAGCACCACCTCCAAATAAAGCATCAATTTACCTGACTGATTTGTAGAAGGTGCGAATCATTTTGAGGCATACATTTGTTGCTGATTCAAATTAGTCTGTTTTTTTTGTGTTGTGTCACATTATTTATTTTTTTGTTTTTTGTTGTTATTTTGACTTCAAGATGGGGCGAGATTGTCTGCCTTTACAGCACCTCCTGTATTTAGTTTATCTTGCTGTGAAATGGAAATTTCTCCACTGTGAGAGTAATAAAGGCTCATCTAATCTAATCGAGTCTGGCTCTGTGTTCTTATTGTTGGCTCATTTTTCCATCCAGAAAAGACTGTGGCTATGAGAATCATCAACATGATGAATGATAATTTGATGCCTCAGTTTCGTAAGACCTTACAAGTCAGAAAGCAACAGGTGTCAATTAAGAGCCATCAACAACCATCACAAATGTAAATAAAGTGACTTTATTATACCGTGCAGTGTATTTCTTTCATTACAATACAATAGCACATTTATTATACATCGAATAAGGTATGTTGTGTGTAGTTTTAAGGCTTATTTAGTTGAAAATTATATTATGGAGACCTGGGAACAGATTATTCTCATTTTAATGGTTTCCTATGGGAAATTAATTTTTGGGATACACACTTTTCGCCTTACACACTCTGTCTGGGAACCAATTAAGTTCGTAAGACAAGGCCCCACTGTATATACGCAGCTGACCTGGTCTTAAGGAACAACGTGGCGCACGGTCGTTGTAAAATAATCCTTTTAAAAAAACAAAGAAATAACAGCATTGAGTAATACAGTAAAGTCTCGTTATATCAATATCGGATATATCGATAGTCCCGGTTATATCGATACTATTTCTATGCACGCACGGAGAAAATTACATGCAAACAGGGTCGGATATATCGATAGTCCCGGTTATATCGATATTTTTTCGGACTCCCTTGAATATCGATATAACGAGACTTTACTGTATATGGTTTGTTCTGGACAAGCTTTTTGGGCAGGATGTCATTATTGTGGTTCATGATCAAATTAATCTTAAAATGCCTGACGTTTGACCATGTTTTCTCTATTCAGTTCAATTGCAATTGGTGTACGTGGAGGCGTGTTTACGCTCACATTTGCACGATTGAATCTTCGGTTCAGGAACCACCTCTTTAGAACTCTAATGAATCAGGATATTGGCTTTTTTGATGAGAACCATACAGGTGAGTTAAGCGTGAAGCATCATCACGTCAATCCTTTTTAATATTTATTCTACTCATTTGGTCACCTATTAGGTGACATCACTTCACGGCTGTCAGCTGACACCACCCAAGTGAGTGACCTCATCTCCCAGAACATCAATGTGTTCTTGAGGAGCACCATCAAGGCTGTTGGCTTTCTCATTTTCATGTTTGGGATGTCTTGGAAGCTCACACTAGTGAACATGATGGGGCTCCCTTTTATTGCCCTTCTTTCTCAGTACTATGGCAATTACTACAAGGTAATCGATCAATTAGTGCTTTTTTATTCACATTTTTGATTAATTAATTTTATTTTTTAAGATTAATCAGCTACCACTTGGATTTTTTCCACCCTAGAAACTCACGAAAGAGGTGCAAACAACCCTTGCAAAGGCTAACAAAGTTGCAGAAGAAACCATTTCAGCCATGAAGACAGTACGAAGCTTTGCTAACGAGCATCGAGAGGCTGACTCCTACTACGACAAGCTGATTGTCATGTATAATCTCAACAAGAAACAAGCCCTGGCATATGCTTGCTATATGTGGTCCAGTTGTGTAGGTATCAGATAATGCATCACTAATTGTATTAATCACCAAATTATTTTATTGCCGTTTATCAAGTCTTACTGTTTTCTAGATCTCAGAGCTTGCTCTCGAAGTGACCATCCTTGCCTATGGTGGCCACCTTGTGATTACTGGTCAGATGGAAAGCAGCCAGCTGTTATCATTTTTCATATACGTGCTTGAAATGGGGGAATGTTTAGCGGTATTTCATCTCTATTTATTTTTTCTGTGTGCATTGTCTCTGAATCACTGATGGGCACTGTTATCTGAACACACGTGGACTTTATCTTGCAGAACATTGCATCGGTTTACTCAGGACTCATGCAAGGCGTAGGAGCTGCTGAAAAGGTTTTCGAGTACTTAGACAGAAAACCTGACCACCCAGCAGATGGTACAGAGACTCTGGAGACATTCACTGGTCTGGTGGACTTTCGAGATATCAAATTTGCCTACCCTACTCGGCCAGAGATTGAAATCCTTAAGGTTTTATAAAATTGCCTAAAGCATAACATTCTCTGGACCTCAAGTTACTAAAATAGTAATTGATGTGATGCAGGGAGTGTCATTCACTCTAAAGCCTGGCGAGGTCACTGCCCTGGTGGGACCTTCAGGCAGCGGAAAGAGCTCTTGCGTCAACCTATTGGAAAACTTCTATGTTCCTCAGCATGGTCAAGTCATGTTGGATGGAAAACCTGTTCACAGTTTCCAGCATGGTGATCTCCACTCCCAGGTAAGACCTTCAAGAATAGAAAAGGGACATTCTGCTGTGATATTTGATATGTTTCATAAATTAAATGCATACCCTTACATTTTGAGTAAAAATTGCCCTTATGCAGGTGGCACTTGTTGGCCAAGAGCCAGTGCTTTTTGCCCGAACAATTGAGGAGAACATCACTTATGGTCTGACTGACGTCCCCATGGAGGCTGTTATACAGGCAGCTACAAAAGCAAATGCTCATGATTTCATCATGGACCTTCCTCAAGGCTATCAAACAAGTTATTATTCCATATCTTATTTACTGACTTTCAAATATACAGTAAAGTCTCGTTATATCGATATTCAAGGGAGTCCGAAAAAATATCGAGATAACCGGGACTATCGATATATCCGACCCTGTTTGCATGTAATTTTCTCCGTGCGTGCATAGAAATTGTATCGATATAACCGGGACTATCGATATATCCGATATCGATATTACGAGACTTTACTGTATATCCCCCCCCCTCCCCAAAAAGACCAGTAATTAACTTTCTGCTCTCACTGTTCGCATCCTACTGTTCGCATCCTACTGTTCGCTAGGTGTTGGTGAGAAAGGCGCACAACTGTCAGGTGGGCAAAAACAAAGGGTGGCGATTGCAAGAGCTCTTGTCCGACACCCTCGTGTTCTTATCCTGGATGAAGCAACCAGTGCCTTGGATGCAGAAAGTGAACACATTGTGAGTAACATTGCTTATCTCTAGTGAGCCTTATTCACTGTTCAAGGCACTCTTGATATGATATAAAGAAAAACCCATATCTTGGTTTGAATCACAAAATTTAATCCAGTGGAACCTTTGAAGTCAAATGCCCCGTAAATTTAATTCACTTCAAAATTGAAACCAAGAGTTTAGAATGGCGTAAAAAAACCTGTAAAATCACTAGAGATTTAAGAGTGTGACGTCATCATTTCAAGCATCCGCATATAGAGCAAAAAGAGCAAAAAAGAAAGGATTAATTCCTAATGTGTTTTGTTACTTTGCGCTTGTTACTAGCACTTCTTTTTCTTTCAGCTTTTCCCTTCAGGGGTCGCCACAGCGAATCGGTGTCCTCCATCTAACCCACTTTGGCGCATCCTCTTCTCTCACACCAACTACCTTCAGGTCCTCTTTTACAACATCCATAAACCTCCTCTGAGGTCTTCCATTCGGTCTCCTGCCTGTCAGTTCAAGGCTCAATATCCTTCCGATATAGTCATTCTCTCTCCTTTGGACATGTCCAAACCATCTCAGTCTGGCCTTTCTGACTTTCACTCCAAAGCCTCTAATAGGAGTTGTCCCTCTAATATCCTCATTCCTAATCCTATCCAACCTGGTTACTCCCAATGAACACCTCAACATCTTCATCTCTGCTACCTCCAGCTCTGTTTCCTGTTTTTTCTTCAGTGGCACTGTCTCCAGTCCAAACAGCATGGCTGGTCTCACCACTGTTTTATGCACCTTTCTTTTCATCCTAGCTGAAACCCTTCTATCACACATCACACCTGACATTTTTCTCCAGCCGTTGCAGCCTGCCTGGATGGACTTCTTCACCTCTTTTCCATACTCTCCGTTGCTCTGGACAGTTGACCCCAAGTACTACTTAAAATCCTCCACCTTCTTTATTCTCCTTGTAGCATCACTCTTGTACTTGGGTCCCTCTCCTTCACACACATATATTCCGTCTTGCTGCGACTGATCTTCATTCCTCTCCTTTCCAGGGCCAACCTCCACCCATCTAGTTTCTCCCCCACCTGTTCCCTGCTCTCGCTACAGATCACAATGTCATCTGCAAACATCATCGTACAAGGAGATTCTTGTTCAACATCGGCTGTCTGCCTGTCAATCACCATAGCGAATAAAAAGGGGCTCAAATCTGATCCCTGGTGGAGTCCCACCTCCACTTTGAATTCCTCTGTCACACCGACAGCACACCTCACAACTGTCTTACAGTCATGATACACTCCAAATGTCCTCATGCAATACCACAGCTCTTCTCTGGGCACCCCGTGACACGCTTTCTCCAGATCTACAAAGACACAATGCAATTCCTTCTGACCTTCTCTGTACTTCTCTTTCAGCATTCTTAAAGCAAACACTGCATCTGTCATCCTTTTTTTGGCATGAAGCCATACTGCTGCGAACAAATGTTCACTTTTGCTATTGATTCAACTACTCTTTCCCATAGTTTTATTGTATGGCTCATCAACCTTATTCCTCTGTAGTTAATACAACTATGCACTTCTCCCTTGTTCTTAAAAATGGGCACCAGTACACTTTGTCTCCATTCTTCGGGCATCTGCTCGCCATCTAAGATCTTGTTGAACAACCCAGGCAGAAACACCACTGCCACCTCTCCTAGACACTTCTATACCTCCATTGGTAAACCATCAGGCCTGACTGCATTTCCACCCGTCATCCTCTTCAGTGCCCTCCTCACGTCACCCTTGCTAATCTTTGCTACGTCTTGGTCCACAACAGTCACATCTTCTTTTCTTTTTTTCCTTCTCATTTTCATCATTTATCAATTCTTCAACGTACTCTTTCCATCTTGCTGTCACACGACTGGCACCTGTTAACACATTGCCATCTCTATCCTGAATCACCATAACCTGCTGCACGTTGTTATCATCTTTGTCTCTCTGTCTCGCCAACCTGTAAAGATCAGTCTATCCTTCCTTGCTATTCAACCTCGCGTACAAGTTTCGTCACTTTTATTTTCACTGTCCCTGTATCTCCTTGTTCTCCTGTCTACTGTCTTCCGTCCTCTCAGTGTCCCACTTCTTCTTTGCTAACCTCTTTCTCTGTATACACCCCTGCACCTCCCCATTCCACCACCGAGTCTCCTGATATACTGTTCTTTCAGTTGAAATTCAAGATTTTATTTATTTATTTATTTATTTATTTATTTATTTATTTATTTATTTGTTTTGTTGCTGTCGATCCAGGGAGTCCAAACTACGACCCAGGGCCATTTCTGGGCCACCATCCACTATTCAGCATGATATGAGAAAAAAGGTGAAGGATGGCAGATTGCTGATAAATCTGTTTGTGTAGAATAAACTATTTCAGTAATTACATTTAAGGGGCAAAAATCAAATATTTCACTTGGTCTTCGATGGCTGATTTCTGAAGACTTCACATTGATGATCCTGAAATAACTTTGAAAATCGTCACTTTATGACAATTTATTCTTGTTTGGGTTCTGAATTTGTTCTTTTATGGCTTCTGAATGTGGCAACTGGATTCAGCTGCAGGTTAGTGCTGAGCTAGATCCACTCTGAGATTAATGGCAGTCAGCCACCCTAAAAACTATTTGCGTTAACAACTTGAGCAGAAAGCTGAAGAAACCAACTCAGAAATAATAATATATAACTGCGTTTCTGACTAACTTTAGCGAAAACTTTAGCAAAATGTTGACAAATTTAAAAATGTGTCATCCTATTTTTCTGTTTACGGGTCTCAGACAAAAACCCAACCCTGGTGAACATGGAACCGATTGAATTGTGGATGGCTCACAATTAAAAATAATAGTAAGATAGTCATATTCACTTTATGTTGCCCATATTTTTGGGTTATTGTGTGTTCAAAGTTTATAATTCCTAAACACATTTTGGAAGAGGGTGCTCCAGTGGTTAGCGCGTCAAACTCATAGTACAGAGGTTGTGGGTTCAATCCCTGCTTAGGGTAACATAACATGTTATGTTATGTTATGTTACATGTTATACATGGGCCCATGTGGGTTTTCTTGGGGTACTTGGGTTTCCTCCCAAATTCCAAAAACATGCATGGCAAGCTGATTAAACATTCTAAATGGTCCCTATGTGTGAGCACGGATGGTTGTTCGTTTCTGTGTGCCCTCTGTTTGGCTGGCAACCGGTTCAGGGTGTCCCCCACACACTGCCTGAAGACAGCTGGGATCGGCTCCAGCACCCCCCATAATCTTTGTGAGGATAAACTGAATCAGAAAATAAATGAATCAATGAATGAATGAAGGACACAAGGTTGTTAACCCTCTGTACCATCAGATTACTTGTATGGTATCCTCAATGTACGAATCTTTACCCTCAACTAATATGTACGAGTATGTTGTCATCAAATGGTGAGTATAGTTTTTGCTTTTTTGAATGTTGCTGTGCCGATTACCATTTTGTGTTTGGGAGCCTTTTACTGAGCGAGTTGCTTGTTCTGTAGCCACAAAGGGACATATGTCTTCTTGTGCCCGTCCCAAGCCCAGATAAATACAGAGGGTTGTGTCAGGAAGGGCATCCGACGTAAAAGCTTGGCCAAAACAAACATGCGGATCAAACCTCTCAAGATGGAGGACACTGATTTGCTGTGGCGACCCCTTGAAGGGAAAAGTCGAAAGGAAAATAAAATGTACCCTCAATTCAACATGTTGATGACTGAGGAACACATGAAAAATCTTTCTTCTTTCTTGTTGATTCTCTCTTGTAAACGTGGTAAACTGAGTGTATTGTTTTGTATATGGAGGGAACAGATTAGCAGATATTTTTTTCTCATACCCTGGCAAAAGAGGAGAGGGGACTGAACCCAATTTTCCACAGAGTACCCGAGTATCTAATATGACACATTATACTGTAGGCATTCGAACATTATTATGTACATCATATTATATATGCTGCTCACCAAGTCATCAGCTCTGTGATATTGTAATTGAAGCAATATTGCTTTAGTTTCAGTTGCATCTGTCTTTGAGGTTCCACTGTTATATGATTCAATAGTTGATGAAAAAAAATGATTAATTTTATCTTTGCCATCATCTTATGGTTCTTACAGGTTCAACAAGCTCTAAACAACATCATGAGGGAGCACACGGTGTTAGTGGTTGCACATCGGCTCAGTACTGTTGAAAAGGCAGACAGCATCATAGTGATTGACAAGGGCTGTGTTGCTGAACAGGGATCTCACGGTCAGCTGATGGCCAGTGGGGGACTGTACTATAAACTGGTCCAGCGACAGGTCTTGGGCATGGAGACGGGGGATGAAGTTCTAAATCATTCAGAGAATTCCTCCTGGAAGCCTGATGGATACCAACGTAGCAGACAAAGCAGCAGTTCAAGTGATCAAGAATACAATCCTCGCTATTGAGAATAAACTGCGTGTAAGTGCTTCCTGCTGTTTGGTTATTGAATCATTCACCATCCATCTATTTTCCGCCGCTTATCTGGGCTCGTAATGCAGGGGCAGGAGCTCTAGTAGGGAAGCCCAGACTTCCCTACTAGAACATAGTCTTTCCAACATGTCCTGGGTCATTCCCTCTGTCATGTCCAGAACACCTCACCAGGGAGGCATCCAAATCAGATGCCAGAGCCACCTCATCTCGCTCCTCTAGATCTGTAAGAGAAGTGGCTCAACTCTGAGCCTCTCCCGGAAGACGAAATTTATCACCTTATCTCTGTGAGAGCCCGGACACCCTATGGAGAAAATATCTCGTTCTTTCGGTCACGATCCATAGTTCGTGACCATAGATGAGGGTAGAGATGGAGATCAACTGGTAATTGAAAGCATCTCCGTTTTGCTCAGCTCCTTTACCACAACAGACCGATACAAAGTCCACATCACAGCAGACTCTGCATTGCACTGACCGCCTATCAATCTCCCGCTCCCTTCTGCCCTCATTTGTGAACAAGACACCAAGATACTTAAACTCCTCGACTTGGGGCAAGATCTCCTCGACCCGGAGAGGGCACTCCACCCTTTTCCGACGGCGAACCGTTGTCGCAGATTTTGAGGTGCTGATTCTAATCCCAACTGTTTCTCATTCATAGAACTATTTTATATGCATATCCTTAAACATCCAATGTTACTTATTTTCTAAGTTGAGTCTAAGTTGTTACACTACATGTGTAATATAGAGTAAAGTCTCGTTATATCGATATTCAAGGGAGTCCGAAAAAATATCGATATAACCGGGACTATCGATATATCCGACCCTGTTTGCATGTAATTTTCTCCGTGCGTGCATAGAAATATCGATATAACCGGGACTATCGATATATCCAATATCGATATAAAGAGACTTTACTGTATATATATGTGTAGTTTATCTTATAACCTTGCGTATTTGTAGTGTGTACCGTATTCAACCATCCTTATTTCGGTCTAATATATTTCACCCTTCTATCTCGTAGCTGATACGCCCCTTTTGAAATTATGTCATTTCCGCCCTCTGTATAAATAACATCTCGGGTGGGGGGAAACCAGAGGCCTCTACCTCAAGGGCCTGCCTCCTTCTACCTCACAATGTCTCGCCTGTCCAATATTAAAATAATCTTTCTGTTCATCACCTTGATTCCTGCTGATTTTACTATGATCTTCTAACACCGTGAAGAGCCATGAACCAGAGAAAACGACCCATCACTCACCTGAGGGAGCCAACAGTACTACATTATCTGAAAAAAGCAGAGATGATATACAGAGGCCGCCAAAACGGCCCCCTTAACGGTTTGGCTGCACTTAGAAATTCTGCCCAGAAAGGCTATGAATAAAATATGAGGCAATCTTGACGTACTTGAACCCTCACTGGAAATGATTACGACTTAACTCCTGGCAATATGAACCAAACTTTGACACCGGCAGTATAGGGACGGAATCCCGGGGTTCGGTACCCTGCACTTCTGACTCCCCGAGGGACAAAGTCAATGCCTTCTCCAAGTACACAAAGCACATATAGACTGGTTGAGTGAGTTCCCATGTAGAGATGGTCCACTGCTTCACGGCCGTGGCGAAAACCACAGTGTTCTTCAATCTGAGGCTCAACTTCCTGATTGACCCCTTCAGCACCCCTGAATAGACCTTACTAGGGAAGCTGAATAGTGTGATCCCTTTGTAATTGGAACACGCCCTTTTTTAAAAAGAGGGACAGCCTCCCTGATCTGCGAATCCTGAGGCCCTCTCCCTTATGACCATGCAACGCTGCAGAGGCATACAACCAGGAAAGCCCCACAAGATCCAGAGCCTTAAGGAACTCCGGGCAGATCTCCACCCCTTAGGTCTTGTCATCGAGGAGCTATTTAACCACATCAGTGACTTCAACCACAGAGATAGGAGCGCCCAATTAAAGAGCCCCCGGACTCTGCTTCCTCCAAAGAAGATGTGGAGGTGAGGAGGTCTTTGAAGTACTATGCACACCGGCTCACAACACCCCGAGTAGAGGTCAGCAGCACTCCATCACCACTGTGCACAGTGTTAGTGGTATACTGCTCCCCCCCTCTCCTGAGGGTTCGGATGGTGGACCAGAATTTCCTCAAAGCCATCCGTAAGCTTCCATTGGCTCACCGAACTCCTATGCCGAAGTTTTTGCATCAGCGACCACAGAAGCTGCATTCTGGTTGGCCAGTCAATAACCGTCAGCTGTCTCTGGAGTCCCAGTGGCCATAAAGGTCTGATAGGACTCCTTCACTGCAAAAGAAGTGACATTCTAAGTCCCTGCGCTATCTTCTTTAGCAGAGGATCGTACCGCCCAGCTCACGCTGAACCCGACCCCTTTGGCAGAGTATGACCACCACAATTGGTGAGTTGAGAATTATGCATGTATACAGGGCTACAGGATCGATGAAAAGGTTTCTTCAGCCGTCATCTGTACTTCTTTGAAGGTGTCGGACGTTTCGCTTCTTATCCAAGAAACTTTATCAGCAAACTAAAGTCTTACTGGTAGTTTAGGCCCTATATATATATATATATATATCCCTACTGTCCAGACATGGCGGTGGCGGTGCTATGATAGGTCCCTGCTCTCAGGTTGGGGGGAGCAGAGGATTACTCCCTGCCACTCCACTGATTGTTCCTATTGTTCTAACGACTGGCCTGAATGCCCCACTTCCACCGGTATCACCTCATCAGTATTCCTAATCCTATTTTGCCTAAGTAGGCTGTTGTACGAACGATCCAAATTGAACCTCACCCCACCAAACCGGTTTAATGAAGGATTTAGTTGTTTTATGAAAATTTGGTACAAAAAACAAAAGTTGGTACACAACTGCGGTGGCGCAGTTAGTTGAAGCTGCATACTGCAGAGCACAGGGAGGGGAGAAGAAGAGAGAGGGAGAGAGATCAAGGAAGGAAACTTTATCTTCCATGGACCTTCTGTCAAACATGAAATTTCGAACATGGTAAAAACTAAAAGTTATCTTTTCCAAGATGGCGGCGCGTGCACACGCAGCGGCTCCTCTCTCTCCCGGCAAATTGTTTTTTTTGTGTTTATTGTGTTTGTCTTACTCGTGCAAATGTCCGTCTCCGTTGGCCTCGCTACACCCGAGGCGTACCTACTCCCGTGAGGTTCTGCTCGACATCGGCAGTTCATTTTTAAAACCTAAACCAGCTGAAGCAGAAGTGCTACGCAAGCATGGATTGCTCAGGGAGTCGGCTCATCCATTGAGCCCCACTCTTCCACCGACCCCCACTCCTGCACCCAACCCAGAGTGGAGGCGCCACAAGCGCTGTATGAGGAAACAAAAGAGGGGAAAGCGTGGAGGTATTCGCATTAGGCTCGCGGCTAGCCGCCACCGGCCTTGCATTCCTACCATCACGCTGGCTAACGTGCGCTCGCTGGACAATAAAATGGACTACATCAGACTTCTCCGCTCAACTTCCAAGACCGTGGGTGAGTGTTGTGTCTTTGTGTTTGTGGAAACATGGCTGACCGACAGCATACCGGACAGTGCCATCCAGCTAGCCCAGCTAACTAGCTTCCGGGCAGACACAGCGCTCGTCGAGGGGGGGAAGACTCGCGGCGGGGGACTATGTGTTTACATCAGTGATGCCTGGTGCCGCAACGCTGTTGTGGTATGCAAACACTGTTCGCCACTGATGGAACTTATGGTCATAAAATGTCGGCCATTCTACCTGCCGAGGGAATTTGGTGCCATACTGCTGGTAGCAGTTTACATCCCCCCGAGCTCAATTAACAACAGGAGCGCGGCATTGAATGAACTCAACCAGCACATCAGCGAGCAACAGACAGCCCACCCAGATGCTTTCCTTATCCTGGCTGGCGATTTCAACCACGCCAACCCGAAAAGTGTTTTTCCACATCTCCATGGACACATTAACTTTCCGACGAGAGGTAGCAACATTCTGGACAATGTTTTCACCACACACAAAGGAGCCTACAAAGCCTACCCCCTCCCCCACCTAGGAGCTTCGGACCACTCCACTATCATGTTAATGCCCGCATATAGGCCACTTGTCAAAGTCGTCAAACCAGTGAAGAAGCAGATAAGGGTGTGGCCTGATGGGTCGTCAGAGGCACTCAAAGACTGCTTCTCCAACACGGACTGGAACATGTTCAGACAAGCGGCCACCTACAACAACAACACCGACCTCCAAGAGTACACAGACTCTGTTACCTCCTACATGAGGAAGTGCATGGATGACGTGACTGTCACCAGATCTGTCACCATCATGGCTAACCAGAAGCCATGGCTGACGGGTGAAGTCCACAGGCTCCTCAGGGCTCGGAACGCTGCCTACAAAGCTGACAATGAGCTGGGCCTGAGGACAGCCAGGGCCAACCTGTCACGTGGCATCAGGATGGCCAAGAGACAGCACTCCAGGAGGATCGCCAACCACTTCAAAGACAGCAGTGACACCAGGAACCTGTGGCGTGGGATACAGACCATCACAGACTACAAGCCCACTCCACAGACCTGCGAGAACTCCACCACTCTGCTGAACCAGCTGAACGACTTCTTCGCCCGCTTCGAGGCAGACAACAGCACTCCAGCACAGAAGACCCCACCACCTCCCGGCGAACAGGTGCTGACACTGTCCCAGGACAGCGTGAGGCGATCCCGCAGAGGGACCAACGCACGAAAAGCCCCGGGTCCCGACGGCATTCCTGGCCGTGTTCTGAGAGACTGCGCTGTGGAGCTCACAGATGTCTTCACGGACATCTTCAACACCTGTCTGAGCCAGGCTGTTGTGCCCACGTGCCTCAAAGCCACCACCATTATCCCGGTCCCGAAGAAGTCGTCCCCCACCTGCTACAATGACTACCGCCCGGTCGCACTCACTCCCATCCTCATGAAGTGCTTCGAGCGGCTAGTTATGAACCACATCAAGGCTTCCCTCCCCCCCACCCATGACCCCTTCCAATTTGCATATCGGCCCAACCGCTCGACCGATGATGCCATCTCCACTGCTCTCCACACAGCGCTCACCCACCTGGAGACCAGAGACTCCTACGTCAGAATGCTGTTCATCGACTTCAGCTCAGCATTCAACACAATCATCCCCCAACAGCTCACCAATAAACTGAGCAAACTGGGGATCAGCACCTCCCTGTGCAACTGGCTGCTGGACTTCCTGACGGGGAGACCACAGGCAGTCAGAGTTGGCGACAACACTTCCAGCACCATCACGCTGAACACAGGGGCCCCCCAGGGGTGTGTGCTGAGCCCCCTCCTCTTCACTCTGCTCACGCACGACTGCTCACCATCATCACCCAGCTCCAACCTCTTCATAAAGTTTGCGGATGACACGACTGTGGTGGGCCTCATCAACAACGATGAGGAGACAGCCTACAGGGACGAGGTCAGCCGCCTGGCCACGTGGTGCAAGGACAACAATCTCCGTCTGAATGTGGAGAAGACGAAGGAGATTGTTGTGGACTTCAGGAGAGTGCGCCCCCAGCATGCTCCACTAACCATCGACGGCGCTGCAGTGGAGAGAGTGAGCAGCACCAAGTTCCTGGGAGTGCACATATCCGAAGACCTGTCCTGGAGCCACAACACGGCATCAATGGCCAAGAGATCCCACCAGCGCCTGTACTTCCTCCGCAAGCTCAAAAGAGTTGGAGCCCCGACCCCCATCACGACCTCCTTCTACCGCGGTACCATAGAGAGCATCCTGACCAGCTGTATCACCGTGTGGTACGGCGCCTGCACCGTGTCCTGCCGTAAGACTCTGCAGCGCATCGTGAGGACAGCTGAGAAGATTATCGGTGTCTCTCTCCCCCCCCTTCAGAACATCTACAACACCCGCCTCACCCGCAGAGCCATCCGGATCGCTGGCGATCCCACCCACCCCTCCCACAGCCTCTTCAGCCTGCTGCCATCGGGTCGGAGACTGCGGAGTCTCCGAGCCAAGACCAGCAGGCTCAAGGACAGTTTCTGCCACCAGGCAGTCCGGAGACTCAACTCCCTCCCAGCCCTGCCCAGCCTGCCCCTTCCCACTGCCACACTCACCGAACTCTGAGTACACGCTACATGCTGTACGATCATCCTGAACTCTATTTTTTGTTATTTCTCATTAGACAAGACCTCACTTCAACCCTTTCTAGTTGTTTGTTTTTGCAATTACGACATTACGTCACTTTATGTACGTCACTTCCTCACTTTACATATGTCACTACCTCACTTTACATACGTCACTACCTCACTTTCCATACGACACTACCTCACTTTACATACAGAAATTACATGTATTGTCTGTTGTCTATTGTATGTCTTTTTTAGCCACGTTACAAGTGCCTTGCATGTCTTGCACGCTGGGTCCGAGAGGACATTAATTTCATCTGTGCTGTATGTCATGCATATTAGCATATTTGACAATAAAGCTGACTTTGACTTTGACTTTGACTTGACTTAAACATTCTACTGCTATATTACATTATCGATTCAAAACAACGGAAATTCTGGAAGCCGTACGGAAGCCCGCATGAGCACCAACCCAAGAAACTCCCTCTCGGCACGACGAAAAGTGGGTCGGAACCGCTATTTTATTTCATTGATCCAAAACGGTGACATTGCTTGTCTGTAACCACAAGGGGACATAAACCAGTGTCGTGTTGTGCCGGTCCCAAGCCCGGATAAATACAGTGGGTTGTTTTAGGAAGGCATCCGACGTTTAAGCATGGCTAAAACAAACATGCGAATCAACCTCTGAAGATGAAGGACACTGATTCGCTGTGGCGACCCCTTGAAGGTAAAAGCCGAAAGGAAAAAAAGATACAAAACGGTGACATGCAAGTGACAGTTGATTGAGTTTTACTCAAATTGCGAATGTTTTTACTGTAATTAATTTATATTTACACCATGTAGATCGTGGTATCCAGACGAAGAACCGTTATTACCACGGAAAAGAAAGTGAGATGTTGTAGCAGTTGAGGAAGAAGCACACACGACTGAATGTAGACATGTGTTTATTCCAACTGCTAACAAGTGGATCTCTTTCAAACAGAAAATGCAGTCAAACATCCTTAACTTATCCACGGCCCCTGCTGTGCAACTGCTGGGTGAGATGCATGGTCCTAGTGCCCGCCACAATGTATCTGATTAAACAAAGCGGGTTACGGAGTACGAAACATTCAGAAGACGCTTGGAATTGGAAACTCAAATATAGACTCTTTGGAAAAATTAGATCGCGATTCTTGCTCGCAATTTCCATGCGAAGACTGAATTGCTTGCGGCTCAATGATGATTCAAATAAATGCAGGTTTCCTGGAATTGTTTAACCGTGTTAAAAACGTTCCGCAAATTGTACCGATCATAAGAGCTGAGGCGAGCTCTATGGCGCTAACTCTAAGCATCGAAAACTTTGAACCCTGAATTGGTTGTCAGTCAATCGCAGGGCATACAGAGACAAACAACAATTCGCTCTCACATAGCGTAATCAGCCTGCCAGGCATGGTTTTGGAATGTGGGAGAAAACCACGCGGGCCCAGGGAGAAAATGTAAACTCCACACAGGGAGGCAGGAGCAGGATTTGAACTCAGCACCTCTCCACTGTGAAATTGGCGTGCTAACCACTCGACGACCGGGCTGTCCTATTGGGAATTAGTGGCAATTATTTTTTTTCACACAGGGCCAGGTATAGTTTGTAAATGTTTTTCTCCTTAAAAATGTACAGTATATTTCTTCTCAATGATGACATTTGGGCCACACACACACAACGGTGGCCAAGGTGGGCCCTATGTCCCTTCTGTCACTGTCTTTACTCAGGGATACCGTGTCAGCCATTCTTGGATTACATTGATCTGATTTACTCGCCCACCCAGTCACCAGACCTGATTGATATCAACTGTTAGTGCTGACTGATTCTAGGTTTATCACGTAATCACACCCTTCAGGGCCATCTATATTTCTCATCAGGAGCGTGTCCCTATGTTTTCGTAAAGGCATCTTCTTTTCCTTTCGGCTTTTCCCTTCAGGGGGCACCACAGCGAATCAGTGTCCTCCATGTAACCTGGTTTCGTGCATCCTCTTCTCTCACACCAGCAACATTCGTGTCCTCTGACAACATCCATAAACCTCTTTGCCTCCTTTTGCCGGAAAGGTATACAGGCATTTAAATACCCCCACACTGAGCAACACATCTGCTTTTATTTGGAATTAAAACGTATTCAATACAAAATCAATTTGAATATTTAATCCGCCTGGTAGTGTGCAATAACGGTCCCCTTTATTACTTTATGACTGATGGATTAAGGCCAAATGCTGCATTTATGCAGAATTGGAGGTCTGAAGATTTTCTGGATGTGTTTGCATTACATGTTTACAGATATGGCCTTAAGAACAAACTAATGAATAACATAGATAGCATACTTGTTGTCTTTAATATCACACTTATTTCTCATATATTTTACTTAAAAATAATCTACTTCCTTGGTCTGAAAGCATTCAACAAAGTTGCACTTCCTCTGTATTTTAAAATTACTATTTCCTATTTGTTTTATTTCTGAAATTGTTTTGATATAGCTTATTTACTCTTTATTGTGTGTGGCATTTTGCTCTCAAATTCGTGTTCAAAGACATGACCGAAAGTTTTATATGTATTTCCGACGAGCCTTGAAAGCACCATTTGGCCTAAACGCAATGCACTTCCTGAGAAGCTCAGTCAGCTGTCACAAACGGGGGCGAGAAGAGGCACTTTAGCTGAAAAGAAATACACGACGACAGTGAAAATGTCTAGCTTTTCCAACAAGTTCAGCGAATACACGTTGACGCAGCTCAATGAAATTCTCGAGGACGACGAAAAACTTACTAAAATGATTCAAGAGATGGACGAGGTATGTTGTTCTTGATAATGTAGTCAGTTGCTAGCTACTACTCAGGTCGAATACCGTTTCCTGAATCCTTTGTTTTGTTTTCCGACAAAACGACCCTAGACATTGCGCGAATGTTTGTTTTTGTAATGCAGAAACATTATTGTATTGAAATACGTTTTTTTAACATTGAATAACGAATACGTTGGGAACATTTTCAAGTAAACATTGGCAAGGATTCTTTAAAGTGTTATTATTAGTGTATTCAATTGACGACATCGCTCCAGGCGTTTTGTTTTCCTCGGTCGAATACAGACTTCACATATGTCAACGAATCTTTTGAAATATGAGCGAGACCCCTGTCAGAAGAAGCACCGTCATGGTGAGTCACGGGAAAACATGCACAAGAAGTTTCCTAGCGACGACACTTTCGGATATGTGTGGTCCTGCCAGACCGCACTGGGAAAACCTGCTAATTATTTGCTAACTTGTGAGTTGATTTAAACGGTTATCTAATGTAACAAGAATTAACCGGATTTTCATATTTTCAGAGAACAGCATTTCTAGTAAACCGTAGCGAGCGAAATGCTCTCTCAGTAACTATTTGAATTGAACTCGGGATTTTGTGTTACGGTGCTTGAATGATCTAAAATTGGCCCTTGGGTATCGTTTTACGATTCATTGTAATTTTATGCCTCAGTTTCTCAAGGTTATTTTCCTATCTTAATCATTTGACATTATGTCACGGTACCCATTCTGTGGCCAATCGAGGACACACCGCATTCATCCAGCGAGGAAAGTACAATACAGTGAGACCTCAATTTACGAATTTAATTGGTTCCCAGATAGAGTGTGTAAGGCGAAAAGTGTGTATCTAAAAAAAAATCCCATAGGAAACCATTCAAATGGGAATAATCCGTCCCCGGGTTTCCATAAAATATACTTTTCAACTAAATAAGCCTTAAAACACACAACATACCTTATTCTATGTATAATAAATGTGCTATTGTATTGTAATGAAAGAAATACACTGCATTGTATCATAAAGTCACTTTATTTACATTTGTGATGGTCATTGATGGCTTGATGGAATGGCGTTGGAGGTCGAAGGTCAAAGGGAATTGCTTTTTGGAAAGAGAGGCACGTTACATGAGGACTGTAATTAAAGAAATAAACTGTGCTGTAAAATAAAGTTTTATTTACCTTTTTGATGGTCGTTGATTGCTTATGGAAGGAGAGTCACCTTCCATAAGGACTGTTCGTAACTTAACCTCTGGTGTGGCTTCTCTTCTTTTTTTCTGTGGAGACTCCTCATCATTTTTGCTGATTTAAAAACCTCTTAATTGACACCTGTTGCTTTCTGACTTGTAAGGTCTTACGAAGCTGAGGCATCACATTATCGTTCATCATGTTGATGATTGTCATAGCCAGTCTTTTCTGGATGGAACTGTTCGGTAAAAGCCTGCACATCATTCCACTTTGCCTTTATGAGCTCACTTGATGCTGCAGCCATCTCCTACTCGTCGCCCTCAGATGTTCTCGAATCATCCGTTACTGGCTTTAAAATCCTCAATAAGCGCCGAACTTCCAGGTTGGCGCATGGCGATATCGGCGTGAATTAGCCGTGCTTTCTTGCAGAAAATAGCTTTACTCACGCTGTCGCCGGATAGCTGCTTTTCGTTAATCCAAATTAACAGAAGTTTTTCAACTTCTTTGATTGCCCGAGACCGTCGCTTTGAGAGCACGGAAACACCTTTTGCAACAGACGCACCTTTGATGGCTTTTCTGTCCCGGAGAATGGTAGCAATGGTTGACTTAGCATAGCTGTGCTCGGCCACTAAATCACACAAACGCACACCTCGTTCGTGTTTTTCAATTATCTCCTTGGGCTGAACACGAGCCTTTGGTGGGTTTTTTTCGGTCCCATCATAGAAAAATTATCAGCAAAAAGCTCCAAGTAGGCCATCGACGTGTGCATTCAATGAGAGGGGGTGTAGAAAGTAGCGCCGGCTGGAGCGCTGTTCGGTCATGTGCTACCGCCGAAAATCACTCCGCCAGATCCGAAGGTCGTGTGCTTTGGTGTTCTTCCGCCGAAGATTACTCCACCAGCCGTGGTGGGTGTGTATTATGAAAATAGTGCTTATTATAAGGTTTAATTTTCATAAATTTGACGTTCGTAAGACGAAAGGTTCGTAAGATAAGGTGTTCATAAGTTGAGGTCTCACTGTAACTGCAAACATTCACCGCGATGCCGAGACGAAAGTCATTTTACAGCTGCGTTTGCTTTCAAAATTTAGCTTGTAGTAGACATGCACATTCCACCATGACGTTCCTGATCCACTGGTGAAAAGGATACTTTGATCCTCTCCTCTTTCATCTAGAACTGCTTCATGTCACAAAGGGTACCGAAAGTGCCGAAGAATGAATGACTGTGTCTTTGTGTTGTCACATTATTTATTTCGTTTTTTTTATTTTTTTTACTTTGTTACTTCCGGGTTGAGTGAACGCTGGCGCGTGTGGCTGCCGCTGCTCACCCGCAGGAAAAATGTCCTCGAGAGTTTTGAAAGGCGCTTATAAATGAAATGTATTATAATTATTATTATTAAACATTAGACATTTTATTTAAACTAAGCAATTATATCTTAGGATGGTGTACACCATGTTGATTTAATATTATGTCAACAAATGGTGACTTCACCGTTTACCAAAGTCCCCCCCTCCTTTTCAAAGTGGGTTGCGAGTAAATGTTTCTGATTCTCACCCTGTCTGTTATTCTCCATGGTTTCATCTTCCCATAAGACACAGAGTGGGAGTGTCTTATTTCAACAATACAGTTGTTGACTTTAGTCCTGAGAAAATAATCACCCCAGCATAGGTTGTGTCAGAGTGGTTTTTCCCCCCTAAGACACTAAAGGGAAACAAAGAAAATGGTTGCCACAGGCTATTAACTGAAACTCAAGCATGACCAAAAGTGCTTTTTGAACACAATACTTTACCTGTGATCTCAATGCCTGCTGTGTCGTAACAACAACCTTGAAGGCATGCTGAAGTTTTTATGCGAAACTCAACATGTCAAGACACATGAGGAACACTTTGCGTGATGATAAAGGACTAGTCAAGTCATATGGATTTAGATAGCCCTTGATCACAAGTCGAAGTGCTTCACTGGCCCACATTTGACAAATATGCCTGATAATAATCCCCTGATCAACAACCCTCCAGGAGGTCAAGGAACCAAAACAAAAAAAAACATCCGGGTAAAAATGACAAACCTTAAAGAGGTGCCACAATGTGGGAATTAATCCCTCTGCCTGGGTGAGCAGGCTGCAATGGATGGGGAATGGGCAGCAGTTCACACAATGTGGTGTTCATTTCATTGGCATTCACATTGGCATTCGTCATATAATCTCACTCCCTCTTGCTGCACATTTTTATTTCAAGCCATTATATATGAAAGAGGACAGAGTTGAATGTCCTTTGAGAGGAGAGGTCACCAAGAATCATGAACAAGATAAATTCACCTTTATTAATTCCACAATGAAAAAATTCCCAATTGACGGCAGCGCAGTTAGAAGGATTTTGTGCAGAGTGCGTGCATGGTATTGGATTGGATTTTGGATTTGCCTTTATTAGTCTCACAGTGGAGAAATTTACATTACACAGCAGCAAAGTGATGAAAGGAATGAAAGTAGAAAAACAAAATACATGAGCTGCTGGAAAGGCAGCGACTCTCGCGGTGCCATCTTGAATTCAAAAGAAAAAACAAACTAAATAACAAATAATATGACAGCACAAAGACAATATGACAAAACAAAGACACAGAGAGTCATTCATTCTTCAGGACTTGCTATACCCTCTTTGTAATGACATGAAGCAGTTCTAGATGAAAGAGGAGAGGCTCAAAGCGCATGGCTCTGTACTGTGAGGTGGACGTGTGAAACAGTTGGTCGCCTTTACATCAATAAGAACACCATTTAATTATTCCTTGTATGTCTTATGTTCATTAACTTTTTGTTAACTGTTTTGTAAAGTGCTTTGTTACATCTGCAGCTGTTGTGACAGCACTATATAAATCTGAACGAATTGCATTGCATGGTTGGGATAATCTAAAATTAATTTAAAGCAGCCTAAATATCGCCCATTGGCGGGTAACACTCAATTCTCCAGTGCCATTTAATCATCTCTCACTTAGCTTTACTTCTAAACTCACCTCTTTCCTGTCCACATCTTTGATATTCCTTACATCTAAGCTACCCCATCTGTAGAGACACGCCAAATCGGACTCGAGCAAAAATGCTACCCATTAATACACAACACAATAACCGCCCCTGAGCCGTGCCCTCAAAGTGTCAACAGTCAAATAGGACAAACATGCTTTGCTATCAAAAACATCCTGGTAAATAATCAAATGAATTCGACTGTCCCAGAATTAATCTGTCACTATTTTATGAACTTTTGTTTATTGTGGAGGGAAATGTATTCACATTGTGAACTATCCTATAAGACACACATTCAATTATTTTAATATTATTATCCCATACTTGTTGTCTGCATATTGTATTGAGCACCCAGGACAGCGATATGTTTTCACTTTTTGTACTGCCAC